>NC_056728.1:767661949-767801949 GCF_019279795.1 Protopterus annectens | reverse complement strand
CTAACACCATCAAAATGATAATTTCTGGAAAAAAGCAGTAATGTATAATATTAGTAACCACAGAGACTACAATATTATTGCTTCTTGTATCATTTCTTACTACCTGATTTAAGTTGCTTTTATAAATCAAATGGTTTAATATCTGGATGCACATATCTAAAAAGTAGATTAACAAAACAATGTGCGGTTGTTAAAGACCTAGCAATATCTCATGTAATGCCATTACATCCGGAGGGACTCACTGAAAAAATAACTCATTTACTCAGCAAACTGACTATCATTAAATGATTAACATGATTAGTGCTTCAATCTCCTTAGGCTCAAATGAAACTACAGTTTTGGTATGACCATCATTGAGACCTGGGGATAATAAGAAAGAAATAATTGTTTTTCAAACATATTGATTTTATTCTAATGTAGTTTTTACACTTAACCTACCATTTTCATAAATGAATCCCAAACTGTCTAATTTAATTATATGCATATTTCCGTTAGTTTTGATGTGTATATAATGCACGCGAATTTCTGCCTGGTTGGGCACATTTAATATGCTATAAAATGGGTACTTTGTAGCAATAATTGTTTTTACCTACGTAAACCCTGTTATACTCACTGCATATTGCTATATGTACAACATATTCAATAATGCAAAATACATGGTCTTTTCACTTATACCCTGTCTGATTTATCAAATGTTTGAAACAAGTTATAGGGCTTCCAAATGTGCCATTTTTAAGTGCCACTTAAAAAATGGACTGTATGACAGTGATATCTTTTCTGCCCTTTCCTCACTGCAGTGCGACCTCAGAGTAGGAATATATATTTAGTGGAGGGTGTGGGGGCACAGCCCCCCATAATACAAATTTTGATGTTATGATTATTCGCTGATATGACCGTTCGAGAGATTGCTTTTTCATTTATCTGACATAGACCCTATATATAGGGCAAATATCCCACTCTTACTATACTGTACTGCAATCCCAAAATACCACTTCCGATGTTATGATTATTCACTCATATGAGCATTCGAGAGATGCATTTATATAAATGTTATTCTTAATTTTCGTAGTTTTGCTTCTTGATTTAGAAGCATTATTGGATGACTTCTTTGAAAAGCCATGGCTACAAATTCTTATGTTTATATTAACAAATCCCAAATCAAAGCACAGATAAATGTAATATTTCTTTAATACATTTTCACTATGCTAATATCAAAAAACAATTCAAAGAGAAGAAATGGTTTGTAATAGCATATTTGATAAGTGTTAAAAGCCAAACTAAAATCAGGTCTAAAACACACAGAGCATCCTAAAACTATTATATACTGAAAAGTGTCAAGGTAAGCAACACACACCAAATCTACTTTAACATTGTATAACCCAAAGGCAATAAAAATATGAAGCAGTACTTCTGTATATATTACATGGGGTGTCTAACCTGTACTACCATAAAATGTACTGGTCTTTAATACTAGAATAATAGACAAGTAGCTAGGATCTAATTATATTTACTTTAATACTAGATATAAAATCATGTTGCTTTTGTCTTTAAGAAGTAGAACAAAGTCAGACTGAAAAAGGAGGTGTAAAATAAATATATATCCTTACCCAATTTATCCAATATTTCAAAAGATAAAGTGAATGTTAAAGAAATAAAGATGAAAACTAGGCCAAGGTTAAATCAAGAATGAAATGAATGAACATTATAATAGTTCTATAGTAATAGGCCTTAAACTGCTTTTGGAAATGTAAATGAAATTCAAAATCATGCAAATGTTCATCATTGTACATTGAACTAGACTGCAAGAAACCAGAAGCAGAAATGCAAAGAAACCCTGGGATTCAGAAAGGTATACCACAATGAGAAATATTGTGGCCAGAATTTTCTACTGACAGTGCCTGTAATGTGTGGAATGGTCTTGCAGGCAAAGCTGCATACAAATACAGCAATTAAAGAATTAGATTATGCAAACTAGGCATATGCTCTTCCTTGGAAGTTGCCCTGGTAGTGGATTAACGAGGTAGAATTAATTTTTCACTAGGATGATAAAGTGAATGTTGTCTTTTGACAGCATTTCACCTTTTCACCCCTAGAGGAATGGGCACAGCTCCTACTATGACTGTTCAGAGATATCACAGAGCTGTGGGATCTGTGAGTGTGCCTGTGAGTGCATGAAAGTGGACAAATGTGTACCTTTATGAAGGTGGCTGCATGAAAGTATATGTGTGTGTGCATGTGCATGTGTATGTGTGTGCATGTGCGTGTGTGTGTGTGTGTGTGTGTGTGTGTGTGTGTGTGTGTGTGTGTGTGTGTGTGTGTGTGTGTGTGTGTGTGTGTGTGTGTGTGTATGTACATATGTGCATGCATCTACATGTAGTGCATGTGTTTGGGCATGTTAGTTTTTCTCTTAGTATGAATAAGTGTGTACAGGTTTGTTTGTGGCTTCTTGGATGTGATGTATGGGTATATGTGTGTCTGTATGTGTGCATGTCTAGGAATATGTATATGTGCTTACGCGCGTGCGTGTGTGTGTGTGTGTGTGTATATGTCTTGGAATGTTAATGTGTGCTTGCGCGCGCGTGTGTGTGTGTGTGTGTGTTTGTGTGTGTGTGTGTCTTTGTCTGTCAGCAGTCTGTTTGTTGGGGGTGCATGTGCTACTACACTGTATAGGCTGGTAGGGAAAGTAGAGCAGTCCATTCTGACAGTGCAAAGTTCAGTTCTGAGATCCATTAATGATGTGTTTCTGTTTGTAGCTAATATAGCTGTTTCCCCCAATTGACCATCCTGTGTTATTCAGTGCATGCATTCTTTGAATCCAAGAAGAGTTATAAACAGTTCTAAAATATCAGTGTATATTAAAAAACAATAGGGCCTTAATTAATTCAAAAGCCAAATAAATAACCACTAACAGACATAAAATAAAGAGCCTTTTTACTGTTTTCATGTGTTTTGTGGCTTATTCAATGATTGAGCACTTCAGAAACTTTCCTTCTGTGCTATTTTTACCCTTTTCTTGTCTATTGGGAATTAGTCTATAGATGTGTACTTAGGCAGTATTATGCTATAATTCTCTGTAACAAAAGTATGTAAATCATGTATGTACCTTATGCTAGGAATTGTTTTAGGTTTGTGTTTTTTAACTTATTGTGTATACGCTTCACATACCTCATTACATAAAGAAGTATGACCATTTTCCTTGTTTAAAACTAAAGGAACAATATGAAATAAAGCCAGTTCATGAAGCTCTTCATATTCTATGTGTGTGTCTAGTATTGATTCACAATTTTAATTCATAAAGTAGCTTCTTAGTTTTCTGCAAGCATTTCATGGTTTCCATGGCATCCATTTATTTTACTGTTGGCATGCACATTATAGTAAGACTATATGACTTTTAGAATCTGCAAATACTTGTTTTGTCTGTGTGTGTGTGTGTGTGTGTGTGTGTGTGTGTGTGTGTGTGTGTGTGTGTGTGTGTGTGTGTGTGTGTGTGTGTGTGTGTGTGTGTGTGTGTGTGTGTGTGTGTGTGTGTGTGTGTGTGTGTGTGTCTGTGTGTGTTTATGTTCTTTGTTCATTGCCTAGTCCTGAATGTCTCAACCTTTGCCTCCCATTTGTTTTCATAACTTCTTGCTTGCAATACCTTGCCACTGTATTATTTTATTGTGCATGACCTGTTCATTTCTGCATGCATTGAAGGAAGAAGCACATCTCCTTCTACAGTGAAAACACTGAAATCTTTGCAGTGATATTTCAATACCATATTGTTTTCTCAGATGTTAATGAAAATGTTAACTTATTCCAATAGTCTTTTACAATACACTTTGTATTTCCTTGTAGAATAACTGAGTTGGTGTAAAATATTTATAGGTTTGTTACACATTAACTACAGCCCACATCATGCTTAAGGGCAGTATAAACTAAGAAACAACAGCACCATACAAATACATGTTCAGTATCTTTAAGAATTTATTTCAGATCACTTGGAAAACAATACAGAGTAAAAGAAAAATTAGCCAAACATTGATTTATTCAACTGTACAGTTCCTGCTATACAGTTTATAGGTTCATAAGTACTTACCAGGTTATTGATTTGTGAAAATAATTAGGATTAGTCTTACATTCCCAAGTTAGTTTTTGGCCCTTGTGTTTTGTGTTTTAGAATAACCCAGAGTTTAGCACAACGAGGATATGATGGGATATTTACTTGTTGTCCGTAGTCTTGAGGGACATGGGTGCTAAACCTGGGGTGAATTTCCTTGTAGAATAACTGAGCTAGTGTAAAATATTTACAGGCTTGTTACACATTAACTAGAATCCACATCACCCGGGCTGTGACTGCAAATGCTGTATAGTGATCAGTGTACTACCCCAGTAAACAAACTTAATTAAACTAAAATAACATAAATCTGCGGTTCCCCATCCATTCATCCAAATTATGTTTGAATAGAGTAAACAAAGTAAGTTGATTTATGTAGAGTGGAAGACAGTCCCATAGATGTGGTATTCCCTTTGATACATACCTATCCCTCCAACATGTCATATTTATAGTGCAAACAAGATTTAGATCCCTTGAGTGGGTGTCCATACCAGCTTGGACTTGCAATAGTGTAATAGGTCAGAAAGGATAGGGTCTGTTCAGATTATATAGGCAAGGCAGAGGATGCTTCATAGTTGTCTGTATGATATTGAGAAGAGGGACAGGGCTTTGAGATGGTCTGCATTGTTTTTACAGTTTAGCCCCCTATTTTTTTTTCTGAGAAAGCATTGTGGTCTTTCCACTTGTGACAAGTATCTGGAGATGTACATACCAAAAGGGACATTGTACTCACTGATCACCCTAATGATAAACTGGTACAGTGGAATGATTATATCCCAGGACCTGGAGGCATTCTTTTAGGTATGAGCTGTGAATGAAAAGACCTCCTTGCAATAGTGGACACATGGTGATCAAAGGACAGTTCATTCTCTACATTGTTTCCCAGGTAACTGACTACAAGATCAACATTCAAGGAGGCTGCAGTCACATCAATAACAATGTACAACATGCAATGTAACTTTATTTAGTAGCAGTGGGAGTGGTTCAGTTTCTTTTGAACTACTTAGGTTGTGTCCATGATTCATTGAGATAACAGTGTAATTCTGAGTAAGCCTTGCTCAACTAAATGGTACTGCATGGCAATAGAGGAAGAGACATGAAATGTTCAAATCAATACATGCAGTGCTGTCTTGTGGGTCGGTGTGCTGCAGAAGAGATGCATGAGTTGCACTAAAAGTATGCAAGTGACTGCATCTATTCAGTAAAACTATATAGGTAATGCAGCCAAGTCCCATTGCTTGAAGTGCAACACTCTTAACAACCACGGACTAATATAACTGAAATATAAAGCCTGCATGTACTAGTGAAGCTGTGCTTGTAAGCACATCACCTTGTGGGATGGCATAAAGCACTGCAAAATGTATGTAGCCATAGAATATTTGCAGGTGAAATGCCATGGTGTCCAGATATGCATTAAAGGGAAGGGGTACAGAGGAAATTAGGACAAAGGGAAATAGAAAATAGTGTCACACAAAAATGCAACACACTGAAATGTGTAAGATGGGGAAAGCTGGGCAAAGTTTTTAAAGACGGAGCCACATTATTTCCCTTTATATGTAGAGGTTGGAAGAATGTGAAGGGTGAAAGAGAAAGTAGCGTAGAACAGAGGGTTATGATGATATTATGTGGGTACAGACTGTCACACACACATCACATACAAAGAAGTTCATGCAATATGATGAAGAAACATGGTATGGACAGAGGTAAACAGAAGCTAAACAAATGGTGATGGGGATTAGGCAGCACATAGGGTTTGGGATATGACACAAGAGAACAGGATCATAAGTGGCTTCAGATGGCAGACAAAACTGCAGTATGTCATATGCCATCCCTCCCCAGAGGGATATTACAGGGACCCATTGCCATAAGATGGGTGGCCAGTAGTTTGGGCTATACCTTCCTCTGGTGGCATGATGATAGTAGTCAGATAGATGAGTGAACCTCCAATCTTATCCAGTAGACTCTCCATCCTGGCATGTATCTGCCCTCTGCTCCTCCTACAACAACCTCCTCAACCTACTTCACTTGCAAGTGTGAAGTCAAGACTCTCTCTCTAAATAGGCATTTCCTGCCTCAGTGACATTATGATCCTAAGTCACAACTTGATGTAGTGGTGCGATGCGGCAGATGAGCCTACTGAGCAAGTCTGTCATCTGACCTGCAGTGAGAACAACCAGTGGGAAGTTAGCCATAAGGGATTCTGTCCTTTCAGTAGACTGAAAATGTTTCATAGACATGTAAGCACTTGTGAATGAAAGTAACCATGGCTGGTAACTGGCATCGCCTGCCCTCTGTGGCAGGAGACATGATTTTATTCTCATTCTGCTCTTGCTGAAAGAAAATGGGCAGAGCAGAGAACTGTTCCAACTGCAAGGAAAGATGCTACAATAGCAGTTACAATTCATTGTCCCATACATATATCCAACATTATGCAAGTGTGTGCCTGCTGCACATTCATTATCATATATAGGCATAAAATGGCAAATCTACTCAAGGACACACCATGTAAGGTGTCTACACCATGAGATAGTACAGTATGACCCCATCCCAAAATAAATCCCTGCAGAAACCAACATAGTACTGCTCATTACATGAAGTGCCACCACCACCTCTACCTGCTTTGCAGTATCTAGATGTATTTCATAAGCTGTTCATCATAAGTATTTGCCTGTAGCAACACCATATATTTATATATACAGTATATATATATATATATATATATATATATGTGTGTGTGTGTGTGTGTGTGTGTGTGTGTGTGTGTGTGTGTGTGTGTGTGTACATATCTATATATATATGTAATAATGTAATATAATATAATGTATATATATATATATATATATATATATATATATATATATAAAGTCAAAAATGAGAAAAAAACTTGGTAAAATATCACCAGTAAACAGAAGCACCAGGCCAAACCAATCCAAAGCAGGAGGCTTTATTATACACACAATAAGCACACAGGCAGGAAAAACACGTAAACGCACCCAAATCTTTGCGTTTTCGTAAAAAGCTTCATCAGATGCAAACCCATTCATGTGATTAATGACTACATTTATAGTCACAGATGATTTCTGTATTGCATGGCATCCAAACAACATGTTTTCCAATGACACTTTGGTTATGTTCCCATACATGTCCCACACAAACTAGCAGTTTATGATATGGTAGCCCTTCCTATTTACAAACATTTGTAACTGTGGACCAGGTGGGGGCATTAATGTTATATCTATGAAATCTATGGCACTCTGTGTCTAAGGAAGATGGGTTATGTCATAGAAAACAGTGTTATTTCTCTACTGTGTTGTGTTAGGAAGTTATAGCTTTATACTAAGGAACTTTCTTAGTTCTATAGAGATCATGGTCTGTGAAATACATATCTCCCAAGTTTATCTCTGAACAGTACCTGTAGCTAGAATAAAAAGAGTTTTACATACCTTGGTCTACACAGGTATTGGAAGGCCATGCACTCTTATCTAATCATCTGGCCGGCTGCAAATCAAAGAAGATGTATACAATGTCCCAATCACCTGTAAAGTGATCAGTGAAATGTGACAGGTACCCTGCTGATGGTAGTGTTCCCATTGATGCTGGTTGCCAGTTCATGCATACTGGTGCAAACTGGCAATGTTGTAAAATAATCTGTTGCTACATGACTCTTGCTGCTGCTCTCAGCATACTTACTGTATGCATTCCCAATATTTTCAGTCTAATTGTCCCTCATATTGCCAGTCACACATTGGTGCACTATTTCCTTAAACTATGACTATGAATTGTGACTGTATTCAAGTAACATACTTATGCATATTATTAGGACTTCATCCCCCCGACCTGCATCATCTGCACCTCATCATGTAGTCATTTGCTTTTGTTGCACATTTGCTCCAGGGTACTGAAGTTCAACATCGGACTGTGAATTCTTGTGGACTCGTGCCAGTCTTTGCTTTGCTGATTTTGGCACCAGCGCATGCTGCATACTATGTGGCTTGTCTGTAAGGCCTGCATGTATTTCATTTTACACAGAATTTGTGTTTTGTTGCATTAAGTCTACTTTATTTATAACTATATGATTTGATAATAAGAGGTCAAGTCTCCAAAATAGTAGGACTAATATCCAAGGCATTATTACTGCCCAAGAGATTAGACTTTTCTTTCAGGCTGAGTACCCTCCCCACTTTCCGAAAATGCATTGTGGTGTTATGTTTCTCTAGATTCTATGCAATGTTCTGGAGGCTAAGTATGCCAAACAGCCACAGAGTTTGATGGTCTGTGGTGATTTCTTTTGTGTATTTATGTATGTGTTGTTTTTTTATTTATTTATTTATGTATGTATGTATTTATTTTTATTTATTTGCAATTTTTCTAACAACATTATTATTTATTTATTTTTCTTTGTCCTTTGTCTCCTTAAATATTTAACCAGCTTATCTGAGTTATCAATGATAATTTGTATAAATTTTATTGGCAAATTTTTTTTTTCCACTATAGGCTCTGCTTCATTCCAAAAATAGAGTATGTATTCTACACGTCTGCCAGGGAGACATGAATTCCTCCGGCAGACAGGCACATCAGGTGATAGCTTTGCTAGGGATATAACCTTAATATTTACCATTACCTTATTTGCTGACAATTTACTAAGCAATCTCACAAAATCAAAACAACAACTTGAAAGCTTTTTGAATAAGTTATTATTTGTTAAAATATCTGGTGAACCCTTGAGTTTTTTATCTCTGACTTCCCCATAATAATCAGACATAAATGAAAATGTTCCTCCTTTTCTAAAAAAAAGAAACCCTTTTCTGTCTGTAATACAAATCAGGTATTTTGTAGTTTAAGTTAAGAAGTGAAGAATCTGTCAAAAAAGTTATTTCTTAAGTTTCTGACAGTCTTGATGAATCTATAAAGCCAACTCTCCTATTGGTGGTTTCTATGTCAAGGATATTTTCCCTGCTCCTCAAATATCTAGGCCAGCTGTACCCAGAATGGCTCTCATTTCTTCCTGTCTTGTCATCGATTATAGCAGGTTGTACTTTGCTTACTGCTCAGCACAGGTATTCTGGCACCTTTTCTCCTGCTCCACTTCTCCAGGAAGAGATCTTGTTTTCCCATGGAATCTGTATTTTATGCTAAAAAAACAATGTTCTCCTGTTTTAGCCATGCAACTTTAGCTGAGTTGAAATACCTGCCTTGGAAAACATCATTCCTGGTAGCAGTTGCAGCTATCAGAAGAATTTCTAAATGGAAGATCCCTTGATTGATCTACAAAATCAAATATTTCATAAAGATGTGACTAATTTCATAATGTGAAGTATCGCAAACCAACTAACAGGGAAAGGATGCTTAAATTTGGTTAAGCTTTTCATTCAATGTGCCATATTCTTCATCTCCTTGAGTGTGTGTTGACAATCTTCTATCCATTTTCTTCATGCTTATTCTGTAGTAGATTTGTTACATGGATACAATGATTTTCAAGAGGTTAAGGGAAAAAAGTTGTGGGTGGCAGTTTTATCCGACTATGTATAAGAAAGTGTGGGGTCTTAATGCTGATGTCATGTTAGCCTGTGACTTGTATATTCCAGTTCTGTCAGTCATGTCTATCTTATGAAATTTCATATGGTATCTCAGCTTGATCTAAGCCCACAGTGTTATAGATTGTCTAAGGCTCTGCTTCAGTTGTCATGGTATTCTTCATTATTGTTAGCAGTTCTTTAGGGTGCCTGCTTCATTGCCTGTTGACAAATAACAAGCACAGATATTTCTCCAGATGTGAGTTATTTACACTGGATCACTCATTTCTTCACATTGACTGTCAGACATTTTGAATGTCTCTTCATTTTCTTTTTATGTATGCTTGTACCAAATCTGTTGTAATGGATCCTCCCCGCCACCCTCACCACCATACAGAGAAAACAATAGGTTTTCAAAAGTTTGTTTAATTTTTCACATAGGATACTACACATTCATTAATCCCTTAGTACTATGCTTATAGTTTAAAGTTCTCTCTCTCTCTCTTGATAATACAACCATTGAAGTCACGTTTCATTGCAAATTATTCAGCATAATAGTGGATGGTAATCTTAAATTCGACCTGCATATACATAATAGCATAAGAAAAACTCATCAAAAACCAGGGATGCTTTATAAAGCCGAATCGTTCTCACTAACACAATTAAAGCTACACTTGACCGTTATTACCACTTTCCATCACTTCTTTATGGTGCTCCCATCTTACTAACATTAAGCATCACAAAAATCAAAACGTGCTTTAACAAAGTTCCTAACATTTGCAGTAAACACCCCTTTCAGAACCCACCACTGTATAGCATTAAAACCCCTAAATTGCATAGAACTCCCCCACCAACGAACATATACACAGCTTCTTGTTACCTATCAAATTACTGAGAATTCATCTGCTTGTCCCGCACTAAATAACATTCTACACAACTGTGCTCCTTGTTGGTTATTAAAATCCAATGACCAAAGACTCCTGTCTGTCTAGAAACCTATCAGATCTGCTAGGCATTACCTTTACTCTTACCATGCTGCTAAGGCCTTATTTCTAACCAGCAGCAGGACAAACTATATCCCTAAATGTGGACAAATACCTATTCATACCTTACACCTCCTTACTCTCCCTTCACTCACTCTTTACTTCTCACCTGGCTTTCTTTCTAAATATATCATAAGCCTGCTTTTATCTCACTTTGTATTGTAATTCCTGTTTGTATTATACTAACTTGCTTTTAATTTCTATATAAACTAGTTAAAATTTCTGTAACTTTTAAATCATTGTCATATAACTTGTATCTGCTTTTAAGCAATGTTTTCATTTTATGTCTAATTTGGTATAATTATTTAAGCTGTATTATGTTTAAAGACTGTAAAATTATTATAAAATGTTTATGATACTTTGACGTTTTTCTCTCCTGGCCTCTGCTGACAATGGACTCCTACCCAGTCAAACTTCCTGGTAATCAAACGCCAGTCTATAAATAAATAAATTATAGTGATTTTGACATCTCAGCATCCCCTTATTTTCTTTATGAAGCACAATCGATGTGAACATAATTAATTTACTCCAGTTTAATTCAGACAAAATCCCAGCAATATTTCAGCTTTCTTTAAGTCCATTTCAAGTGCAGCATTGACCTGGTTTTGTAATAATCTGGGATCAGCATGTTATCCTAGTTCAGGATTTAATGGCTGCAGTAGTGCAGCAGGTAGCGTTGTCGCCTCACAGCAAGAGGTTCCCTGGTTCTATTCTCGGCTGGAACACCTTCTCTGCAGAGTCTGCATGTCCCTCCCTGTGATCAAGTTAACTTTAAAGGCATTCACTAGTGTGTCTGTGCCTTCTGTGAAGGTTGGGTGCTGGGCTGGAAACTCAACACTGTAAAAACTCCACTGCCAATCAGTCTGCAGACCGGTGATCTGCTGTGGCAACCCATAACAGGGAAAAGCCGAAAGATGTTGCTTTTTACTGTTCAGCATCTCTATCTTGTTTAGCATTTGTTAATGTCCATGATAAAGCAGCAACGAAAAGAACACTTCGCCACCAGGAAAAACAGTCCAAGGAACTTTAATGAAGTAAAATCCACAAACGAAGTGAAACACTTAGGACCACATAAAAATCCACAAATGAAGTGAAGCACTTAGAAGCACATGAACGCCTTAGTACAAAAAACACAATGCATTTTCGTCAACTTCCTTGACTTCATCAGACCAACCAGTGCATCAATTGACCCCCATTTATATAATAAAATTCATCAATTAATTATCCACTTAATCAAAGATTTAAAAGTATATGTTGAATCAAAACCCACAGTTAGGTGACCATATATAATGCATAAATGAAAGTCATGTTAAAACCCATTAAATACTATTCCTTAGAATGTTTTAAAACCTATCTCTAACTACTAATCAATTCCATATGTATTCCATAAAAAATATTTCATAAATTTGTTTGAGAATGCTAGCTTGAGAAGTCTTTTTGTTTGTGAATGTGATATATTGTTATGAATATTACTATATCTTAGAATGAAATATAAAAATACATAAAAAATGTTGAAATATTAAATTGTCAAACAATTGATAAAATGCAACTGCATATAAATTATGCACAACCATAAATAAACAAATAAATAAATACATGGAGTATAAAATTACATAAAAAATGTTAAAATGTTAAATTATCAAATAGTTAGCATAAAATGCATCTACATATAAATTGTGCACCACCATAAATAAATAAATAAATGAATAGATAAATATACAGTCTTGAAGCTCGACAGCTGTAAAAAGGAAATCTCATTCTTTAACTTATTAACATGAGCCTGAATCAAATATTATGGGGACCTCTAGTGGTCATAAAGAGTTATAATCAGTATGTTCATTTTCTTCCTACAACTTAGCTACTCTTAATTTTAGTAATGGCAATATAGATATATTATCATTAAGCCCTGGAAATTTATCCACACTTAGGGCCACTTGCCACCACAATTCTCTATGCTCAATTCTGGTTTCCCATGGACCCCCTCGAGCATCTTGTTGGATATGCTCTATTACCAAAAACTTGAATTTATACTCCTTACATATTTTGCTGTGTTTATACAGTGCATTACTTTCTTTCTTGGTAGATATATCATAAATATGCTTGTAGATTCTTTTTCTTAAGACTCTTTTTGACTTGCCTACATAAAAAGAACCACATTTTTCACAAAAAGCAAGATACACTATCCCTTTAGTATTGCAGTTGAAATATTCCTGACTACTTATTTTATTTCTGCTTACAATATAGTACCCTTCTCCATTTATAACATAACAGCATTGACTACAGTGTCCACATTTGTAAGTACCGTTTCTATTCATCTTTTGATTACTTTGGACCTTTTTACTCTCTAGAATATTCCCCATATTTCTGGAATTTCTATAGATCACTTTCTTGGGGATGCTGGAAATACCTTCTATATCAGTGAAGGATAAAATCTTATCCCATTCTTTAAAAAATATCTTACTAATTCCACTATTTATTCCATTGTATTCTAAAACTAGTGCTTGAGAAAAATCCTCAGTGCCATTATAGTTTCTTTTTGCTAAATCAGACACCCCACTACAATCAATGGAACCACTGCCTTTGTCACTTTTGTAAATAGGGGCAAATCTGTCCTTCCTTCCATCTTCCACTTATTTTCTTATTCGTTGTACAAAATCACAAGGGTAGCCCCTCTCTTTAAACATTCTCTCCAGGAACTTACACTCTTTTTTAAAATCCTGGTCTGAACTAGTCATCCGGCTACCCCTAACAAATTGCCCCTTGACAATGTTCTTTTTGCAATGCTTGGGGTGAGCACTTTGGAAATGTAGAAAGGAATTACAGTAAGTGGGTTTTCTATAAACTCTAGTTTCATACTGTCCTTCTCCTTTATATAATTCCATATCTAGGTATACCAAGTTGTAATCGGATATGTTGTGCGTAAATTTCAAGAAACTAGTGGTAAGGTTGATATATGCCAAAAACTCTTCCAATCTATCTCTCCCAGCCGTCCAAAGGATTACTATATCATCCAAGAACCTTCTGTACAATATCCAGCAATTTTTATATTTGGATTCTACTACATATTTCTCTTCCCAATATGCTAAAATAAGATTGGCATAAGTGGGGGCACAAGCGGCCCCCATAGCTACTCCTTTGATCTGTTGGAAAAACTCTCCTTTGAAATGTATATAATTATTCTTCAAAACCAAGTCAGTGAGCCATAAACTAGCCAACTTGTCACTTTTGCTCATTCCGTCATGTGCAAAGACTATATCTTCCAATATAACTTTGCCTTCATCGTACGGAATGGAAGAAAACAAATCAATAACATCAATGGTTAGAAATAACACGTCATCCTGCCAGTTGCAATAATTGAGGTCTTTCAATAGATCCCATGAATCTTTCAAGATATTCTGCCTTCCTGTCCATATAGGCATTAATTTAAGGTCCACGTACTTGGCCAAGGTCTGGGTTTTAGAGCCCTCAGCAGAAACAATGGGGCAAAGAGGAGGATCTTTTCTATCTTTATGGATTTTCGGTATGCCGAAAATCGTGGGGATCTTAGGTTTGTCCACTTTTAAAAATTTGTAACTACTATGGTTTATTAAACCTTCTTGTAACATATCGTACAAAGCTGTGTCAATTTTATGATAAGCTATATTGATCTCATTTTTAGAAACAGTACCATATTGATCCTCATCCCATAGTAATGTATACATCTTACTATCATAAAGAATGTAATCCATAAAGATAATGCCCCCACCCTTGTCAGGTTTCATTACTCTCACATCTTTATTATTCCTGATCTCATACAGCAATTCTTTTTCTTTAGTAGTCATATTGCTATGCCATATACCCCCGCCATTATACTTTCTTATTTCACACTCTAACACTTTCTCAAAATTCTTTATCTGGGGGTGTAGAGGAGGATTATATATACTTTTCTTCCTTAATGCTTCCTCGTCATCCCCTTCCTATTGGGCCAAATGACATTGAAATTCACTTTTCTCAGGAATAACTTAATGTCCAGCAAACTTTTAGCTATGCCCCCCTTATTGTCTGGTATAAATTTTAAACCTTTAGAGAAAAGGTCAAAGTGCTCTTTCTCCACCTTTATGTTACTGAAATTGTATATGCTGAACTTATTCCAGGTATAACATTGTTTGTCAACTGCAATATTATTTGAATGTAAGTCTGAGTCCTCCGGGAGGTCCGGCCAGGGGTTTATTGAAATCTCCCCCTCCCCCTTCTTCCTCCCCTCCACTGAAAATTTCCATTCCGCTGCCCTTGTTTGTTGAGTAACCTTTCAGATCTACATAAGGGTGGGAATGCCTCATCATAGTCCTTTTCACTTTTAACATTTTTTATGGATTTTTATATCTCATTCTAAGATATAGTAACATTCATAACAATATATCACATTTACACACAAAAAGTCTTTTCAAGCTAGCATTCTTAAACAAATTTATGAAATATTTTTTATGGAATACATATGGAATTGATCAGTAGTTAGAGATAGGTTTTAAAACATTCTAAGGAATAGTACTCAATGGGTTTTAACATGACTTTCATTTATGCATTATATATGGTCACCTAACTGTGGGTTTTGATTCAACATATACTTTTAAATCTTTGATTAAGTGGATAATTAATTGATGAATTTTATTATATAAACGGGGGTCAATTGATGCACTGGTTGGTCTGATGAAGTCAAGGAAGTTGATGAAAACGCATTGTGTTTTTTGTACTAAGGCGTTCATGTGCTTCTAAGTGCTTCATTTCGTTTGTGGATTTTTATGTGGTCCTAAGTGTTTTACTTCGTTTGTGGATTTTACTTCATTAAAGTTCCTTGGACTGTTTTTCCCTGGTGGCGAAGTGTTCTTTTCGTTGCTGCTTTCTTTTGGTTTTGGAGTATTTTTGCAGTTCCTGGTTCCTGTATTTAATGTCCATGATAGCTTTCTATTTGTGACAAGCTTGTTAGAGTTAACTTATATCTTACAGTTAACTTGCCTTTTGAGGACTTGTCCCTGGTATATCTTTCTAGTGATACATATTATTTATCCAAAGGTACCCACTACTTCATGGAAATCATAAATAAAGCAAGGCTGTATTGATCTTCATCATGAAATCCACTTCTGCTATTTCTGTCCTTTTAAATGTGCAGTAGGCACTCCTGGTCATTGCGTTCTTTTTCTATGTCTACCTTCATTGTGTTTGACTCTTTGCTACTTCCTGCATCTGCTGTTCTTTCCATACTGCAACTTATATTTGTCATTCATGTTTTCATACTTCCATTTCAGTATTTATTATTTCAGTAAAGTTCATTTTATAACATTTCTAAAATATGCTTGTCTAAACCAAAATATATCTGCTCTGGCTGGCATTTTGGCTATGCGTACGTCATGCAAGTTTCTTAGAAAAATTACCAGCTGTATGTTAAAAGCACACATCTATTCTTTGCTTTAATTTTGACATATCTGTAAGTGCGATTTCTGCTTATGCTACTATGATTCTCCTTATGCAAGTGCCACACCTTCCTTATAAAAATATTTCTGTTGCATGTTTTTTACCACATATGCTTCTCACAGTTCTATCTTACAGTACATCTATTAGTCCATCTCAAGACTTGTATTTCTCATCTAGTTTACACATCTGCCAAAATTCCAAAATGCTTTCATGACTTATTTGATTTTTCTTATGAAACTTAAACCACTTAGCAATTATTAAAGGTTACCCAGTTAAGTACTTCTAAATACTCTTTACAATGTATTTGCATTATTTTTTTCATATAATCTAGTTGGTGTTAAAAAACTATATAGCGTTCTGTAAATTCTGGTGCCAATTACAGTTAGTGACATTGCCACATCTTTATCCTCTAGGATGTCACTGGCTATACAATACAGCACCACTCTCCCAGTGTAGGTTATCTAACTCTCCATGGTAATGTTGACATATTAATATTTATGACATGTGCATTTTAAATCTGTTGAAATTTAAACACTTAAACTTATGTTTTTTATATCTCTGAGTTGTTCCCATATCATCATGAAAGAACTGCATGTTTTGCACCCAAAATTCTCTTATTTAGTTTATTTTTCATAAGATCATAGGCTCATAGGATGCTACTAGGCTAATGGCTCTAGGGCCCTTATAAGTCTTGCCAAGTACATCCCCTGTTTCCAAAAATATTAAGGTATTAAGCAGAACTAAGTCAACAACTATTACCCCTGTCCATGAGAGACACTGGTAAAACTCCCTGGATGAATTTGTGGTTTCCTATCCAATAGTCCAAATTACGCTTAAATAGGGTCAGCGGGGGGCTTTGTTTCACCTGAATTGAAAGTTTGTTCCAGAGGAGAGGTAACCTTTGTGAGACATATCTGTCTCTCCAAGTCTTGCTGATGACACATACTAGGCTGAGTTACATCTTATACCATTTGATTTCTGAATGTGCATCATTTCCATTACAGCAGGATCTGAGATTGCTATGCATGCAAGGCATAGGTCACTTCTGAGTAGTCTGTAAGACACAGAGTATACTGACAGTGATTTCAGTCTGTCAACATATGACATATGATGAAGACCCTGAATTTTCTTTGTAGGAAACCTTTGAGGTCTTTCCAGTTGCTGCAGGAGTCTGGTAAGGTACATGCCAAAGGTGGCATTGTACTCTATTATTTGTCTGATGAGTGAGGAGTATATGGGGGTTATAACCTCTTTTGTTCTGGATACAATGCCCTTACTTATGAGGTGGGCAACATAGAAAGTCTTTCTTACTACTGTGGAGATGTAGTGCTCAAAGGAAAGGTTACTCTCAACCTGTGTGCCCCAATCTCTCACCACCGATTGTGTGCTTAGGGTATTGTTATTAATGTGGTAATCACCAGGGATGTCACCCTTTGTTTATAATGACATAATTCACTTAAAATACACAGACATTCATTTGTAGAATTATCTATGAACTGCTTAATTTTGCTTTGACAGCATTGTCAGTCCCTATAATTAATTTTGTCTGTCTGTTTCATCCTGCATAACTGCCATTTGTAATACAGTCATTGCGGTATACTGCTACAAAGTGGTTGCTTGTAGTGTTATGAAACTTGCTTAATATAATTATTTTTTTCTATTAATTGTCACATATAGATTTAGTTGATATCATTTTCCTGTACTGTTTTCCGGGTTGTTTTCTGTTTGTCTTTAACTTATTAATTTTGTCTCTTCATTGCTTGTATTAATTCTGTCATGTCTTTATCTGTAATGTGTAATGGTGTGTCTCTTCATTGCTTGTATTAATTCTGTCATGTCTTTATCTGTAATGTGTAATGGTGTGTCTCTTCATTACTTGTATTACTTCTGTCATTTACTTATCTGTAATGTGTAATGGTGTATATCTATTACTTCCTTTATACTTCCCTCCCAGTCTCTTCACTACTTATTTGCACTGTCCTCAGACCAATGTGCCTACCTGGCTATCAAATTGTATTTAAAATACATATATAGGTAAACAGCGTTATTGATGCATATAAATGCTGTGCATTTTATCATAATGTATGCCAATTAACATATCCTTTCATTAGATAAAAAATAATTTTGACCTTGTAATAATTCACTCCCAGCGTTACCTAAAAATGGCACAGTATGACTGTTAATTCCATTTCTGTCTCACAAAATCAAACTATATATGCTGTTTCATAATATAATTTTTTTTTTGTTATGCACAATCACTTTTTACCCATTTCCGTTAGTACTCTATTCAGTCATCCACTTAGTCTGTCCTCCTAGCATGAGGTTTTCCTCCCAACTGCTGTCTCATTATGTCCTTTTATCATGTTCAGTTATTTTTTCTGCATTTCAGATGTGGCACTTCTGGACATCAATTGGCCTCTTTGCCATTAGTTACTTAACTTTTTTTCACTTTACATTTCTTCATGTGATAGGAGAGTATATACCTGCTCATACATCACCAGAGCATGTGCTATAATGAATTTGAGGGATCATAAATGAAGACACACTTACCAAAGGTAGAGCTATTATATTTACAAGCTTGAATGAATTAAAGAACAGACACATAGCAAATGTTGGGCTTAGTGCTATTATACTTACAGGCTTGCAAGAGTATATTCTCCAGTAACTAGAAACTCAGTATCCAAGAACACCTTTATCTTAAACACAGAATATGCCTCACCTGTTACAACATTTAGCTTATGTTACAACATTACTCCCTTTCATTCCATGTTCATTATAATATGGAGATTTACTAAGCAACATCACTGTTTGTCTTTAGCAAGGACATATTATTTTACTTTAAGAGCCAGTGTGACACTCTTTCTAGCACACTGATTTTTGTATGCTTTCTGACTCCATGCCTCTGACCCCTGTGCCTCCAGCTGTCTTGAATGAAGTTGTTTCCCTGTACTGGATTTTCTCAGCATGGGGGAGAGAGCTTACAAGAGGCATTCACCCAGGCAGCTATGGCAGTGATTATCAAGTGTTTTTGATGAGTTCCTAACTACACTCCATGTTTTTGATATGAGCAACCCCCATCATCATGTTATGTCCTATTGATATGGGCAACCCCCATCATCATAAAATGTCCTATGCTCTTCTGGTACATGTGCATGCTTCTACCCACATGGTTACGAGAGCTACCATCGTCAGTTTGGGATTGCCAAGTTCACATTCTAAGTTCAGGTCTTTATGGTGCTGTGCATACATTCTCTTGCATGGTGAGTATTGAATGACACATGGTGATGCATTTTCCACTCTTTCTGTTTTATTTATTTTATAATATGTCTACCAGATGTAATGTAAAGCCAGATAACTGAGGTTTCCAAACGTAAGTCACACTTGTATGTCTTTAACTTACCTTGTTATTTCCCATTTGTCTAAGAGCCCACTCCCTCAAGAAAACACAACACAAAATATCCGGGTCTATATTAGAACGAACACAGAACGTTCAAAATTTCAAGTGTTCTAATATCGAACTCTATTAATCGAAAATTTAAAACATCGAACATACAGAACAGCAAATTTTTTCATAGGGAAAAAATTTGCTGTTCCAAAACACATACACACAACACCAGCACACCAAACAAACAGCAATCCACACACATACACCTAAACTCTTACACCTAACCCTACACTAAACTATACATACACCACTGACTATCCACTTACCTAGCTCAAACCCTAACCCTAAGGTCTATCACTATCGCACAGTCACCTCACCCGCACCCTAACCCTAACTCACCTACCCCGCCCTAACCCTCACATCCACACAATCGCACAGTTACCTGACCAGTGCCCTAACCCTAACTCACCTAACCTGCCCTAATCCTCATGTCCACACAATCGCACACTTACCTGAACCCAACCCGTAACTTTCCACCACAGTGCTGAAAATACCAAAGCAACAGAAATGGGCAACTGAATTCTTTCCCTAGGAAAAAATTTGTTTTTCCATTTCTTCGATATTTTCAGCGTTCGCTGAAAATGGGTCGATATTAGAACAATCGAAATTTTGAATGTTCAGTGTTCTAATATAGACCCAAATATCCAGTGCAACCAAGCTTTATTCATGTCAAATGAATAACTGAATTTTCATTAAATCAGTAGCCAAGTTCTAACTTCGACTTCACTGTGTAACCATAAATAAGTTCAATAATCAAGACAGCTCGTTACTGAATGGTGTCCCCCTACCGCCCTCCCGACTGGCTTGTCCCACCAAAATGTTTGGAGTCACACCATCCTGAAGTACTTGAGCAGCATTAAATACCCCCCACTCCATGCCTTGCACATACATCAATTGGTCTGGGGGGGGGAGGGGGGTGAGTAGTCATCTAAAAATGGACAAACTGATGTTTATACCAGGAAGGTTGGAGGGACAAGCAATCACTCTGCTGAAGTGTCAATTTGCCTGACAGATCAGGGATATACATCTATGTGGTGAGAGACATACACCCTAGCTGTTGTGGGTTTGCAACAAAGTATTTTATGTGTAAAATAGCCCTTGTCTAAGAGCCCTTTCCCCCAAGAAAACACAAAATAGAACAGCCAGTGCGACCAAGTTTTATTCATGCTAAATGAATAATTGTACCGTCATCAAATTAATAGCCAAGTTCCAACTCCAACTTCACCATATAACTGTAAGTAAGTTCCACCAATTGGGATGGCTCATTGCCTACTGCCCTTGTGATCAGTTCATCCCATCAAAATGTTAGGGGTCACACCTTCCCAAAGTTCTTGAACAGCATGAGATACTGCTTGCTCAATGTCTTGCATATAAACCAAGTGGCCCAGGAAAGGAAGGGAAAATTAAAAGGAAAAAGATATCACACCCATCCATAAGGCCGACACAGCCTGTTCCTCCCCTTTTTCTGACCATGAGATGACCAAAGTGCCACTGTTCTCCATCAAGGCAATGTATTCCTTATGAAATAAATATATGTGCATTCTAATATCAAATTTTCATTACTTATTGTCTCCTCATTATATTTTGTTTTTATTTCATCTTTTTTATTATTCAATTTAATTTATTTTAATATAAATATAAACGTACTTGGACCACATGAAAAAGGGCTCTAAGTGCTGTTGTTTCATTGGCCAGAGGGCTCAGTGGTCAGTTTTCTGTATTTTCAGTGCTGGTATACATGTAGCATGTGTGTGCAGCTCTGTTCTCATTTTCACGGAGCTAAGCAACACTTGGCATCCGAGCCAGTGTTCCTATTTGCAGTCAGTACCATCCAAGCAAAGCTAAGTACTTTTGATGGATAAATTGCACTTCATTAACTTATTTAAACAAATTGCTGCTGACTTATGTGTGCATTTAACTGCTACGTTTCTTGTATAAAGTGTATTTCAGACTGTTATTGCTGTTAGCCTGCTTATCTTGAAATCCCTTTCTGAAGGGGTTATTTATTTGTGGTGGCATTGTTCCTGGGACACCCTTTTACTGTGCTTTTACATTAGGAGGCCTGGCATTATTCATCTAGTGGCAGTAGGTGTTTACCTGGTCTGCCTGAGTTGGGAAACAGACAAAATGGCTGTATGTCTAGTCATTTCACTTGTCAGAGGGCTCAGTAGGCAGGTTTCTGTATTTTCAGTGCTCGAATAAATTTTTCATATTTGCGAGGAGCTGACCACTGTTCAAGTATCCTGTGTAGACACAAACAACTAGATGCAAATTTTCCCTATAGAACTACCCATAAGGAGGTTCCCTGTAAAGTATAGAGAAAATACGTTGTGCACTGACAAGCTTAGAGGAGCTAGTTTGCTTGTCAAGTGGAAATACCATTAAATTTAGTCAAATTTATCTGTTAACTCCCATATACCACCCCCTTATAGCTCACCAGTTGGAGGAACAGACAACATGGATATGCAATTTCTCAACTTTTCTTCAGCCAACCTGGTGGATATGGATATTGTTAGACAATGAAGCAATTGTCTCATGTTTACTGAAACTACTTAACTGTTAACTAACAGATACAGTATGAGAGAGGTGTACATAAACAATGTCACTGGAGGCTAAAATCTCACATATAGAAGCATAGCTGGCTCAACCAATATGCTGTGCCAGTCCCACAAACTAGATACCACCCCCTCAAAACTTACAGAATGCTTACTGCAGACAATACCTGATACATACCCCTCCCTCCAGCATTACAAATGAAGAGCAAAAAAAAGTCTGTTCCTTCCATGGGCACACCATCTAGGTGGCCAAATGCACAACATGCCCCCCCTCTCTTGCCCCAGCCATTCAGTTCCCATTTCTGTGGCCTGCCCTTGACCCTACTTCCTCACATTTAAGTGAGCACATTTTTTTTTCTTTTAAACTGTAGCAAACTGCTTACAAATATAGCAAACAAGTACCCTTGACAGGAAAATACAGCAGTCGATTGTTCTTTGATGCAAAAATCAAAGTTTAATTCACACAAGCAGCTTCCAAGGTTTGAAATCAAAGCACATAAGGGCACATCAGTTTATACCCTGCCAGCACAGAGTGCTATGGCGGTTAGGTTTGAAGTAAAAAAATAATCTTTTAAACTGTTGTAGACAGTTGTTACAGTTTATACTGTACCTGCACGGCACTCAGGTTTTAGTTACAAAAAAAATGGGGAGTTAAACTTTTAATCTGTAGCAAACTACTTGCTGCAGTTTAGACTACTCATTGAGAGCTACAAAGCTCAGGTTTGACTGCAAATGCAATGCCATCTTTTAAAATGCTGGTATGCATTAAAGAGTGATTGGCATCAACTGATCATGCCTCCCCAACACTTTGCATCTGGGGCAGTTGCCCCTCTCATCCCACCCTAGCTATGCTCGTAGGACACATCAAGTTGTCAAAAACATGCACACAGCACCCAGCATACATAGCACACAACATAGACATAGACCAATGTACGCTGTGGCACATAAATTCACTTTATCAGCTAACATAACAACTTGTCAGGGATGTGCTTGCCTGAAAATGACAGGTTCATTTGAATGCTGTGCAAAACTAACTTCCTGAGCAAGGTTTGGACCCTCATAGTTTTGAAAGATTTCTTCCTAAGAACCTGGAGTATCACCAGTTGTCTGAGTGCAGCAACACCTTCTGATTGAAGAGCAAATCTACCCACACCGCAAAGGTCACACAAACAGATATTTGTTCTAAGAGGGTGGTGTCCTTCTTCACTTTGTCAGACCAAGTCTCTGGTAGAAAATCATTGGTCCCTATAGATAAGTCCCCCATGCTCAACCCACCAGATGCATCTGTGAAAAGATCAGTACTATATTTGATAAGCAGTATGATCCTTACTTTGGAACACATATGACTTCTCTACTGAGAATGTGCTTCCCACTTAATCATCTATGTTTTCTTAAAATATAACACATTTCTCCTTATGTAGTGTGGCAGTTTATTCCAATACATGATCACCTCTACATAAACATGTTTGTCTTTTTAATTTGATGTAATTAGCCTTTTGTCTTAATAATTTAAATTGCAGATAATTTCATACCTATCACATCTTTTACATGGCTATAGCTGTTATATTTAAATCACTAATTTTTTTCATGATTATATATGACTTGTTACATATAAACAGAGACAGATCAGGAAATAAAAGTTAATATTTCAGGCAGCTGCACATCTTCACCCATATATACCATTATGTGTGGGTGCATCCTCTTCCTGCCGTAATAAAATCATTTTCGAGGTTGAGCAGGAGTGAAAAAGAGAACCCTTAATTAGCTAATGTTTTATTTTATTCACCCTTCTTTCTCTGACTGAAGCAAGAGTCCATTGGCTCTTTTCCTCCCCAATGGAGGTAAGAGTCAGACACTAATAGGTTGGCATACACATAAGGGTCCTTTCTCTGTCACTGTCTCTGCCTATCCCCACATGGATTGTGGCTGATGAACCTCACTAGTGTCACTAGTGTAGGAGACACCTTAAGGATGGATCTTTTCTCACCCTTAGATGCTTCCTGGCTTGTGTGTGTGGTATGTGTCTCCCTCCCAGTGGCTGCTATCAGGATTACCTTGTCCCTGCAATGGAGATCATTGGTGCAGCAGGCACACCAACAATGTCAAGTGCTCACTCCTGTCCACCTTTCCATAGCCATTCCATCACCTGAGCCACTACTCAAGCCCAGGTCATTTGGATCACAGTCAAAGCTTTATCCTTCTTCACCACAGAGTGTAGCTACATAGCCCCAGCATTAATTATCACATTTTTCTATAGATTTCCCTTAATGGGTATTGGCCAGTATACTTTGACCTGACTCTGTTCTTTTAAGATTTGTCCTTCTTGTGTTAACTTACTAGCTTGCTTTTGATCTATAGTCTTAACTGACTATATGTGCTTTATGTAAAGTAGTTAGACCTAAGTTTTTTTTCTGCAAAATTCATAAAAACTGCAATAATGGAGATGCCTTTCAGGAAAACATATCAAGTAAATTAGCATGTCAAAAGTAACCATTTAAAAAAAAAACAGTGCTAATACTCAAGTCATTTGAAAGCAATACACAATTCATTCCATACCCATGATGCTTTACCATAGTAACTGTGAAGATGGTATGATTGTTGGGATGCAGGGGACAGCTGAAAACACTGTATAAAATGTAAGTTATGTTTCTGTATTCTCAGAAGTGGTGTTTAAACTGCTAAACCATTATTCCTGTTTTTCCCTTGCATATACCTCTCTGTTTAATCAAACATTTTGCATCATATTGCATTTCTCAGTACTGAATCATTGCAATTTCTGTGGTCCTTTCTTTTAATAAAGCTTTCCTATATACTTCCTTAAAGGTGTAATTTTCATCATGGTATGTCTGCACGATTCCATTACACTTTGCTAGTTGTAGCATCTGCACCTACTGTACATCTATCAGCAGAAATAGGATAAAAAACACAAACGCTGACATTTATAAACGTATGACATAATGTGCAGTCTTACTATCAGCAGGACTGTACAGTGCATTATGCCTGACTGTATTGTTTACTTATTTATTTCTTGGCATTTGTTTACTGGGAAAACCCACTAGGCCAAAAAAAGCCCGTTTTCAGTCGAGGCCCGGGGAGAAAAGCTCCAAGGTAACAATAACACTTACATAAAGTTACAAGAAGTTTCTATAAACATTTCCAAAAAAATAAAAGATTGAGAAAATTGCAAAAATGAAATTGATAAAAAATTTACATAAAATAAAATTGTAGGAAATATTTAAAGTTGATATTCTAGCAGTAAAGTTAAACATGTTCATAATAGAGACAATAACATAGCACAAAACTAGGCAAAACAGAATAGTACAAACATTTTTAGATTTACATGGTGATTTAAGTAATGGCAGAGAAAGGAATTGAACAGCTGCATGTATATGTACTGCATTGTATTTATTTACTTATTTCATTTTATTTATCCTTTGTCAACTATATTAGGCCCACTAGGCTAGTGGCATCTTTCAGGAGGAGACCTGAAGTGGTACTTATTCTGCTTGTGGAAATTTCATCAGGACATTGGGGAACTTCCCCTATTCTTTCCATAGTTTACAGGGACACGGATTCTGGTGACACTTCTGGTTTCTGGTCTGAGCGTGAAGACAGCTTGGAGAAACTGTGAGTAAGTATGGAGAGTGATCGCAATTTGAATAATGGTGATGCCATCAGAGGTAGAAGAAGAATAAAGGCAGTTGAGCCTTTGCAAGAAATGTCATGGTTGGAGGAGAAAGGATTGGAACCAAAGGAACAGTGGACAAGTGTAAACAAGAAAGAGGTAGCACAAGAGGAGATACAAGTGAAGGTGTCTGAACCTTCATTGATACAGAAGTGTTTTTTCAACAAAAGTTGTTTGAGGAAGATGCTGAGTCACAGTAGGGAAGTATTGCTACAATGAAACGAATGTCATGAAATGAACTGTCATGGGGAGAGATGATGGATCAGATTGGTGAAGATGAAGAAAGCTGTTTAGAAAAGTTTTCATTTGTGGATGCTGTAAAGAAAAATGTGAAGGAGAAAGAAAAAGAAAACAAAAGAAGAATGAGTGTGCGGAGAAGCAGAAGTTTGTAGTACGAATATAGGTTAAAGCCGAAAAGCCATTGGACAGGTGTAAGATATGGGACATAGTTGTTGTACCTTTAAGTACAAAAGCTCAAGAGGTAAGGACTTTTATTTTGATTAAAAATGAGACTTATTGTGACTTATTGTTTGACAGTGATATGCGTTTAAAAAGTTTTTTGTGAAGATTTGCAAAAAAATAAATAAATTTTTCGAGCATTTTTTAAGGAGATTCAAAATAAAGTAAATATTCACTTTCATACAGAGACTGATAAAGGGACTGTAAAATATTATTTGTTAAAGAATTTTTGTTCTTAAGTAAAACGTATAGTAAAATGTTTTCATAATAGAGGTTTATGGATTGGGTTTTGGGAATGCAATGTCATTTTAAAAATGGAAAATGATAAGATAATTTATATTCCAAGTATGATAAATATGCATGGAAATAGAGCAGTACTTCAGTATTGGAGCCAACCAAAAACATGTTTGTTTTTTTTTGTAGGCAGAAGGGTCATTTTGTGGGTAATTGTGATTGATCATGATGCTAGAAGATGTAACAAAAGTGAAAAGGTAGTACATTTAATGGAAGAGCATGAAATGTAGAAATAAAAAAGGAAGAAGAAAATAAGGAATTGAACCTATATGATGGAAATTAAAAAGAATATATTTTGAGCATATCTGAGTATTTACAACATACAGAAGGAAATGAATTAAAAGAGGAAGAACCTAAATTAGAATGTAATGTAAATGATGAGAAAGAAATTGATTGGAAAGTTATACAAAATAATTCTATAGGCAAGAGGGTAACAAAAAAATGAAGATACAGGATTTGACTATGAAAACTGAAAAAGGGAAATGGGTAGAGTAATAAAACAATTTTGTTTAGACTAAGAAGAAGAGAGGCAAATAATCTTAGAATATTATCAATTTATGTTAGATGTATTAAAAGTTTGATAAGAGAATTAGTATTTTGGAATGGTGTAATAGTTGTAAGGTGAGTATAATAATATTGGAAGATGTAACGGAGTTGATAAAAGATGAGAGTATTCAAACAGAGAATTTGTGGAAAGGGGTATAATCTGGAATATAGGAAATTGAACTTGTCCAGATGTTGTTGTACTATATAATACAGGTATTTCAATATTAGATGTTACTTTAGTTAGAGTGGGAAGTTTAATGTGGTAGATTTTAGATGGGGAAGGAAAGTTTATAGAATTATTGATATTTATGCATATGTAACGTATTATAAAAGGGAAAAATATTTAAATAAATATTGGATTAGATAATAGTTAATATGGATTTTATAACAGTAGGAGATTTTAATTGTGACTTAAGAAAAGTAAAGAAGAATGACAAAATAGACAAAAATGTTATGAAATAAATTATGAGGTGTGGAGGTTTAAGTTTATGGAATTCAAACACATATGCTTATAGCAGAGGTAATAATAGATCTGAGATTGATTATTTTGAAGTTTCTGATAATATAAAGTTTAAAATAGAAACAAAAGTCCAGGCAGAATTTCCAGATCATATGGCTACATAGATAGAAATTGTGGAGAATAATGAATATATAAAAACTGAAAAAGAGATTAAAAGAATGAATGAGATTAAGTGGCATGAAACAGGAAAAGATAATATAATACAATTATGGAAGGAACACTTAACTATGACAGAATTGTATTCACACTGGACAGAATGGTGGTTTATATTTAAAGCAAAATATAAATCAGATTATTTAAAATGGGAAAAGTATTAAGACAAAAAGAAAAACAGGATTATTTGGTTTTACAGACTAAAACATTAGAATTTTTGGATAGAAATGAAAATGCTTATTATATGAAACTAACAGAGAGATATAAAAAGAATAAAGAAAATATAAAATGGTTATTATATAAACATTAATATTTTGTTCATGCTAAAAATTAGGATGTTTTACCATAGCTGGCAAAAAGAGTTAAAGAAGATAGCTGATAGTGGAATAATTAGAGAATTGAGGGATGGGGAAAAGTTATTATTAAAGAAGCAGTATGAAAGTATGAATATCATAGTACAGTTTGTTAAAAATTCAGTCAAAAAGCAGGAATTAAAGAGGAATAATGAATGAAAAGTAAGGAATTTTAATGAAAACATAAACATAAATATAAATAAACAGATTACTTTGGCAGAATTCGATTTAGTACTGATAAAGTTTATATTAATTCAGTTGCTGGTTTAGACTGGACAGGATATTTGAAAGAATATGGGATTTTGGCAAAAAAGAAAAATTAGTGTATTAAATAAAAGATTACAGGATGGTATTCAATATGTACAAATTTGTGAGGGAATAATGAAATTTATTTAGAAGAAAAGAGGCAAGAGGGAGATAACAAATTGGAGACCAGTGGTTTTAAATAATACAGATTATAAGACATTTATGAAAAATGTACAAATACAGATAGAAAACAAAATAAATAAGGTATTAGAGGATGGTGTGCATGGAATTAAAGAGCAAAGGTGTCGGGATATTAGTGATAGTCACGGAAATAGTGGATGTTATAAATCAAGGAAATAAAGGAAAATGATGATAAGAGACATAAACCAAGCTTTTGATACAATAAATCATGAAGTTTTATGGGGAATTTTAAAAAATTATGATATGAGTATAAAATCCAGAAAGTAATTCACTCAGTATAATGAATAGTAATATTAACGTATTGGTAAATGTATGGTTAAATGAGGACATAAAGATGACTAGAGGGTAGTATATTATTTACTATGGTTATGAATTGTATAATGACAAAAATAAATGAAGAGATGACAGAGGCAAGATTCATACAAAAATGAAAGTATTGAGTATCCAATTATTATGTCTTACACAGATAATATGACTTTAGTAACCGAAAATATTAAAAAGCTGGAACAAATTCTTGTTAGAACAATTCACTGTTTATAAAGTTTAGAGCTATGTCTAAATAGCAATAAAAGTAAAGGATTTAGGCTAGAAGAAGTAATAAAGGATATTATTTTTATGACTGGTGGAATAATGGTATTAGGAATTATTTTTGGATCTAATCAAGGCACCAAGGAACAATGGATAAAAATTGTACAAGATTTAAGAGACTTGAGTATTATATGGAAGAAATATAGAATATCTTATAATAAAAAGTTAATTTGGTTAATTCATTATGGATGGGAAAAATTGCATATATGGCAAGTATTTATATGATATCTAGATTTATAAAAATGAATGATTGAATTAATATTTTGATTTATTTTGGGTTCTACATTGAATCCTGTTAAGAGGGGAGTAGTATACATGGACAAGGATGTAGGGGGGTTGGGATTATTAAATCCAATTCTGCATGGTGCATCGCTGAATTTATTTAGAGTGGTAGAATGGATTAATGGTGATAGTGTATGTATGTATATATATATATATATATATATATATATATATATATATATATATATATATATATATATATATAGGTCCCCTTCAGTAGATCGAACATATAACAAGTTCAAACCTCATATGGCTGAAACCATATGTTCGAACTTGTAATTGTTCGATCGGACTGAATGGAGATCTCCGTACAGTGTGTAACGGAAAGATTTCCCTTTTCTGCAATGTAGTGTGATCTCGGAGTTGGTGTATTTAAGTAAGGGGGTGCAGGGGTACGTAGCCCCCCCCCCACTACAGATGTTTCATTTTGTTTTTTGTTGTTTTTTTCTTTTTTTACTTCAGCGTTCAAACTGTTACAAGTTAGAACATATGGTCTCGGTCATATGTGGTTCAAACTTGTAATATGTTTGATCTACTGAAGTAGATCTATATATATATATATATATATATATATATATATATATGTATAGATCTACTTCAGTAGAGCGAACTTTTACAAGTTTGAACCACGTATGGCCAAGACCATATGTCTGAACTCGTAAAAGTTCGAACACTGAAATAAAAACACATAAAACAAAAAAAACACAAAACTGAACATCTACAGCAGGGAGGCTATGCCCCCTACACCCCCACACCCCCTTGCTTAAATATACCAACTCTGACATGGCACTACCTTGCAGAAATGGGAAATCTTCCATTTCCGCTCTGTACGGAGATCTTCATTCAGTTCAATCAAACTTTTACACATTCGAACATATGGTCTCGCCATATGTGGTTCAAATTTGTAAACGTTCGATCGACTGAAGGGGACCCATATACATATATGTATATATATATATATATATATATATATATATATATATATATATATATGAAAATTGTTTAAGGAAAATATAAATAACAATGGGATTCAATAAGTTTAAATAAAAGAGAAAGAGAATGGAGTGATGCAGAGTAAAACGTTGCAAAGAAAAAATAAGGATGCAGAAATTAAATATAAACAAAGTTGAAAATAATAGAAAAAATGGTATATAAATGTTGGGTCCACTTCTAAATCTTGAAAACTCATAATCTTGAAATTCAAAATACTGAAGCCAAAATCCTGAAAGTTCAAAATACTGAAAACTCAAAATACTGAATTTCATAATATTGAAAAAACAGAGTACACCAACACTTACAATATTCCAACACAATGACATAAAACATATTACTCTTCAACTATAAGCAGGGGGGCAAGCCACCCTGCAACCCCAAACCCCCTGCTACTTAAATATATCATCTCTGAGATCACACTCCACACAAGAAAATAGCAAACATACTATTGCATGCTTCATGATTGCCTGTTGTAACCTTAGTCATGTTCCCTTTAAATTTGCTATACGACAACATAACTCATTTTAGTGTAGTAAAGTGCAATCTTGGAGTTGATATATTTAAGTAGCAGGGAGTGGAGGGTGCATGGGGGCTTGCCCCCCCTGTTAATAGTTGGAGTAAACTAATATGTTTTGTCTTTTATTTGTTTCTCTGTGTACTTCTACTGGACTATAGTAAGTGTTAGTATCCTGTAGTTTTTTTTTCAATATTATGAAATTCACCCCCGGATTTACTAATCTTCCGTGCAGGACTAGCTTAGTCCTGCATGGAAGTGGCCGTTTAGGAGCAGGATGGCAGTGCACCATGCATATTAATGAAGGCGCGCTGCCTGAGCTCCTAATCTTACACGGAGCGTGTAAGAGTACAGGGGTCTGTCTGAGAACAGAGCTCTCTGAATATACAAGCCCCTGCAATTAAGAACAGCAGAAAGCGCTAAAAGAATGAGAAAGATCACTCATAGGTTTCTGCATACCCCCAGCAACACCCCCCACGTGTACAAGAGCAATAGTAAACACAAACAATATAAAGATACCTTTTTTAATGAAACAGATGAAATTTAACTGTAAGTGCGTGGGTTTGCTCATCGCTTAGCTACGGTTAATGCAGCTTAAATGGCAGATAGGATAAAAAGGAAGATATATGCAAATGAAGCAGTATAGCAATAGTGTAGTGGGCAAAGCATTCGCCTTACGAGCAGTCATTCCCGGTTCGAGTCCCACTGCAGCACATTCCATTTTCCATCTCAAATCACGTTATGACCAATATTTTTACTTGCATAACCTAGTGAATAACATATATTTGTGAACTGGAGTACTGCATTAAATGCAGATGTGAGGTGTCAGTGTCATAATTTTGCAAAGTCCACAGATATTCACATGTGCCCCATACAGTATTTGTACACAGGAATCAGGGATGCAAATGGAAGGTAAAATGTGTAATGAATGATAATGCCATACAGCTTCCAAATCCCCCACCTTCCTAAGAACCGTTAGACATTACTGTCTAAAGTAGTGTAGTGGTAAGCGGGACTAAGCACTAGTAAACAAGTGTAAGCACTATGAAGCAGTAGTAAGCGGGAGTAAGCATATGTAAGCACCAATAAGTGGGGTTAAGCCTGTTTGCATGGGGGTAAGCAATGCGCACACAGGTTATGCAGTATGGAAGCTAACTCTCTGTAAGCATATTTAACCGAAGGGTAGCATAGCTTACCCTCATGCAAACCTGCGCAAACCCACTTACAAGTGCTTAAAAGTGCTTTGATCCCCCTGTATCCAACAGCTGCTGTTCTGCCCAGCAACAAAATAAACAGCCTTGCAAGTCTTGAACCCAGGACCCTATACACTATAGTCACAGTAGTTAACCACCAAGCCATCACAGTAGTACATAAGAATAAGGTATCACCAAACAAATCCTCACCATAGTAAAATCAAACTGAACATGTGAAAGGAATCCATATACAGTCATATGTTCTATAACCTACTACATAACATAAATATTTTAACTGGAGTACAGAAGTAAGCCCAGATGTGAGGTGTCATTTTAAGAGAGCGTTGAAGTCCCTTATTAAACACAAGGACCACATACAGTATATGTACACATGAATCATGGTTACCAGACATATATATACCATGTAATGAATAATCAATGCCAAAAAGCAAATATAATACAAAGTAAATATTAAGCAATGCTAAGCATTGCACAGGCCAGCTTAGTAGGTGTAAGCAATGTGTAGGCCAGCTAACTCAATTTGCCCAGTGGTATACCCCTTTAAACAATGCCAGCCTTAGGTAAGCATGTTTGCCCATAACTTAGCCTTTTAAAAACTGTCCAATTACGACAAAGTGTGGGAAATTGGCCTTACTTAAACCCAACAGGTGGGAATACATCTCATACCTGGTTGTAGCTTCCCCTTGCAGGCATTATGCCAGGAATGGGAGAGGGGGTATGCTTTTGGGTGCAGCACTTGGGCATCCAGGAGTCCAGAGTCATGGCAGGACTCCTTGTCAAAGACCATGAGCAGAGACTGCTTCGGGGCCAGAACCAGAGTTCCCAATATAAGGCGGAAGCCTGGGACTGTTTTGCCCGTGACCTCAGCAGTGCCACTGGCATACCCCAAACTGGTGAGCAGGACAGGCATCACTATGCTGACCTGAAGCAGTGAAAGGGGGATCTCTTGGATCAGTGGATCCAAGAGACTAGGAGGACAGAGGCTGTCCCAGCTGTTTGTAAGTATCACTCCACTACCTGTTTAATAATTGCCAGATCATGTATATTATGGATAGGTATGGCTAAATATTCCTCTTATGTCCTTCACAGTGGCAAGTGAGCGGGCAGTGAACCAGAAGGCCCATGGATGTTGCCTGGAGAGGTTGCGATGTGAGACAGGTTAATAATACTCTTGCATGTACTGTCATAGGAAATTAATCTAAAAGTATTAGTAAGTTAATTGCCAGTATAAAACCTGTATTGTTTAAGGCAAGTACTGCATACAAATGAGAATATGGCAGGAAGAGTCTCATATAGTTTGTATGTAAATAAAAGCATAATAGCCTGACAATAAAGGTCTAACTGCTGGACTACATGTGTATACTCTGGAATCATATGGTAATGTAGATTTGCAATCACTTAATAGTACTGTTTTATTAAGCACTGTTACCCACACTGTGCAACATAAATAGAATATGTAGGAATGTCTGTATATGACTGGTGTAATCCCCAGAGGTCATGTAGTACAACTGAGAGAGACATAGACAGAAAACAGTGAAAAGACAGACAACAAAATCCAAACAGTACACGCAACTGAGACGTGAACTGTTGTATTTTTAGCATGCACAGCCATGGTTCGAAGCCTGGGAGTGATAGCAGTCTGCATACAGAATCATGCCCCACAACTGTACAGATATGCCCAGGATGTCCAGTAAATTGGCCCATATCTGCCGCCTGTCCCTCTGTCCCCCTGGGAAATAAGTGGGATGATTCCCAGATGTTTAGACAGCAAACAGGAAATACAACTGATTGTCACACATCTATAAGAACAAACCTGTCACACTAGGAACTCCCCAAAATGTTATGAGAGTAATAAGCCATGTATGTCCCATCTACACCCCCATGTTGTCAAGCTGTGACCAGAGTGTGTACAGTAACAGAGTGAGATGTATGTGCATAAAATTAATGTGAAATCTGGTACTTTGTGTGGCAACATTCAGGTAGTGCTAACAAGCATTGCTCTCACAGGTACGCCAGACATGAACACTGTGCTGAGAAATAAAAGCTTGATACCCTGTACTGGTACTGTTTACTCTGGTGTGGCATTGTGAGTGTTGCAGTTGCTCTGAATAATAAGGTATCACTGATCACTGTCACCCACACTGTGCTACATAATATAACTGTCTAGGAAATCCTGTATAAGAGTGTTGTAAGTCACTAAAGATTGAAGAGGGCAATAGTCTGCATATGTCGGTTCACCTGCATGTGGTAAAAACATGGCCAGAGTCTGTGCAAAAAGAGATGGACAGGTATGTGCATAACATCAACGTGGAATCTGTGAGTATGTGTAGAAACAGTTAGTGTTAACATACAATTCCTCCACAGGTATACCAGGTAAGAGGTGTATACTGCAGGTAAAACCAGTTCATGTATATAGTTGTTGACAGCCATATCACTGTCCAAACTAAGGCAATAGGGTAGTGTAGTAATACTTGTAAGGTACAGGTAGCAGCACTGACTAGGAAAGTAATGCGAACTACAGGAATGTACTAGTTGTTAACTGACACCATATCTCCAACAATACACTAAATACTCACCTCAACTGGTATGTAATGACTCCACTGTAATGTTGGGACATATGTCCTATTGTTTATAATTTTATTTATTTATTTATTTATTTTACATTTGTTAACCGGGAAAGTCCAACTGGATCCATATCCATTTTCAGTGGAGGCCCGGGGAGAAAATCTCCAGAGATACAGTATATATTAAACAAATACAATTAATAAGTATAATACTAACAGCTCAAATAAAGAATATATACAAAAATAACAAGAGAAAAAATTGCATTATGTAAGGAAGTAAAGAAAAGGAAGTAGTATATTATATGGTTAGAGATGTCAGTAGAAATGAGGAGAGAAAAGAAAAAGAAAAAAAAAAAAAAAAATATATATATATATATATATATATATATATATATATATATATATATATATAAACAAGGAGCTGCTTAGAGAGGTATGCTGAGGAAGATTAATGTGCTATATTGAAGTACTCCAACACTGGTGGCATGGTGCCATCAATGTACCTGCATGCTGTTGTTATTACCACTGTGGTCCCATATATGCATGTGTTCCGTTTGCTATGCAACTGTTCCATTAACTGGTGTCTGGGTTAATGGGGATATCTATGCATGCTGTTATACCTAATCCTGGAATGTGTTGACTATTACTAACCCACATATGTTGATAAACCATAAACACCATAGCACGTATGGGAATGCGGGTCCCAGCGGACCCACCTGTCCCATCTCAGTTGGCCGTGGCACCAGGTACCAGCACATCTGGGCCCAACCCGGGACCTCCTTGTCCATTGGTCCTGCACCACCTTCATGTGGAACTGCCTCAGGGGATGGGGCTCACCCCCCCGGGAATGGGCATGGACAGGAACCTGTCACCTGTCGCCAGGTCTGGGTTGTGGTGCATAGCGAGCTCCTCAGGGAGGTCAGAGATCTGCTATGCCACCTCAAGGGCATGTGTAGCAATTACAGCATTGGCCTGGCTCTCCAACTCAGTCCCATGCACAGCCACCTTCTGGGCTGTGAATGTGCAGTGATGACTGCCCATGGGTGGGGACCTCAGTCCCATTGTTTCCACTAGATGGCTTATGGGCTTCCGATTTCCCAACACCCCTCCCCATCAAAGAGTTTAACCCCAACACATGTCATATACCACCTCTGTATGCATCTTGTTTGTCTTGTCTGTTAACCTATCCAACCTACCTCCCCAAATATACCTACTATCCATCCCCAACATCCCACTCTCAACTGAAAAAAAAAGAACAATCTGTTCCCAAAAAAAAAAAATATATCACCAAATAGATAGCTGTCCATTTCACACACATGTCCACTGGACACATATAATCTGGTTTAACTGGCATCACAATGTATTGTTGTCCTCACCCCTCTCTCAGTGGTTTGAGTGTCCAAATCTACCTCCAAATTCAGTGTATATGCACAGCTGTTGCTGTAGAAGAAATGGGCAGCTATAGACCTTCCCTACATCCTCCTGCACATCCACAGCTATTTTCGTTACTGTCTTTCCCTCTTTGTGCCCCTTTTTCACCACTTTCCACTCAACCCTTTTTTTTTTCTTTTAAAGAAATGAGTGCAGGGGTAAACAGGAGTAAACACTTTTAAGCAGCAGTAAACAGGTTTAAGCATGTTTGCAAGGGAGTAAGCAATGCCTACACAGGTTAAGCAACTTGGAAGCTAACTTGAGTATGAGAAACACTAACCGGAAGTTAGCAGTGCTTACCTCTGTGCAAACCTGCGCAAACCCGCTTACAACTGCTTAAAAGTGCCTTAATCACTCTGTATCCAATGGCCTTTGTTCTGCTCAGCAACAAAATGAACAGCCTTTACAAGGCTCAAACCCAGGACCCTGCAAACCATAGCCAAAGTGATTTACTACTAAGCCATGTCAGATATACAGAATCCTGATGTTTTCACAAACATATCATCCAGCACATTCAATGGTACAGGAAATGTATTTAAACATGTAGATGTGTGTGTGTGTGTGTGTGTGTGTGTGTGTGTGTGTGTGTGTGTGTGTGTGTGTGTGTGTGTGTGTGTGTGTGTGTATATATATATATATATATATATATATATATATATATAGTGTATATAGAGATATATATTTATATCTAAATAGATAACAAGTAATCTCCGTGGTATCCCCAAAGTCTCAAAACAACCCACTAAAGTGTAGTGGGTCTAAAAACAAAACAGTGTAAAAAACTTCTCTCTGTGGAAGATTTTCAGTCCCTATATTTCTAGTTAATCACTGTATATTAATCAGATCAGACAATAGTAGTAGAAGTAGCGAATGTAAACTCAAGTCAAAAAGTAATAATAGAAAATATATAATTCTACAGCATTACTAAGTATTCAAAAGTAATCCAAGCAAGGCAGGCAGTCTGTTTCCAGTCGAAAATCCTTTATTAAGTACACAGACAAGCGATCCAAGTAAAACAAAAATAGAGTAATAATTTCCTCACAAGCTTTCTAAATATATATATACTTTTTATCAGGCATGGGAGTGGTTTATTGTGCTGTAAAACAAAGTGTTATTGGTACACATGTTAAATTCACATCCCTTCCCCAATCAGTGTGACATTCGAGCTGGTCCTGCCCTACCTAGTAGCTGTCATAATAATATATAGCTCTAATGTACTTTAATGGTCATTTTGTATAGTTATACAGCAAGGTGATAGTTTTTATTGCCCTTATTTAAAGAAGATCATTAAAACCAGTGCAGGGGGTGACTGTAACACTAAAAAAGTAATTTACAGGGCACAGTGCAATGAATGTGATGCATTCTATGTGGGCTAGACTGTAAATAAACTCAAGCGAAGGATTTCATGTCATCTGTCAGAAATCCGCTCTGGATGTAAAAATAATGCACTAGCCAAACACCTTTCTCTTCATAAAAGACACACAGGTTTTAAGTTCCTGATCCTGGATCGCATAGACATGGGTGATCTTGAAGGAGACATCCCAAATATTCTGGAGAAACATGAACTCACGTGGCAATTAAAGCTGAACTCTTTTAGAAAGCCTGGACTAAACTACTACTGTTCAATTAAAAGTGCACTGGAACTTGGAAAATTGCCACATTATTTACATCACTAATTGTATTTTATTTTATTTTTTTCTACAAATTGGTTTTAAATACCATTTTAAATTATTTGAAATTTAAGTGTATATTTTGTTTCCATCATATGTATTTATATATATATATATATATATATATATATATATATATATATATATATTTTTTTTTTTTTTTTTTTTTTTCCTGGTTCTCTTTTTTCCACTTTATTCAAAATGATGGTAATAACAATATTAACTAATTATATAATTATATAGGTTTTTAGGGTTCTTGTACACAGACCTGAAGAAGTCTAGAAGGACGAAACTGATCTTTGTTAACAATAGGTTATGAAAATAGAAACTGATTTTACATGCAAAATGTATATGTATATATTTATATATAATTTTTGATCGCAAAATGAACTAAGGTTGATATATTTCCAGCCATGTAGTATATTGCCTTGTATAAAATCACAGACTTAATAATCTACTTAATAATTTGGTTAAATAAGATGTACCATTAAAGTACATTAGGGCTATATATTATTATGACAGCTACTAAGTAGGGCAGGACCAGCTCGAATGTCACACTGATGGGGGAAGGGATGTGAATTTAACATGTGTACCAATTACACTTTGTTTTACAGCACAATAAACCACTCCCATGCCTGATAAAAAGTATATATATATTTAGAAAGCTTGTGAGGAAATTATTACTCTATTTTTGTTTTACTTGGATCACTTGTCTGTGTACTTAATAAAGAATTTTCGACTGGAAACAGACTGCCTGCCTTGCTTGGATTACTTTCGAATACTTAGTAATGCTGTAGAATTATATATTTTCTATTATTACTTTTTGACTTGACGAGTTTACGTTCGCTACTTCTACTACTATTGTCTGATCTGATTAATATACAGTGATTAACTGGAAATATATGGACTGAAAATCTTCCACACAGAGAAGTTTTTTACACTGTTTTGTTTTTAGACCCACTACACTTAAGTGGGTTGTTTTGAGACTTCGAGGATACCACGGAGATTACTTGTTATCTATTTAGATATAAATATATATCTATATATACAATATATATATATATATATATATATATATATATATATATATACATACACACACACACACACACACACACACACACACACACACACACACACACACACACACACACACACACACACACACATCTACATGTTTAAATACATTTCCTTTACTGTTGACTGTGCTGGATGATATGTTTGTGAAAACATCAGGGTTCTGTATATCTGACATGGCTTAGTAGTAAATCACTTTGGCTATGGTTTGCATACATCTAAAGATATATATGTCTACATCTAAATGTCTATACATATATATATGTATATAGAATAAATATATGTAAGCATAAATATATATCTATAAAGTTATATACAGATATATATCAATAGATATAAAAGAGAACATAACAAAAACATATATGTCCACATGGGGTGAGGGGGCCAAAACAACATACGTCTCGTACATATAGATATCCCCAGCCCCCAGAGCCAAACACGTCTGCCCTGCAATACAATACCAACTGTTGCAAATCCCATAACCATGACCTGACACAACATGGGCACAAGATGTTAACAGTACGCCATCCCACCTGTATGATGTCAGGCTGGTATTAGTAAGATATCATGCGGCACAGTCTGGGTGCCATAGGGACACATATATGCTGATACATATATATGTATATGTATATCTATATATATATATATATATATATATATATATATATATATATATATATATATATAGATATATATATAGATATATATATAGATATAGATATAGATATAGATATACATATATATGTAACTGCACATACACACACACACAGTTATGTATAGGATGATACATATGTAGAAGGTGCACACAATACAGAACAGCCACTATGCCTACAGTTGCCACCTGACCATCTGGACACTGTATGAGCCACCCATACAAATGACAATTGTTGCCTGCAACATATACCCACAGAGAGGTCAAAGGATATAACACCACACACAGGTATGCATACATGGGAAAGCTTTATTTGTGTACTATTACAGTTGTATATGCCATGTCACATAGCTGTTTAGACACTGACATCCATATAAAAAGAATAATGCAACTGTGAAACAGTTATATTAATACAGTCATCTGGAAAGGTTGACATATGTTGCCGTCCAGGCCGAGGCCATCACAAGCACACTGACAAACAGAACAGTCTGTATGGCAGGAAGCAATAGGCCTGCATTTACCCAAGGTGAATTGTATGGTAATGTACAACCAGATATCTTAAGGCAGCTTATCCCTGATACCCCCACATGTTGTAACAGCCTAGGTTAGTTATGGTGCATCCCCCCCATAGACTGAATACTACAGGGCTATATACCACTGTTACATACACTGGCCTCTGGACTGCATATGGGCACACATGTATCGTGTAGATGAAATCCACACATATATGGAACCAACCCCACAATATGTGTCGGGGCCACAACAGCAGTGGACTGATAGCAGGAATGGCAGCATGACATGCTCACAGCCCACTGGCCATCAAGTGGATAGGCCCACAGTTGAGAGCTATGCAGAAAGACTGCATTCCAAGTTAAACTAGTATGTACACACAAACCCTGTAACACTGCTGCTGTACAATGCATACAACACTACTCACACTCTGTCTGTAGTTCTGGAACCTCCCACAAATATGTAGCTGGCCTGAGTGCAGGTTCTCTTGTAAGAGGTATTGCTACCTGCTGTCTGTAACACTCCTGCCCACATACAGGAAGGATGTTCACCATACAGGAAAGTTAAAGGGACCACACCCACATGATGTAGGGATTTATTGCAAGTAGCAAGTGGAGGACACTGATTGGTGCAGAGGACATCAACTGATCATGTGCATCACCTACAAAATCTATGCTGCAATCTATTCAAAGCAGCTCAATCCATTTACTGGAGGGAGACCAAGAGAGAGAGAGAGAGAGAGAGAGAGAGAGAGAGAGTGATTGAAAGGCAAAATTAAAAAAAAAAACATCCATAAAAATATCCAGGAGACATCATTCACACAACATGTATGTGAAGTATATATGCATGTAAGTGACTGTAGTACTTGGTCCATAATAATGGGATAGATGATGTGGAATGATTTATATGTGCCATCAGGTGTTGTTGTAATGATGTTCAGCTGAACAACTGCTAAGGACAATAGAGTCTGTCCCTGTGGGTAGTGGGCCATACCCATCAACCATGCAGAGCAGCACTGACTTATAAGATGTAAGCCATCATAGTGTGTGTTGTGTAATGGGAAGCATGTATATTACTGTGGCCAATAGCTGGTGGTGGAAGTAATGCCATAATGATGGACACGTGGGTTCCACAGCCCACCTCTTGCAGGATACTCAGGTTAACTTGTATTGTAACATGTAGGAATGCCATAGGTGTGTAATAGGGTACTTGCAATCTGGCCCTACATATACCCTCCTAATGTCAGGCTGTGCCCATATGTGGCATCTGTCTGTGTTGTAGCAAGGCAGAACAGTGCAGCTGTGCAGGAAGGTGTTGTGAGATTGTGGACCTGATGTCTGAATGTACTCCATATATATAGGTATGCATATGTGTAAATATATATATATATATATATATATATATATATATATATATATATATATATATATATATATGTCCACAAATACACAGATACCCATGTGTACACACATATATAAACACATGTATACAACATCATATATATCTATACGTATATAGATATATACCTATATGCACGTCTACATATATACAAACACACACACACAAACATATATGTATGTAAATACATGTCCTCTATATTACCACCTCAGTGCTGCATGCTATGTGCGAGGGAACAGCACACATAGGCAATACACACAGATATCTACAGCTTTCAGGGTGTGCAACATGGATGGGTATGTCACATGTGAACCCCTTGTTGAGGACAACATTGCCCTTGTCTGTGAAGTATGGAATGGGAATATGGGGAAGTATGGCAGGTATAGTTGCGGAGGTGGTCGGGGTTGGTAGGTATAGAGGACAGCCTACAGGGGTGGTGTGTGACACGTGGTGGGTAAACACCCTGGATGGTGTGTGTTTTCTGTGATGTGGATACCCCATGGGCCCCAATATGGACACAATGGGAACAACCCTCCCACTCACTGATACTCACAACAGCAGCCCACATCCTGAAGGTGCCTGCCTGGAGGCTGGCACCTGTCTGTGTTGTAGCAAGGCAGAACAATGCAGCTGTGCAAGAAGGTGTTGTGAGATTGTGGACCTGATGTCTGAATGTACCCCATATGTAGGTATGCATATGTGTAAAAAAAAAAAATATATATATATATATATATATATATATATATATATATATATATATATATATACACATGTATGTCCACAAATATACAGATACCCATGTGTAGACACATATATAAACACATATATACAACATCATATATATCTACACGTTTATAGATATATACCTATATGCACGTCTACATATATACAAACACATAGACAAACATATATGTATGTAAATTCATGTCCCCTATATTACCACCACAGTGCTGCATGCTATGTGCGAGGGAACAGCACAGATAGAAATACACACAGATATCTACAGCTTTCAGGGTGTGCAACATGAATGGGTATGTCACATGTGAACCCCTTGTTGGGACCACATTGCCCTTGTCTGTGAAGTATAGGTTCATAGGTTCATAGGTTCATACTAGGCTATCTGCCCAAGGGCATTTACAAGCCTAGCCCATCGTTTTGTGGCTTACGCCACCCCTTTGGTATGGGGAACTATACCCATTATTTTGCTGTACCTCTGTCGAGCAGTGACACTGAGGTAATCCCTGGGGTATATCTGCGATCTCCCATCCATTGGTCAAGATTTCTCTTGAACAAGGCCAGCGAGGTGCTTTGCCTCACATATACCGGGATTTTGTTCCACAGCATAGGGAGTCTTTGGGTGATGAATCTATCCCTCCAGCACATCCTATTAATAGCCGTGTCGAGGTTTAAGTCTCCCGCCCTTGTGGCTCTGATGGATCTAGATTTTTTGAGGTGAAGCATATTCATCAAATCTGGGTTTGACATGGCCTTGTATGTTAGGCAAAGGTCACCTCTGAGCAAGCGTGTGGCGACTGAATAGAGCTGGAGTTCTTTCAGTCGGGCAGCATAGGACAGATTTTTGAGACCCTTTATCCTTTTGGTAAGGAACGTTTGTGGCCTCTCCAGCTGCTGCAAGTGTCGAGTCAGATACATTCCGAATGGGGCATTGTACTCAATCATTGGTCTGATGAGTGATGAGTAGAGGGAGACCATGACCTCCCTTGATCTAGATGAGAATCCCTTCATGATAAGGTGGGCAATGTAGAAGGTCTTCCTAACTACTTTAGCTACATGGGTGTCGAATAACAGACTACTATCAACCTGGGTCCCCAGGTCCCTGATAACTTCTTCTGTGCTCAGTGGATTGCCACCTATTTGGTAGCTAGGGTAACCTTGTTTTTCGAAGGGTATGACTATGCATTTTTTGGCATTTAACTTTAGGCCATGGCTCTGGCACCAGTTATCAGTTTCTGTGAGACCCTTCTGAAGGATATCTGTGTCAGATGTGTTTTCTACTATGGCCAGTTTGCAGTCATCTGCAAACTTTGTCAGCCATAACCCTCTTGTGTTTGCTTGTACTGGAAAAGTAGATGCCAAACAAGAGGGCCCAGGACTGAGCCCTGTGGGACACCACTTGTGACAGGCTTTGAGTCTGACATGGCGCCAGCAACTCTGACCCTGTGGATTCTGTCACTCAGCCAGTTTGCAACCCATCTTGTGATGTATGGGTTAACATTTAAGCTGATGAGTTTTTCAATGATACCCGAGTGGGGTATTGTATCAAGGCCTTCGCCAGATCGAGGTAGGCTGTATGGACTGCCTTTCCTCATCAATGGCTTTGGTGACTGTTTCGAAAAAGTCAACCAAGTTTAAAAGGCATGATCTGCCTTTGACAAAGCCAAACTGGGTTGGATCCAAAGTCTGCAAATTCCCTATGTCTTTATTTATGAGGTCCATTATGATCCTCTCCATGGCTTTGCAGATAAGGCTTGTCAAGCTAATGGGCCGGTAATTTCCAGGGTCGGTGGAGGCACCGCCTTTGTGAAGTGGGACCACAGTTGCAGTGCACCACTCCCTGGGTACGTATCCAGAGGTAAGACTTTGATTAAACAGCTGTCCTAGCTGTTTAATGGAATGGGAATATGGGGAAGTATGGCAGGTATAGTTGTGGAGGTGGTCAGGGTTGGTAGATATAGAGAACAGCCGACAGGAGTGGTATGTGACACATGCTGTACACGTCTTAAAGTGCATTTATTGTTTTCCCCCATAGGTGGTGAGGTGGGTCAGTGTCCCTCCTGCATGCAATCTGATGCTGGTGTCCATTCAGTCACCGAAGATGATAATAGTACTGTTGAGACACAGGTGGGGTTGTCAGGGGCTGAAACAGTGCCATCATTTGACATCCCCCTTTTAGCCACCCCAACCCCACACACAGTTTCAATGCCTATACATACAGTGGCCATAGCGGAGGAACAGCTGGCATTTGGTGGCAGTGCACAGGAAAGTCTAGTAACCATGCCTACTGTGTCTGGTTGCAGCAGGCATAGCCAGATGTCTGGCAGGGCACCACATAGGCAGATGTCCCAGGGTGCTCGTGGTAGGGTCATTGGTCATCATGCCCCTGGCAGATGCGACACAGCTGGTACCAGCAGGTGCATGTTTCAGGCTGTCATGGTAGCGCAGGCACATATGGAACATTACACCAGAGAGGGCCTGATTCTGCAGAGGGATGTTCTGACATGTGCAAGTGACAAATTCCGTGAACTGGCTGGTGCCATCCGTGCATTAAATGAGTTCATGGATAGATGGTCTAGTGAGATGATGGTCCTCATTGACCGTGGTCTGTCCGTGCTTGACCGTGTGGTGGTAGTGCGGCAACTGCCACATGGATGTAGGCCAGCAATGCCAACAGCTGGCAGTCAACGTGGATGTGCTAGGACACCTAGGGACTCCCGTGGTGGCAGTACCACCCCTGGCACTGTGGGGGGGGCACTGTCCACACCGCACCACAGCAGGCCATGAGCACATGGTCCTGGCCACTCCCAGGAAGGACCTGGGTCCAGCGGACATTTGTCATTATCAGATGAGAGTAGCACATTGAGGTCTATACCTGGACATGTGCATGGAACCCCTGGCAGGCACAGTCCATGTGTCCATGGCCGGAGGCAGTGAACTGCGCACCCTGCCAGGTATGGTCTGCAGCTGTCCATAAACACCTGTGTAGGGCAGCCACATGCCATAACTGTGTGCATTCATACCCACACACTATGCAAACACACCTAGGGCAACCCCATACCTACACACACCACATCACCATGCTCAGTTCACCTCGTTACACCCCTCACCCACACACATGGTGTCAGCTGTATGGCTCACCCTCGGCCTTTGGCAAACCTACAACACACCCTGTGCATATGATGATACCTGTGCCACATCCCTGTCATCCATACCATCGATGCAGGGGCAGGCTAATATGGTTCTGATGCACACGGTGACTGTACTACAGTGTACCACAGTACTGCAGTGTAACATGTTGCAAGAAGTAGAGTGTAATGCATATATGTCAGGTAGTGTAGCCATCCAGCAATGATGCATTATAGCTGTTAGTAACACTGGTTGATTGTGGTCTCTATAATGTTATCCATTTGTGTTGTAGGTGTACATGTGTCAGTATGAGGATGGTCTGCAGTCATATTCCACAATGGGTATGGCACTGTGGTGACACCATGGCTGTGACATATCTGGGTTACAGTTGAACACATGTCACCGGTTTGTATAACAGCTATTGCCTGTGCCACATGGACACGTGACCTGTTGGGATGTGTATAATCTGCAACCTGATGTAGACCCATCCATACAGACGCAAGCTCATACATGGCAACACTGGAACTAGACTCCTACCTAGGCATGTAGTGATACTGAAGTGTGTCGCGTTCATTGCACACACCACGCAACGTTTAGGGTGAGGTGTGTTCAAGGTTACATGTTACATGCAGAACATCCCCAGACATGTACAGTATGCTAATTGGGGATGTAATTGGGAGTATATGGACGATACATAGTGTGACATACTTCATATACACTTTAACAGACACATAACAGGCAGACACACATCCGAGAGACCTGGGCCTATCGTTGCTAACTAACTTGACAGTGTGTCCAATGTGTTACAGGTATACTGCACACAGCACATGCATAACTGGCCTGGATTGTGGCATCAGTTACCTGTATTGTTGATGGTGAAAGTGGTAACCATAATGTCATACGTAGGACATATACCGGGTGTACCTTGGTGTAATGACAGTGTACACAGCACCAGCATCCCCCAGTGGATATTGTACTCCCTGAAACCCATGATGACACTCTGACATACTCATCATCACACATTGACAACGACTGCGATACAACTCATTGTATATTCCAAAGGTGGTACTACAGGGATATGCATCTAATGCACAAGCCACATGCATAGTAGGGTGTTGCATTGTCATGCCTCACCTTTGGGCAGCAACAACACTATCTGTACTAAAGTGTGGCAATGGGTATTGCAATACGAGTATGTGGCTTTGGAATGCTGTACCCTACAGATATACGGACATGCACTTATACACACACTTGCCATAACACAATGGGTATCCCATGCCTATCAACCCATTTGTACAACACTGTTCTGCTGGTACTTGTAAGGCTTGTGTAACCAGTATGGAAAGGAACTTAACAGGGTACATGTAATGTCCCATACAGCAGCAGCCACAACTGACTACGGCAGTGGGTGTTGTGGTGGGTGTGAAGGCCCTCATGGAATTTGCAAGTACAGGTGTGCTAACACACAGACACTGCTATACTCATACATGCACATGTACACATGTGTCAGTTCTGGGGTGCATCATTGCAGGTGGCCATAGCTGTGTGCCTAGCTATTGTCCAAGGAGAGATGGGTTGTGTAGGGGTTGTGTGGACAGTGGTATCCTGTCACCTGCCATGTGGCAGCAAGCAGTCTATTTACAGACACTACTGTGGTGACCCTCAGGGTGAGAGTGACATGCATTAGCCAATCCTCCAGGTGCTTCCTGCACATGGCCACTGAGGTGATCATGTTGACATGTATGCAACATGCATTACAACACATGGTTAGTGTCTGTGATGGAGACATGTACCCAAGCATGTTCTGTTGACTGTGGTAGTGTAGTGGATGTACCCGGGGCATGTGGTGCATAGATGTTATCTCCTATATGTGCCAGTTCTTACACAGTTGGGCAGACATGTCAGTGTCAATTAAGCTTAGGTTGCCTGTACATATCCCAGCTGGATACCTGCCATCTGTACATCTGTACAGGGACTGACAGTCATCAGCTTGGCAAGTAGCTATGGAGTAGGATGAATGTGTTGGCAGATAGATGTTTCACAACAATATGTATGCCATAACTACATGTCAGAAGCCCCCACTAATGTGCTGTACAGAAAGGCAGTCTGCAGTTACATTCCACATGTCGGATCATTATCCAGTAAGGGTTATATACTGTGACACAACTCACACACCAGGGATACAACAGGGAAGCCTGAGAGTCTAGCTATGCCTGCAGGTATGCCTTTTGTCAGTACTACATTTAGCACTCGCAAACACATGCAAACCCGCTTAAAGCTGCTCAAAACTGCCTTAATCATTCTGTATCTGACAGCCCTTGTTCTGCCCAGCAACAAAATGAACAGCACTTGCAGGTCTTGAACCCAGCATCCTGTACACTATAGTCACAACACTTAACCCCACGCCATGACCACTGTGAAGACAGCTGTTGTTTTTCCAATATATCTGTCAATACACATATTGATTAGTATTGAACAATTGCCTTTACTCCACAGTTGTATGGTACTTGTTATTAATATGACTGTTGCATCACATGTTATTTTACTATAATGTACACATAGCAGACACATACGGTGAGATACATTTGGGAGGGTATACACAACTGTGAGGTTTACACATGACAGGAATATGGATATATTCATATAATAGGTTGATATATGTTTACATGTACATACACATGTATATTCATACATATGTCTGTATACACACCTGTATAGTGCAACATATATATGCCCATGTGTACATTTCTTCGTATGTACATATATATACATTTCTGCAGGGGGGATTTGCCCCCCTGCACTCCCTACACCCCCTACTTTATTATTCTCACTCTGAGATAGCACTATATTGGGGAAAAGGGAATTTTCCCTTACCCACACTGTAGTCCGATCCACAAAACAGGCACACATACAAGGAAGTGCTTGCCGATGTTAAGTGCTTTCATGTATGTGTGTTCGATGCTTTGTGATTCGGACATATGCTAGTCGAGCATGTGTCTGGATCCCATATATATATATATATATATATATATATATATATATATATATATATACACATCCTATGTGTACAGATATGCCTGTTTATGTAGATACATATTTAGATATCTATATGTGAATGCATATCTATTCCGATATACCTAGTACTGTCAATATACATGTAGATATCCATAAGTATATGTGCATATGTATCTATACCTGTATATGTGTAGATATATATTGTGCATGTCTATACATATATATATATATATATATATATATATATATATATATATATATATATACATACATATATATATATATATATATATATATATATATATATATATATATCTATACATACATATATATATATATATATATATATATATATATATATATATATATATACATACATATATATATATATATATATATATATATATATACATATATATATCCATACATATATATATATATATATCCTTATATATATATATATATATATATATATATATATAAGTGTTTATATGTAAATATATGTACATATACATATCCATCTATGTATGTCAATATCTATATGTGTATATATCTATATAGCTATATGGATAATTTTATATACATATATGTTCAGCATATGTCCTGAACATGGAGTGGAGCACTGCCTCAGCCCCAATAGTCCCAACCTGTTAGTGCAAGGGGATGTCAAGTATGCATTGCAGGTATATATGTAGACTATTGCTACTGTAATAGGGGTTGCCTTCACAGACATGGTGTGTGGGGGAGGTTACATCTGCTTTTAACATGTGCACCATTGTTTACTGACAGACATCCTAAGGACATCATAGTACAGTACCACTGCTTGCACAGTAATGATCCTGTGGACTACAGCAGAGATATGGCCAATACATGTGGACAGTATGACACACACTGGTCAGTCCAGAGGTATACACAGAACCCCTTAGTGCAAGACATGTGCACCACGCCTGACAATGTGGATGTTAACAGCCATGTAGATGGGTATATCACATAAATACTGGTATAAATTTGCCCCCATAGGTTATGCATTCACATACCACTGTCTGTCCTGACACATGATAACCACTGGTACAAATACTGCCCACTAGTTAGTGACATACATCTGTACAGCATCTCATTGCTTTGTCTGACATAGATGAAAGTTATGGTGTCCTGGCATCAAAAAGTCTGGCAAGTATCTGGACATAAATAACACTGGGTAAGTACACTAAGCTGCTATGCATGTAACAAAGCACTGTGCAGGCTACAGACAGACTGCCACACCACTGGCCTACATTTCTTATAGGGGAATACACATGTACCTGTATATATAGCAGGCTCTACAGGCATGTCACAGTACAAAACAACAGACACCTGTGTGAAAGGGCATAACCACAACCAATGTGAACACAGCCACAGCCACTTATGGTAAGCTAGCATGATATTACAGTATATGGACTATCTGATCAACACCATCCTCATATGTGCCACTCACACACTAACCCTAAATATACTGGGCCAGGGCCACTACACAGTGTGGTCCGATGCCTGTCTGTGGTATGGGACATGTGTGCGTTTGGCCCTATTAACATGTAAGCCAATGGGGTAACATACAGTGGAGCAGCATGTAACATCATATAGAAGAGGACCAAGAAAAATGACATCTACCACAGTCTGTACACAGGCCAAGGTACATATTAACAATACACATACTGTTGACAATCACCATAAGTACACAGACCTCAGTGCTGTACACACAACCACAGAATGCCCAGGTTATGTCCTCAAAGATAACCCCTCCTATACATAACATGTGTCGCAGTCTGATATCTCACTGGCTTGTTATCAGATATGATGTCAATAAATATGGTGTACAGCACATATGCACCTCTTACTGCATGACATATGTACAAAGGTTGACAAAGTTGTGGCTGGAGGCACAAACACAGAGCCAATACTGACATGTTGCAGTGATAATCTCATACATTTACTGATGTAACAAGGTTTGTTGTGACATATGTCTTATGAGGGATATGAAGTCAGTAACTCTCATGGCTGTCACCATGTCCTGACTGCAATCCTCGCACTATGCTTCTGTAGTTCACAGATAAGGTGCTCTGTGTGTAACACAAGAAACAAAAGGCACCACACACTGCCCAGTCTGCAGATGACCTTACCGATGGGGCTTTCCTCAGAAACATAGTACTGTCATGACAGGTATTAAAACATGTAGACCAGCCATATCCACACACACCCTGTTAAACCAACATTACTCCAAATGCACAATAGCAACACTTACAATCTGTAGCCATGTCAGGCACATCCCCCTCCTGTGTGTTGGCCTGTTTCCACAGTGTATGCTGTTATAGGTAAATCCCCAGTCGATCTGTGATGCTGTTTGCCAAACACCAGATCTAGGTCCTGATCACAGTGAATGAAAAGGCCCAACACCAACATGATGTTCCTAGATATTTGAGTGTGTTTCCATGCAATTGGTTATGGGAATGTTACCACAGCTGTCCCACATGCAATCAGCTAGAGGAGGGCTGAAATTCATGCAGAAGCCATCAACTGATCATGAGCATCACTTACAAAACACATGCTGCTGCCTAACTAAAGCAGGTGTAGTTCTCCACATAAACCAGAGAGGGAGTGAGAGAGGCAGACAGGGGTAAGGATAAGTCAGATAGGGGATGGGAGGGTAATACCTAAGCATGCTTGTGTCACACACCTACCAGTACAGGGTATCAAACCCTTGACTGACTATGTATTGCTATCACATGTCTATGCACCTACTGGATGCACCACATAGCTTACATGTTGAGGAGCTCTCCAAACTTATATGTGATGGTGAGTGACATTTGCAACAGTGATATGGTAGTGAAATGGTAGGTGTAGTACATGTGCCTATCCACATGAACAGGTGTCAGCATCAACACAGCCACACTCTCTCAGGGACTCACACACATTGACACACTTGGCAGAGTCAGGAATACACTTCCTCACTAGTTAGTTTGCCACAATACAGTACTTTACAGGTATCACATGTACCACAGGGGTTATCCAGAGGTTATATGGGCAAAGGGTATGTGGAGGTGTCTGAAATCAGACAGCATGCTTCAGTATGCCAATGGGGGTTGTAGTGAGTGTGAATGTGATAAAAAGCATCATACACCAGACACACAGACACAGGGTGCCAATACTGACATGCATGCGTGCATTGCTTCACGGGTCTGTAGTTGTTGACTGTGCCAGATGGCTATACAAGGATAGGTGAAGGGTATACCTTGGCATCAGGCCACATGACAATGGTCTGCAGTGTGGCTCAAGGGTGTAGTGTCTGGATTGGCCCACACAAGTGGCTATTGTATTTATCATCCAGTCACCTGGGTAGCTATTGTGTGTGGCTATTGCTGTTCAATGCTTGCCACGTATGTGTTCTTTAGTCCCTGACATGGACACTGTCTGGGATGTGCACACATCCCACATGCATGTACAGAGACACATGGAACTGTACCTGGGGTGTCTGGCCCATGTTGTGTACACAGATTGTTATTATCAGATGTGCCTGTCCTGGCCTCATGTTCTGGGAACAGGTAATGGACAGCAGGTTGACCCTGCACCTATACTGACAGCATGATACAGGTAATCCCTGGTGTCAGTGGCATCAGTCCATACAGGACATGTGTATAAGGCATGGTATGTCCTTTGTGGGTCACATTTGATGGCACCACAGGTGTTACAGATGTCCACTGGGGAGCATAGTGATGGCACACTGTCTGCATGTACGTGCATATTTTACTGATGGACAAGGTGCCATGCCCTCTGCCATCCACTGCAATCACACCATGGTTACTATCTGTGGGCAATATGCAGGGTACTACCAGCATAGCCGTTGTTGCCTAGGCAAGTGTGTTTGTGTATGAGACATGGGTTGAGAGTGTTCTCTGTGTAATACATGGGTTGCTAACTTTGTTTGCCAGACCTTGATGTCACATGTAGGGGTATGGATAGCCACCCCAGTCTCTTGGCTATTTCACATCTTTATCCTTGTAAGGTGACATTGTGACATATAATAGGGCCACCATATAAGAAATTTGCAAAATCCACTCTACAATGAGTCCAGTTGGTACACACTCACATCCACCTCCACACAGGATACAAATGACAAACACAGACACACCTGCCATGTCTGGGAATAAAACTCCTACCTAACTAGTTTATTACAGTACAGCATTATGCAGTTAGAGGATGTGCCACAGAGATTACTGGAGTGCTCCTTCCCAAAAGGTGTATTTCACAGTGAATGACATCAGCAGGCATGCCAAAGGCAAGCATTTGATTTGTAGTGAGTGTGACTAGCCTAAAATGCATTTCTCCCTACACAAACAGACACACAAACATCCACACCTACCATGTGTGGGACTAGAACCCCTACCAAAGTACTATATTACACTACAGCATTACGCTGTTATAGGATGTGCCATGGAGATTACTGGGCTGTACCGTTCCCAAAGGTGTATTTCACAGTGAATGACATCAGCAGCCTTGCCAAAGTAGGGCATTTGATCTGTAGTGAGTGTGACTAGCCAAAAATGCATTGCTCCCTACACAAACAAAGTTGCCATGTCTAGGAATAGAATGCCTACTTAATTAGTTTATCACACTACAGCATTATGCAGTTATGGGACGTGCCATGGAAATTACTGGGCTACACTTTTCCCAAAGGTATATTTCACAGTTAAGACATCAGCAGCCTTGCCAAGGTAGGGCATTTCAATTGTAGTGAGTGTGACTAGCCTAAAAAGTATTGCTCCCTACACACACACACACACACACACACACACACACACACACACACACACAGTTGCCATGTCTGGGATTAGAACGCCTACCTAACTAGTTTATCACACTACATCATTACACAGTTAAAGGACACGCTACAGAGATTACTGGGCTACTCCACTCCCAAAGGTGTATTTCAAAGTGGATGATATCAGCAGGCTTATCATAGTAGGGCTATGGCGAGGGCAGTGTGTGTGCATGGGCCATAACCCATTCATCTAGAGGTTGACACACCACATGCAGACACACTCAGGGTTATATTCCACAGGTATGTGTATACAGCTGCTAGATGACTACTGCCTTTTTCATTCATGTTGCACAGCTAGCACTTGCACCACATAGTCTGTAATGCTGACAGATACCAGTGGCTAATTTATACAGTGAGTGACATTTACACATCATGTGGTTGTGGCCATTTGACTGTGTGCTGGGTAGGAAAGGCCTCAGGATGGTTGGCTCTTTGTCACAGTCACTCTCTTCCACACATACTATGTATGTCTACTTTTGGCATATTATAGTGTGTCATCCTTGGATATATGTGTATGTATTCCTATCCAATGTGTGTTTGTGCAAAGCATGACTGGTGCATACTAAGGAGTGTATGCACTGACATCTGCAACTGTCAGATATGTATGGACCACTGTTGTTTGCAAACATGAGCTTCATTTGTTTAAGTGTGTGAGCCTGTCCAGTATGACCTTTCAATATGTTGTTGTCTGACATTGCCTTCATTTCTCTAAGTGTGTGGGCATGTCCAGTATGCCCTTCTGTACTGAATGTGTGGATCCATTCCAGGTAGTTTGTACTCCAGTGCAGACCTTTGTGTTGTACACCTACAGGTAGCAAACTGTTTCTGCAGGGTATCCGTAGATCATTTGGCAATATGGGGTCAAACTGTGCAAGGGATAGTGTGTACTGTAGGTGATTGTTTCTGTGCTGCTTTTGCTACATGGTACTGGTGTTAGCAGAGATATTCAGGCATGTGTACTGTTATACACTGTGATGCTTTATGTCCTCAAGTACTGTCAAGTGGGCATTCTTGCTCACAGTGATGTCCTGGGGAACATGGGTGAATGCAGATGTGTCTGCTATTGTGGGCAAATGCCTACATATTCATGGACAGTTATGCCACTCTGGAGGGAGGGCAGCTGCAGATACTTGCTGCTGGGTCTATGTATCCAATTCAGCATCTTGGTACAGTGCTGGCAGAGGATCCCATATTTGTACATCCATTGACATGACAGTATGACCTTATCTTGCTGTGGCAATACCTCACATCTGTACAGATTCACACAGGTTACCCAGAGGCAGGGGTCATAAGTCAGGACATTACCCCTATTGTGGTGTATTGGCAGGTTTGTAGCCACACATTTATGTGTTTGCAGCCCGCGATAGTGTGTGCACACAGCTGTGTGCAGGATCCTGCACATTCCATGCTGCCCATGGTCCCACCCCACCCCCCCCCGTATTATTATATCATCTTCCATACATTATGCATACATTCTCTGATACTTTCCCTAAGGTTACTACCTCATCACAGCAGTGTTTTGGTGTTGGTCCACAGTTCATGCAGTGAAACATGGTGGACATGTTACTCTGGTTTGTCCACATGGCCTTGCATATGGCTTATGTGGAGTGTGTTATGTTGTTATTTGGGTGTCCATGGCATGACATGCATTGGCAGTACGTGTGAGACACAGGCCTTTGGCAGAGGCCTGTAGGCCATTTGGTGGTGATGCGGGCCAGCTGTGGCAGGCCGTTGCATTCTGTCAGCTCTACAGTCCCAGACCGTCATACAGTATATTCCCCTGGGGTGACAGAGTAGGTGTGCTAGGTATTTATGGCAGTACTTTCTATCAGTATTGATCAAGTGGTGTGGATGCTAACACGGTGCTACCTACAGCTAGGGACACACCTGCATGGGACACCTCCACTGTATGCTGTATTTTTTCACTATTGCCATATACAGGTGGGGGTCATATTGTACCCATTCCCAACAGCAGAGGTACAACCAGAAAGGTATCTGTGGATGGTGTTTGGGTGAGCTGGGTGCATGTGTGCTATGGACACTACTTGCATCTGACTCAGAGATATGCATGGGGCATTCCAGTTATGCTGGCATGTGCAGGTACATCAGCTGTTTCCCAATACATCAGTCATATCACCTTTGTGATCTGCAAGTGTTCGGGCAGACAACACCGGTATTCCCTACTACAGGCCCAGATAATGTGATGCATACCTGTATGTACAATTCCAAGGGTGTGTCCATTTCACAGTTAGACATTATATACTGTATGTCTGGGGTACTTCCCCTGTGTATTGCTTGTATATCTAGCCCAACAGCCATGCCATGTCACTCTTTCAGATGGTGACACATATTACCACCATACATTTACAATGGCTTACTTCTAGCATGTGTTATACTGGGGGGAATTGTCTTTGGTACTGCACTTGTGAGGACTTGGCCCTGTCGTCGGCAGTAGTGGGCAATGGCCACCAGGTCAAACCTCAACATGCATACATACTGACCACTCTCACACAATACGTAACACACACCAACCTAACACACTCATGCCTGCATATTGTACAAATCCTTCAATCTGTCCTGCTACCTTGGCCACCTCTGGTCATCTGTGCTCCACTGGTATTATACCTACACATATATGTTACTACATGTCTACATCGGATTAGGGGGGCACACCTGACTGTTACACTGTTACTAAATTTCTACATAGGATTTGGGGGGCACACCTGACTGTTTCTACATTGCTACACAGGATTGGGGGGCACAACTAACTGTTACTACATTTCTACATAGGATTGGGGGGTGGCACACCTGATTGTTTCTACATTTCTACATAGGATTTGGGGGGCACACCTGACTGTTTCTACATTGCTACACAGGATTGGGGGGCACACCTGACTGTTACTACATTTCTACATAGGACTTGGGGGCACACCTGATTGTTACTACATGTCTACATAGGATATGGAGGCACACCGGACTGTTTCTACATTTATACACAGGATTGGGGGGGCACACCTGACTGTTTCTATATTTCTACACAGGCTTGGGGAGGGGACACACCTTATGGTTTCTACATTTATACACAGGATTTGGGGGGGCACACCTACTGTTTCTACATTTCTACATAGGATTGGGGGAGGGGGCACACCTGACTGTTTCTACATTGCTACATAGGATTGGGGGGTACACCTGACAGTTACTACATAACTACACGGGATATGGAGGGGGCACACCTAACTGTTTCTACATTGTTACACAGGATTGCAGGGGGAGGCATACCTGACACTTTTACACATTTGCTATGACTGTACTGGTATGTCAGGTACTCAATTTCATTCTGTTTTCTAACTTATCATGCTGACTAGTGGCATATCGGTGTACTACGGGTCTTACATTTGATTGACCTTCATATTAGTTTCTGACTTCCTACCCTTCAAAACTAGCATCCCACTGCCTGACCTGATGTAGTCTGTCTGTGTAGGCCTAGGGGGGGGTTACCTATAGGCATCATTCAGAGGCCTTAGCACAGCCTTTGTTTGTGTTTGTCTACACCTGTCCTGCTGGCTGTGACTGTTGTTGGGTATGTGAACTTCCCTGACTGGCATGTCTGTGTCATATGGACACACATGTGGCTCAGCACATTTGCTGTAGTGGATTTTGTCACCATGTGTAGTTCTGGCTACTGTGGTGACACCAGTATTTGTTACAGATCTCATGCTGCCACTATAGGTGACTGCTATCTGCTGGCATTGCATTCAGCCACCCGATTCCGTTGCATGCTCACATCCATACCATAGATACAGGTAACAACACATACTACTACATTCGGCAATTGGTAAGTTGAGTTACTTACATTGTGGGTGTGCCAGTACTGAGGGTTGTGCTGGAGGGCTGCCTATGTCAGATGCACATAGTACACTCCCTACACATGGTTGAGCAGAGGTAGTGTCATGTTTGGCATCCCTTTTGCTGTATGTTCAAGATAGACAGAGGTGTCATTCCCTGGATCTCTCCTGTGTCAGTGTATGTGCTATGTGTTGCCTCTTTGCCAAGGCCAGGACATACTGGGCATGCCTTCTTCTGCCTACTGGGGCAGGCTCAGGATGTTCCTCCTCTGAGTCACTCTGTGCCTGTGCAGGCCTTGGCAATGGTGGGGGCTGTGTGGCCCTGCCCCGTGCTGTTCCTGCTGCAACTGTTTCCACAGGATCATATTGTGTAGCATGGCACATACGATGACAATCTGAGTACATGTAGCTAGTGAGTACTGCAAGGCTCCACCAGATGTGTCCAGGCACCGGAACCTTGACTTGAGCATCCCAAACACATGCTCTATTATAATTCTGGTCTATGTGTGTGCCTCATTATGGAGTTTTTGTTCGGGTGTGTGTGCATTTCTGATGGGTGTCATCAACCACGGCTCCAGTGCATAACCAGCATCCCCCACTAGGTGACCATAAGGGATGTCCCCATTGGAAAATCCCTGGTACAGCTGCGTCAGATGCCAGATGTGGGAATCGTGATAGCTTCCAGGGCAGCCAGAACACACATTCGTTATTATGCCCTGGGCATTGCACATGACCTGGCAGTTGATGGCGGGGAAGTCCTTGCGATTGATGTAGACCCTACCCTGCTCACTGGGTGGTGCTTTGATGCATATGTGTGTGCAGTCTATAGCACCCACTACCTCAGGGCATTCTGTTATTTGGTGGAAGAGATGCATATTGCTGGCCAACACCTCACGGGTGTTGGGGAAATATGCATGCTTACTGGCATGTGCTAATATGGCATCCAGGAACTGGTGGAGTACCCTGGATGCTGATGCCTGTGCCATGATATCCCTAGTTGGACTTTGGAAGGTACCTGCAGCTAGTATTCTTAGGCCTACACATACCTTGGTATCCACTGGGATGGGTTCCCCTCTGTTAGTTCTGTGTGTGAGGTGTGGCTGGCACAGCTCAGCAATTTGCTGTAGGAGGTCCCTGTCCACCCTATAGCACTCCACTATCTCCAGCTCATGTAGCCCCTGGTAGGTTACCCTGGGTCTGTACACTCTTCTCCGTCTCCTCACTGAGGATTGGTCAACAGCATTCACATCCTCACCACCCTCAGCCTCTTCCATGTGTTGTTGTATAATAGCTATTTCAGCCCCTATCATTTTGTTGTTTTTGTTTGTTAAAAGATCCCCATTTGTATATAAAGGTGGTATAGAGCATGTGGGAAAAAACAGAGGGATGGGTGTTTGCATAGTTTATAGTAGTGTTCTGGGCTGGTCTGGTCTGCTGCCTGTGTAATTGGCTGATTCTGATACATTTCACCTGCCAGCTATGCTAGTTCTCCTATATTGCCTTCCTACTGCTATTTTCCCTTCCCATTGCCTTCCTGTTTAAGCCCGAGGTGGTGGTGGGGGGGTGCCGCACAAACACAGTGCTCAAATGTGCACAGAGCTGCTATTTTCTGGTTTACTTTTTTTTTTTAAAACCCAGTGTGCGGCACGTACACCTGCTTAGGCAATGTAAAGAGAGCTAGGCAGCCTCAGACACCCCCCCCCCTTGCTTAGCTCTGCTAAACTAAGGGCAAATCCAAACCACAGGGCTCCAGTCTGCTTACAGTATGCCTGACAACCCCCTATGATGTCAGCTACCTCCTAGGCTTGCACCAAGCTATTCCTGCTCTTACACTGTTGGGTGCTGACTAGCATGCAGAGGAAATCTGGGATTCAGTATCATTCCCCTCATTTGCATAGGATTGCCTGCTGATGCATAGTTACAGGTCCCACACTGAGCCTCTCCCTTAGCAACCACTATTCACTGGCCATATTGTCTACTGCCTGCTATTGAGTATAATGGCAAAATAGTGATTTTGGTTAGAATGCTTTTTTAGGGTTTTTTTCTTATTTTTCCTCTGATCTCGTTTGTGCACCGCTGCCCTACGCTTAAACAGCCGAAATCAGCTAAAAACAAATAAAAGTTGATTTTTTTTATTTTTGCAACTGTTTTCCATGCCAATGGTCTTATATTTGGCCATTGGCGTGCTTTCTACATAATATCCACCCTTTATTTGGAGCTGTCATGGCTCCATTTTGTAGTTTGCAGAAATGTATTCTGTTACTGGCGGAGTACATTTCTGCAGATTACACTAATCCTGCATGGCTGGCTTCCAGCTTCCTGGATTGCAAATTCACCTCATCTGCATGGAGTTCTCCTGCAAATGGGATAATTTGCATACAGGAGCTGAGTCCATGCAGGACTAGTGCAGGAGCGCTCGTGCACATCCCTACAGCTTTTCCTGGATCACACGGCAGACATATTACCTGCTGGAACCCCTGCAGTAGTCCTGCACACCATGCAGGGCTTGCTGAATCCAGGAGTCAGTATTTTGAGTTTTTATTATTTTGAACTTTCAAGATTTTGGCTTCAGTATTTTGAATTTCAAGATTATGAGCTTTCAAGATTTAGAAGCAGACCCATAAATGTTATGGTATAATTTTATGTTAATCTATGGAGAAGTTTAATGACAGAAAAGATTATAGCTATAAAAGTCAAGAAATATTTTGTGCATGAAAAATTAGGAATATTAAGATTTTTTGTGGAGATTACAAACTAATAAACTACCAATCAAGGCAAATATGCCATATAAAAATAAATGAGAGGGCATGCCTTTATTGTAGAAAGTTAGAAACCATGTTTTTGAGTTGAAAGAGAGTTCAAAAGTTGTGGGAAGTATTAATAGAAAAGAAAATTTTGACTGAATTTAAAAGTTACTAGCAGTTAAATATGGACACGTTTGAGTGTGGATTTTATGAAGAATTAGATATAAAATATGTTAAAAAGTTAGATAAAAATGTTCAGTATTATATTGGTTATTTGTAATCAAATAATTACAGAAATTCTGATTAATAGCACGTTGGTGATTCCAAATATTGTGAAGAAGATCAAGTGGTGATATTGGAAAAAGGAGTAGGGGGTCAATAGATATGTGATTTGTAACTTTGTTGAAATTTATTTTTTTCTGTTTTCTTTATTAATAATATAAATATAAATATAATTTATTTTGTATTTTTGTGAATAATGTGCATATTGGTAAAAACAAAAAAGACATCTACTCTTTTTGATAGATGTCATAGGATCTTTTGCAGCCACATAAGCTATGGGCAAGTAAAGCAGATGGACTTGCCTTAACATGTCCTCTGAACAATGACAAACTCAGGAGTGCAGCACATATGCTGCTTATGCAGTGATATGATCGCAAATCAATACCGACCTTCACACTCAAAAATAAGGTCTTACCTTATCCAGGTCTTTTGAATATGACAGCCTGTTCTAGCAGTCAGACTGCAAGGACTAAGTTGCTGTTACCTGCATAAAAATGTTCAGCTGTGTAGAGCTGATGTATGTTTGTGTTCAATTTTTGCTGCTAATCATAAATGTATCCATTTATTTGATGTGGTAACTAGACGAGTGGCATAGTCTAAGGGTCATTTTTAGGTAACACTTAAACTCCAAGATAAAGAAACAGATCCTTTTTTTACAATTACAGGTCAAGCAATAACCTTGTATAATATTTCAAAAGCATAAAAAATAGTCAATGACAGTGCAGAAAAATAAATGGTAAAACAAATTAAGCTGTACTGGGCCAAAAATGGCACATTCTTATATTGATAAAGTATCCAAAAGTATTTTATGAACTAAGCCGATACAGGAATGGAGAAAGGAGATTCTGACAATAGGGATGACTGCAATTAAAGGTGCAGCGAATAGGCAAGAGGGGTCTGGAATTTACTAGAGAAACCTGACAAAGGAACCAAGGTATTTGGAGAAAATAATGAGAGAGTGAAAGGTAATAGAATGGGAAGAGGTCAATAAGACATTTCACCTGAAGGCTAGTGATTGCCTTCCCTAGCAAAGACTGCTGTCAGAGTATAAGCAGAGTAGGGGAATCCTAAGCAAAAGACCAGCACTGGTAAAGCTTTTAATAGAATCTGGAACAGAAACTGCCATTAAAAAGGGATAATTAGTAGGACATATCAAATATTGCATGATAACTGCAGGAATCAACCAGAGGAGGTAAGAAATGAGTGGGAAATGATACTGAATAAGAAATTCACAAAGAAACAATGGGAAGATATATGTACGACTTCCAGATAAGCAACCAAGTCTACAAGATATAAGATCTTTGGCTAGAAGTGCATGGATAGGTATTGTTATACCCCAAGCAGACTTCAAAGAATTTTTCATGAGGTAAATTTCAAATGATGAGGGTGTGATAGGGAAGAAGCAGATAATTGGAAAGATATTTTTGGGGAGTGTAATGTGTTGGCAGACATTGAAAATTCCTTGCAGACTACTCTTTCAAAAATACAGGTTGAGGAAAACGGTGTAACTAAGGAAATTATTTTTTTGAGCTGTAATATACAATCAGAATTGTCTAGGCAAAGTAAGGCCTTGTTGAGTTTAATTATTCTGCTGTCTGTCAAAAAAGCAATTACTAGAAAATGGAAATCAAAGTCTAAACCAACCACACTAAGAAGGAGTAAATATAGTAACAGAAATAAAAGACTGGGAGTGAAATCTTTTGAAAAGTATAAGAGTAAATTGCATAGATAAATGGAAATTGTGGTAAGAATACATGCAGAATGAGGTTTCGGAAGAGGAATGAGGTTTAAGGGACGGTAGGAATTGAATGAGCTTTGTAATGTTCAGATGACAATGACTGTATTGTAGATTATAAGTGATGTATCATGTTTCATTTACATAATTGTAAATCGATTGCCTATGCCCTAAGGGATAATTCATTAAAGACGTGTCTTATTTAATTTAAAAAAAGAAAGAAAAAGAAAAGTACTTTTATCTCTTAGGTTACTGATGTCCGAAGACATCTTAGCAACTTATGAGATGAAGGCGCATAATAATAAAAACATTTTAGTGTTTCTCAGTCCAGTGTGGATTACTTTGTTTTAAATTTTAGAATATTTACAGTTTTGCCACATCTATATATGTGGGCTCACTACATTTTAGGTTAAGGGTGTGCCTTTTTCAAGACATTAACTTTCTCTTGCTTCTGTTTAGGTTTAAACCTGCATATAGTAATACATAAAGGAAAGAGAAAAGGCTATATAAAAAATATTAAGACAATGAAATTTAATGTTCTCGGCAGTCTGCACTCTCTGATTTTCAGCAGGTTATAGCAATTACTGTGCATGAATGCATGCTTAAATGTGAAGTAAAAAATGTAAGCTTATTTAATACAAATAATATAGCTTTTATGCATATTTAGACATTGTTACTGCAGAACATCATTTCTTAGTTAGAGAGACAAAATGCAACCGATTCCGCTGATCCAAAGAGAGTGTCTATGCACATAATTCAACTGATCTTTACTAAGCATTTACTGAAATATTTGAACATCAGCTGATACAGACCATTAAATCCAGCTACAAAACTAAACTATATTTTTGAAGAATACATTTTTTTTTCCTGGGGGGGGGGGGTGAAAGAGCAATAACTCCAGAACTGATAATCTGTGTGAGAACAGAAGTCCACAGGCAGTAGAATTAATCTATGCTAGGTTACAAACAAAGACTTTGTTTTGGTGAGTACTGAGTGTGCCTTCTCATGAAGAGCATTGCATACAATGACCTAATCAAGGAGTAGCCTGAACAGCTCTTGAGATCCTGGTCTGTATTCTGCTTTCCTCTTTAATGTTACTGCTATTTATGTATCAGTCTTTATAACTTGGTATGCTGAGAGGCACTTAGAATGAAGCCTGGCTCTTTTTCTCTTGCATTGTTACTTTTAATTGAGGTCTCAGGCTTATAGCCTCATTACTGAACATATTTTTTTTAAATTGCACAATGATCAAATGATAAGGATATGTTGTTCTGTAGTAAAACACATTTCACAACCTGAAGAAGGATCCTGTCCCCACATGTGAAGTCATTACGAGATTTTTACCTAGCATTAATTATTTTACCTGACACAGTTACTTCTGAAGTACTCAGAATCGTTTGGAAGTGGCTATTTTATTTATTTATCAACACTTGATTGGATAAAACACTGTAAAAGAGAGCGGTCCATTCTAAGATACAAACTCTATAAACAAAAAGTACAAGCAAATTGTGCCTCATCACTAGTTAATTTCCAGCCGTCCATTCAAACAGCCAAGATTAACTGATTTAAACATCTGTCACTGAACTGTATGTTAACCTTTACACAAAAGGAAAACCCTCATTTAAGCCCTTAACAAAAGCTTTGCTTAAATATCAAATAGTAGAATTACATTAAAGAATGCTCCTTAATTATTAGACTCTTTCTACTGACAAAGAAAAATCAGAAATATCAGTACTACATGAAGATAATTGTCACACCTGCTTCTTGACAGGCAGCTAGAAAGCATCCATTCACATTTTCTCTATCAGGTTACACTCTTCTATTTACTGTGACACTTAAATGATGGAACCCCATATTATCATACTTTTTCTGAAAATGTATGAACAAATGAGTGCTAACAAGGAATGCAGCAGAATGTTGACACTAATTATTGCATGACTATCAATCTTTAATAGACAGTCTGTTTTTACAGTCAGATAACTGCAAAGCTTTGTAAAAATGGATAGATGATTCAGTAGTCTGAGAAATCTCATAGACAAAGCGAAAACCTGAAAGACACAGCTAAACAGGCAAAGATGACCTAAACTGCTCAAATTAGATCATTTATTGATTAACATTGTCATCCCTGATATACAGAAATGAAACTTATATAGCAGAGAAACAGCTCTGGCTGGGATGCCAGTCAGTTTCAGAAATATTTAATTTATTTAGTAGTTTGTGTATTAATTCATTTGGTAATTCGGAAAGTGATCTATATGAAATGATGTTTTGCAGCTGTGAATGTCCTGTACACTGAAGCTGCTCCACACCATTAAACTTTATAGGTAATATGAACAAACAACAGACTCAGGCAAGGCTCCTCTCTCCTTCTTAAAAAACTCAGGTTTATTCACAAATCGAACTGCACAAGTGCTTTCACAAAATGTTTCATTAAGTGCTTAAAAACAAATGTAAAAAAACCCTTTTTATGCATCTATTTACAAATCACATGACGTATCCCCTTAATGATCACACAACTGTGACATCAGCATTAGGGCATTATAAACATAATTAAAACATTTTTAAAGCATTTTATTAAAATAAAATAAATCATTAAAAATAAAAATATTAAACTATCTAAAAAGAGGTCTTGATTTCAACTTAGGTTTCAGGGGGACATGGTCATTTAAGCCATGTCCTGCATCCCCCCTTAATCTAACTATCCAGGTTGCCTCTAGTTCCTCAGTCTTATTACGTATATCACCTGCTCTAACATTAGGATACACCATACCTATTGCCATAAACTTAAAAACATGCATTGAATCTGTATTAATAATATGTTTGGCTAAAGTACTAACTTTATTCCTCTTGCTTATGTGATATGTGTTCACGAATTCTGTCTTTAAAACACCTGTCAGTTTTGCCAATATAAAATTTCCTACAGCTTAAACAATGGGCAAGGTAAACAATATAAACCACGATGTAAGCCCAGGCGAGTGAAGTTCCAGTCACCAATTCAAAAATAACAGTCCAAACAAACATGTAAGGTAACTGGAACAAGCAGGCTCCTCACAGCTCCATACGCTAAAACTAGCGAAATGCAATGTAGAAAAAAGCAAGTAAAGCAAGTAAGCTAAAAACGAACGTTCCTTTAATGAATACAGTTAGCGCTTTCACCTCATCGGCTTCATCAGACTGTGTTTAACCCAACTGAAACAGTCATATATATACCACATTCAATTAAAACTACAATTAATCAATTATATTCAAATTGAATTCGATTTAAAACCACAGTGTACTATACAGGTAAGTCAAGCATAGGTACATACACAGGTACACGTATAGACTATAAAAAACAAAATTTATCTTTCTAAGAAACGTACATTAAAAACATGTAAGCTCACATTTAAACCTATAAAAAATATATATATAAAAAATATATATATACATGTGAGTACATATAATGGTAGATGAATCTAGCGCAAATGCTAAAAATATAAAAGTATAGAAATGTAATTATTAAAATCTATGAATAGAAACAGACAATAATGTCATAATCTATACATGAAGAACCCCTAATCTATATAGAAGAGGTAATAATAACCTGATCTGGAAACTGGACTCTATACCTCTCTATTTTCTTTTTAGTCTCCTTTTCTTTAATATAGTTTGTATATTAGTCTTATCGTTAAGGCCAGGGGGATGATCAGCCCTCATCCGGATGATCCACCTAAGTTCCATTTCTAATGTGTGGTTCTCCAGATCTCCGCCCCTCAGGCTAGTTTTGATATGTTGAATCACACTAAAGTTGATCAGGCTGATCATCCCCCTGGCCTTAACGATAAGACTAATAAACAAACTATATTAAAGAAAAGGAGACTAAAAAGAAAATAGAGAGGTATAGAGTCCAGTTTCCAGATCAGGTTATTATTACCTCTTCTATATAGATTAGGGGTTCTTCATGTATAGATTATGACATTATTGTCTGTTTCTATTCATAGATTTTAATAATTACATTTCTATACTTTTATATTTTTAGCATTTGCGCTAGATTCATCTACCATTATATGTACTCACATGTATATATATATTTTTTATATATATATTTTTTATAGGTTTAAATGTGAGCTTACATGTTTTTAATGTACGTTTCTTAGAAAGATAAATTTTGTTTTTTATAGTCTATACGTGTACCTGTGTATGTACCTATGCTTGACTTACCTGTATAGTACACTGTGGTTTTAAATCGAATTCAATTTGAATATAATTGATTAATTGTAGTTTTAATTGAATGTGGTATATATATGACTGTTTCAGTTGGGTTAAACACAGTCTGATGAAGCCGATGAGGTGAAAGCGCTAACTGTATTCATTAAAGGAACGTTCGTTTTTAGCTTACTTGCTTTACTTGCTTTTTTCTACATTGCATTTCGCTAGTTTTAGCGTATGGAGCTGTGAGGAGCCTGCTTGTTCCAGTTACCTTACATGTTTGTTTGGACTGTTAAGGTAAACAATATGCTCAGTTTCACATGTAGCACTAACTTTAAACTTATTAGGATGGTCAAACTCCGAACTAGTATCTATCACCCCACAAAAAGAATGTTTACCACATGGCAAATTCCCTGTAAAACCCTGCTTCAGCAGCCTATCCTTAGGCTAGCAAAGTCTTCTTTTCAGGGATTTTTTGTTCCTAAAGAGGAACTTAGATTCACAGTCTATAACCGTGGCTATTTTTTGATCAGTAGTGAAAATACTCCAGTGCCTACATTTCTCTGTCATACAGTGATGAGCCTAGTTCTCAACTGTTAAATAAAAAAGTCTGAGAGGGATATAGGTTGCATATTTATATTGTCTTTAAAATAGCATCATCTCCTTCAAGGTCATAGATTATTCTAAAAATATTTCTGCAGCCATATTCTGCCTTCTATGCAATTTCAGTTTACTGTATAGAAATATTGAGATACTCTGAACTCAAAAGGACCAGACCATGATTACATGACTGCAGAAAATTTCAACAAGGCAACAGCTAGGAAAGATGATTAATATCTATATTTTATGAGTCATGTTTGCTGCTAATCATTTTTATATTTTATTTGCAACTGTGCCACAATCTTGTTTATTCAACTCATTATGAGTATTTAATGTTTATATTACTCAGAATAAAACCATGTGGAGATTAATCATTTACGGATATTTTTCTGTTGGCTGGAGGCTGACAGTACTGTAAGATACTTCATAAAGTACATTCTTGAATTTTCTCAAAGACTTCATTCTGTTCCCATTCTAAACATTTCTTTTCCCCTATTGATAATTCATAAGGTTCTCATTTAATGACATGACAGTCACTCACCTTGGAAATGAACGCTTGCATATAACTTAAGTGCTGTGGTCCTTCTTTCACAGTTATATGCTATATTTTTTTTTTGTAATATTGTAATTTTTTTTTTCTTTGAATCTAAAACAAAATAAACTGCAAAATCATTTAAAGTGAGGTACTGTATTGTGAACACATGGAATTTTTCTTTACATTTTTAGGAACATGGCTATGTTTGCGAAATCTCAACTTCCATCTGCTGGAATAAAACATTATTTGCCGTGTTTTATGCTTAATTACATGGACATTTTTATGAAGCATAACTGGTCTACCAAATTCAGCAAATAAATGACAGATATTCAGCTACATTAGCCAGTCATATCACAATATAGATTCCCTAATGGATCTTTGTACAGGTTTAAATACGCAAAAAAAAAAAATCCAGAGTATATTCTGCATCAATTCTTATAGGAAGGCACAAGGTTTATCATTTGCATTCAATAAAATAACAAATATGCTGGTACACAATTCCTTCTTTGGTCTGCCATCACAAATAGTAATCATTAAAGAGCAATACTCTTGTTTAACTTGAATTTCATGCATATATACTTATCGCTGATCAAACTAAATCCAATCTCATTAAGATGCAATAATACACAAAATGCTTCTTACGTAAGGAAATGGTATATATCTCTTAATCTGCACTCTTTTCAAACAAATTCTAGTTTAGATATGCTGCTACAGTGAAAATTGTATGGACATTCTATATAAGCATCTCACGCTTCCATCCAATGTTACGGAGTCACATCTGACTCCTATTGCAGCCACATTAACAATCACAGAGTTTACTAGTCTAGCGGGGAATAGAAGCAGATTGCAAGGTATCTTTTCTGTGTCTCACACTCATACACAAAACGCTTGATAACATGGACAATTTAAAGTCACCATTCCACCTACTACCTAGACAGTAATGGAAAATGGAGTAACTGGAGAAAATCTACATGAACACAGAAAAGACATGAAGACTCCACACAAAAGTCATCTCAGATGAGAACTGAACTGGGGACCCTCTGTTGTTGAGTAAGTGATGCTCACTCTGCTACCGCCCATTTAATCCCCTCTTTGCAGGTGGTATATTAAAGCTTAATTTCATGTTAAACCAGCATAGACCCACTAATTTCATCCCTATTCATGTAGTAGAAGTGGGAGCATAAATGTGAGTTATGTAAAAGGTAAACATTATAATATTAATATTCACCCAATATGCAATTTGGTTATTCATCACTCATCCTTTAATGAATTCACCAATACAAAACTTGCCAAGATCCTAGAAATGTAATTGCAACCCTTTTAAATCAATAAACTTCAGGTGATAAGCCAGCCTTATAAGCAGAATGAACTGAAAACCATATGTAGAAAGCATCTCAGAATCACTTCATTAGCTTAAGATAACAGCAGAACTGCTTAATGTTACTCATAGAAAAAATGCCATGGATAGAGTGATTCTAAGGTTAACATTCTGCTACAAATGCAAATACAGGAGTAATTCGTTATGATGATTAGAAATTTTATGAGTTCTCTATTGTCAGACTCAGAACATTAGTGTTTTGGCATAGTCTTTATAAAGAGAGATCTCTGAATCTTTAGGGTAAAGAAGTTTTACCCTACCATTGTAGTGGAGTGATCTCTTGGTTAGGATAGATAGATAGATAGATAGATAGATAGATAGATAGATAGATAGATAGATAGATAGATAGATAGATAGAGATAGAGATATATGTGGAGTCTGCAAAAATACTTGCTTTTATTCTTTTTATCAATGCTATTTGCATTGTTGACTCTGTAGTGGAGTGTTGTAGTTGCTGTTAGAGATGAGATGAAGTAGCAGTTCAAAATTTGTTATGAATCTATATTGAAATCCAAAATCATGTCCTAGCTCCGCAATATTTCACATACTTGAGGATTAAAAAAATACTGCCAGTGGTAAGAGCTGCGGCCAAAAGGAACTGTTTAAGTGACACAGGAAACTGTGTTTCAGAGTCACATCAGCTGCAATGAGGAAAGACCTATTCATCTACTAGTCTGCATGTCTCTGAGTTGCCCTTGACTACTGCAAGTACATGTGATGTCCCACCACTGGCAGCAGTAATCAAGGAGACTCAATCCTCACCACTAGCACCAGTGGGGGACATACACTGGGAGGATGACAAGTACATACACAGTATTTCCAGATGTAGCTCTCTGCATCAAGTGTAATTTCCCTTAAGAGCACACAGAGACCACAGTCAGTCAGGGGCTGGTTTCTCCCTCTTTCTCCAGATTCCCAATAAGACTCCCCACTGGCACAGCTATAGAATTGAGATATTAGCTGAGTGACCAAGCCAAGACCTACAGCACCCTTACTGTCTAACCAGTGCTTAGTGTCCCTGCCCAAGAAACTGACACACACACTCTTTGAGGTTTGAGTTATGCACATACACACACCGGGGAAAGGCTGTTAGTGAAAACTGAAAACTGTTAGTACTAGTCCATAAATTTTATGATCTAAAGAAGGCTAGAAGCCGAAAGCGCTTATTCAATTTGTAAGGACTACTTTGCAAGGATTTTAGACATTTTATTCCTTATTTTCACTTTTGTTTTAGCACAATAAATTTTGTTGTCTTATTTGCTGTCCGCATTGGATTTTTGTCGTGGCGGTTTACCAGAGGATTTAATCATTTGTTTTAACTTTAATTTTTTTTTTTTTTATTATTTTAAAAGACCTAAGTAATTTTTCAGTATTAGCCCTGGTGTTTAGTGGTGGTGCAGTGAACTAACATGCAATGTATACATTCCAAAAATACAGGGTTTGAATTGCTTTAAGTATTTTTAGAGCAGGTCAAATAGAGTATAGCTGATTTCAAGTGTTCCCCCTGCCCCATGTCTTTCATGTTGGAAAACTGCTGTTCAATTATTATTTTAGTGCCTTTAAGGTGTGCTTTGCAAAGTTATCCCTGGTATCTAGTGTTCCCCTTCATGTTGCAGAATTGTCTCATTTGTCTGGGGGAGTGTTGATGAGTGTTGAGGTATAATAGCCCCCTTACAAGCACACACACACGCATACACATGCAAGTGCATGCCCACACACAGGCAGCAACAGACATATACAGACACACACAGACACATACGCACACACACACACGCACACACACGCACACACATGCACACACACACAAACACACACATACACGCACACACACACACACACACACACACACACACACACACACACACACACACACACACACACACACACACACACACACAGAGTCATCTTAAACCACTCATACCTCTACATACACTCCCACATGCAGCCACAGACATATACAGACACACACACACACACACACACACACACACACACACACACACTAGAGTACTAGCTATCCGCTAAACTCCCCAGCCCTTACTTCTAACATGATTGGGTGAACACAAACTTTTGGTAGAGTTCATAAATAAGGGTGGCTGATGTAAGCTACACAGTAAAGCAATTTTCTGAAGCACTTGGCTGCGTAAATGCCTTAATGCAGGCATTTTCAAGGGAGACCACTTGAATAATTAGCAGAGACCCACCCTGGAATGCCTCAGTACCATCAGTAGCAAGTGTGGAGATAGTGCATCACCCTGGTGGTACTGTCCCCAAATCAGAAACGGTTACCACACAGTGTGCACTAGGTATACACTTCTCTGTAGCCTTTTTGAATCTGGCCATATGTTTATCAACCCTTGTTTCATATGCTAACTGGATACAAGAAGTTCAGAAGAAAAATAATTTCCTCAGATTTATGCCAATTACAAATATTCTGTAACCAATCTGCTTAACACTGATGCATTTCAATGATCTATCGTGGGCCCCCTTCTTTTCTCCCTGTTTATTAATGATATAATAAGAGATCTAATAAGTCTAAATCTCAGTCTTTATGCAGATGATATTTTACTCCTGTAAGCCAGTAAATCTCCATTGGATCTTTAACCAAAGTTACAAACAAACTTCTCAAACTATGCCATTCAACATCAGACAACAAACATCTCCTCAATCCTTCTAAGACAAATGCAGTGCTTTTTGCAACTCCTCCTCCTCGACAGTCATGTTATCCACTATGCTTCTACTAGGTCAAACATTGCAGAATGTTAATACTACGTTCTTTCACTTGAACAGTATCTCTTAAACCCAACACAGACTTTATCAGTTATTAAGTTACCTTCCAACTTAAGCTGTGCTATGGCCAAAAATGTCGTTTTACCCAAATTCACATATAGCCACCCCTTGCAATCTCTACTCTCCTCCTATAACACACAATTGATTTATGTCACAGTAAACAATATTTTTGGAGCTTATTCTCCTTGCAGATTTGCATACACATCACTGTTACCTATTACCAATCTCCACTGATTACCTGTAATAGGGTTTCTTGTATGTTCATTTACCTTATTTTCAAAATACCAACATTTGGCTAGTGTTCTCCACTAACAAATAAATTAATATTAAGGGAACAAACTTACTTACTTAGAAATAGTCAGTAAAACAAGATCACACCTATCAGGCTACCTTTCAAAATTAACATTTGAGAAACTGCTTCTTCCTGACTAGGCCCAGCATCCTGGAACCATGTGCCTATGGAGGACAAGGCAATAGCCCCTCTGAAAGACTTCAAAAAAGCTAAGAAAGCATCTCATTGAAGAATCCAGTTACAAGTGCTAAAGTGACTATAGATAACTACCTTCTAATCTGAATTGAAAGATTTAATATCTAATTGTAATATGTATTTTTTTGTTCCATCACATAATTTAATGATTGTTGAATAATGCAATATTAACTATAATATCAATACTTAATTGTACACATTTCTTGTATAATGCCTTCGGTTTTCTTTATCTTAAGTAATTGCATAATGCTGCCTTTTCATTTGTGTGTTTATTGCCTTACCTTTTATGTTCATCTCAGTGTATATATTCCCTGCTCTATGGAGCCTAGGGTTGTAGCTAAAAAGCAATAGCAGATCAGCTTAGTGTGTGTGTGTGTGTGTGTGTGTGTGTGTGTGTGTGTGTGTGTGTGTGTGTGTATATATATATATATATATATATATATATATATATATATATATATTATATATATATATATATATATGGGATCGGTACTAATGCCCAAAGGAACTTTTCACTGAAGCATAGACAACTGGGCTTACTTCCACGAAAGTGCTTTTTACTGAAAAAGCACATTCGCGGAAGTATGCCTGAAGCTAGAGGGAGTAGTGGGGGAATGACTGTTGCGGAGATCGTACTATGGTGCGGATAAACACCCAACCAAGTAACACAAACTGAGAAATCACAAAGCAGGCTGGTGTTACAAGAAACAAGGATAAAATGTATTCTTAAGCACTTTCATCACAGATTACAGTTGACTGCTTCAGAAAAAACAGAGTGCCTCCACCCCACTCCTTAAATACTCATTACAAACACATTACAAACCAATTTGTAAAAAACACCATAGGCATTTAAAGGTACATACTTCCTGTTTGCTCCACAATTATGCATGCAAGATAAAAACTAACTATAAAACATAATTCAACATGTACTTTAAACTTAGTATTTTGACAAAAAAATCATAAAGTGAACAATTGAATAAAAAATCAACAATTAGATGAAAAAATCAGCTTTTAACCTCAAAAAGCTGGTTATTGAAATCATTTCATTCCCTTTTCCTCACTGTAGTGCGATCTCGGAAAGAGAATATTAAAGTAGGGGGGTGGGGGCTTGCCCCCTGCATAAAAGTAGATTTATTGTTTGTTTTTTTAATGCAATTTAACGAAAGTGCTTTCGTTAAAGTGTGTTCAGTGATTGTGGATTCCGACTATTGAACTTTCGTTCAATAGTCCTAGATCCACATATATATATATATATATATATATATGTATATATATATATATATATATATATATATATATATGTGTATACACACACACAAACACACACATACACACACACACACACACACACACACACATCTATATATATATATATATATATATATATATATATATATATATATATATATAAAACATAATATTTTTTCTTAATATTATTTTAGTCAGATTTAGTTATACCTTTGGGTCTGCTTCTCATGTTGTTACTTGCTTTATTTTGTTTTCTTGCATTTGATAGTTTTGTCTTGCTAAATGAATTTTCATAAGGGTGGCAGTTTGATGGATTTTTAAGAACTCTGCAACTGATTGTGAGGTTTAAATGTTCAGCGCTAGTTTTCTGCTATCTGGTAGAATAAATCTAATGGACATATAACCAATAATTTGATTATTTTTTATGTTCTCCCATTGTCACAAAGCATTGCTTGTCACAGCTTTGTGCAAATGTCATGGTTACATATGTAGACACCATGTCAACTTGCTGTTTTATTGGTTACTTTGTTGTAATGATATACAACAGTCATGTCATGTGACCTGCAGCCTGAGTTACATTTGCAGGTTCATCCTGCATTCAAACATGCATTTGCATACGAGTCTTTGGGTTGTCCAGATGACAGAACAGCATGCTGGAAAGCAGCGGACCTTGGAGGTATGACTAAGAACGGCAATCATTTTTTTTTTACCTTGTACCTTGGGAATTTTTTTTAGTAGTTCCTCATTCCTGATTTCTAGGAGATGGACAGTGCCCACCAACAGTCTCAGTCATTTATTTTTTTAAAGCATGCTGTTTGGTTCTTATTTATGTAAGCTGGAAGTTAAATAAGTTAACTGGCAAGCAACACAGATATTACTGTTTGCTTGTAAAAAGTTAACATATCATTTCCCTTAAAATCTAATTGAAAAACACCAAAGGTATAACCTCACTTCCTTATTCAAATGGCTAATAAAACAAATGTCTGATATATACCAGAGTTCCACTATTACATAACAGGAGGAACATTGCATTTATAAAAGAAAGAGATTAACTGAGTTTATAGAGACTAAACTAGAATGAACAGCACAGGCATAAGAAAGGATGAGGTCTTGTTTTACATAGTTACATTTCATATGTGATATACAAGCCTCGCTTTTGGATATTGCAAAGAAAACTGGAAGACATAAACACTTCTCTGTTCTATAATATTCCCTATTGATCTGCTTGAGCCAGAGCATTTTTCTTTTATGATTAGGTTAAGATATATTTGTTTTTAGCTGTTCCCATATTTGTTTTCTAATGTTGTATGCCTAACCCCGTGGTATTTTTCATCAGCCTAAATTCAGGAGTGGAGATGAAATGAGGCAAGACTTTTTTGTTGACAGAATTAAGCACCCTCAAGCCTGCTGGCAATAAAAAGGAGGTCGAGGAAAGTTAAGGTAAAAAAAATCCTCTTACAACGTTTATTAGTGTGTGCATGGATTCTTATGTGTGTGTGTGCATGTGTGTGCGCGTGTGCGTGTGTGTGTGCGTGCGTGTGTGTGTGTGTGTGTGTGTGTGTGTGTGTGTGTGTGTGTGTGTGTGTGTGTGTGTGTGTGTGTGTGTGTGTGTGTGTGTGTGTGTGTGTGTGTGTGTGTGTGTGTGTGTGTGTGTAAGAGAGAGAGTATGTGTGTATATGTCTATGTACATGTGTTAGTTCTTGGAAGGAGAAGAGTGAATTTCTACCAGAAGAAATACCTCTTGTTTTAAAATTGTTTTAGTGCAAATGTTGTGTATGAGAAGTCAACCAATTAACAGTATCATTTAGTCAAGTATTTGCCCATGATATTGATGACCCAGGTGCATGTAGCAGGCTGGATACTAGAGTGCTGGCTAATGGGATATCACTATTGCAGAAGAGTTGGAATGGAATGTGATGGATGAGGGTCATTGATGCTTGACTACAGAAGGAGACCATGAGAGCAGTACCCAGAGGCCTTGCCCCGACAAACAAATGATGGCACATAAAATCAGCCTAACTTGATTGCATCACTACTCTATGGTGCATTGAACTATTTTTAAGATGGTTTATGCTGTTGGGATAGCTTTTTACTGTATCTTGTCATATTTTCAGTTCTGTGACACAATACGTCAGTACTGCTTTTAAAGCCATAGAGTATTAATACTTCTGATCTGGTCATAAGTAATAGAAGCTGAGAAGCGTGGCATACTATAGCACCTTCTTGTTGGGCCACTGAGCTCATATAGTCATATACAAACATCTCCGGATATGTGGCAAGTTACTCAACCCCGCTACTGTGAGTACAAGTGACTCACTTCATGCCATTCTGATTGTGTAGGCCCACTCATGTTGGTGAATTCACCATATCACCAAGGTGTAAGTTCATCATACATTAGAGAAAAACATGAACCATATTTATAAGTGTTGTAGCTAAGTCAGTGAGGGGTAAATGAAGAGGGGGGGGTGGGTCTAGAATTATGTCAAGTCGTAAGAGTAGGAAAGATAAAATTTATATTTTGTTGGTGAGAAAGTAACCAAAACACACATGCTCATGCAAACACTCACACACGCACACACGCACACACGCACACGCACACACACACACACACACACACACACACACACACACACACACACACACACACACACACACACACACACACACACACACACACATGCACACACACACAGAAAAAGGGAGCTATCCCCCCACCAAACAAACATTTATTCAGATCCTGGAACCTTGGCTATATTCCCTCTAGGGGTAGACACTGAAAGATTCTTGTCATCTTACATACTGTATTATAAATCATTTAATAAGCAAACAGTGACAGCATTACCTAAGTGATGTCTTCTCAGTTTGCACTATTAAGAAAACATGTTTGCTTTATTAGCCTATGATGTTCTATATTCAATTGACATATTTTTAAATTATGGTTTTGAATTGTTTTCTCTGAACCTTACATAACCAATCTGACAAATGTGCCATGAATAATCAAAACAAGGCATAAGTAAAAGAAGATGAGAAATACCACAGTCCTACAATAGTGAGAAAAGGGGCAAATTCACAGTTTGATAATAGCGGTTTTCAACATAAACATACTGCAGCTATGGCAGGGAGTTTGGTAAACAATTTGTATTTCATGTGTGAGGACTTGCTTGGTTTATTTTTCTTAATAGGCAATATTAGATAATTTAGAAATCTGGCTATATGTGAGTGGCAGTGATGCATCTTGGTTTGGGGATTTTATTGACCTGTTATATGCAAGTCAACAAACCCTGTTTTTTAAGCAAGACGTTCAAATAAATGTAATGTAAAATAAATTATGTTAAAAATATAAGTACTCTGGTATTAGTTAAAACTGACACATTGCTAATATATTTGCATTCATTTTCCATTATGTAAACTGAGTTAAATTAATAGAAAGTTAATACATTTCAGTTTACAGTGATGGGCTGGCATCCTATCCAGAATTAGTTTTTTGCTTTGCACCTGCTGAGGGTTGGAATATTCTATGGCTCATCATCAACCCCAAACAGCATAAAGTGGGTGTTGGGGAATGAATGAATAAATAAATGAATGAGTACTTGGCAGTATTTTCTGATTTATCCATTGGCTAGCACTGTATTATTAGAACTATATATGAATTAACATGTGACCATCAGCATTTGTTAAAAGTTGCGGGACTGGTAGCTCTGAAAGACTCAAAACATAAAAATGTGAGAGCCATCATATAATACAGACACTTGTCCCACCTGTGTATTACATCATTTATGAACACTGGAAGAACTGACAGCAGGGTTGTAAAGGAAAACATAATGAAAGTTGCGTTACAGTGAGAGCCACTGTTCACAGTCTTGATTTTTTTTTCTTTGCTTTCATAGTGGATTAGCTATAAGCCCTTGCTAAGATTCAGAGCTCTGAAAATATCAACATTGTTTTTGGTTGCAGGCAACATAAACACATCTTCATATTGCTGTTAGAAAGCCCATGCCGCCTGTGTTTTGAAGTCAGTCAAACAGTGTATTCTGATGTTTGTTTCATTACTTTGTCAAAAAGTACAGACCAGAGTATGTCCACTGCAATGGGGAGCAAAAGCATTAAGTGATGAAAAGTCAGTGGTGATCAAATCGGTGGGGTATATTTTTCTGAACAGGTGCATCTAATGATTCAAACGATCTGATATTTTAAACTATATTTAGGGGACTTAAGTTCTTTATAACTTAAGAAAATAATAAACTATTCACTAAGTGTAATGCATATGCATGACACTCACACAAACACACACGCACACACACGCACACACACACACACACGCACACACGCACACATGCACACACACACACACACACACACACACTACACATGAATTTCACAGAAATAGAAGATTCTGAGCCACAGTTTTTACCTTTCCATTGAATTCACAATTCTGGCCCATAAAGCACTAGCTGGAGATGCAGCCCTTTATTGTTTAGCGCACACTACTAACACAATTAGTGCTGTTCTCCCATATAAAAAAAGACATTTTTTTTTAAAGAATTCAGGCAGACCAGCCAGTATCTTTTCTTACTAATCTAGATAATATTTTAACCTGTACCCTTTTTTAAGTTGACTTCATACCGTCCCAGATAATATGTGTTAATTTCTAAATGCTTACATGTTAGAATAAAAGTATTTCTTAATTCCCTGTATGTTGATACATATAAATCAAAATGCCTCAACATTTTCATTTGTTCTCTTTGCTTGTGTGCCCTTTAATCCTTCCTTCCAGCTTAGTCTACCTGTCTGGCATTGTAAGCAGTCCAGTGTCAAAGTTTCTATCAAGACAACCTGTTATCTATGTTATCACTGTATTTATCATTCCTTCAAAAGATAACTAAATTTTCCAAAATGTCAGTGTCTTTATTTTATCTATAGTCAGTGTAAGTTTATGATAATTAGTTACTTTGCAAATATCATCTAAAGTCCTTGGGCACTCATTAACTGCTATGTATGTAACCTCTAACTGCAGAAGTGTTGATGTGATGTTTTTCTTTAGCATGCATAATTTGTTTACTATTTATTAATTCATGTGTGTACTGAAAATAAATATTACTCTGAGAAACTCTACCTTCCTTCATGCCTTACCTCATTCACTTATATTGCCAGACTCAGTAGCTAGTACATACTTAACAACCAGTTAAACATTCACTTTGTCAGCTAATAGATAATATTAGGTATTTCTGTGCCCATCAAAGGTTAGTCTTCTACCCTGAATATGCTAGTAGTAAAGACATGTCAGTTTTAACAAAAACTCTTTCAAGTCATGCTATTATACATCTTTGAACTTTGACATTCTGCTTGTTGATCAATTTAAGATACATTTATCCATCACTGTAGATGAGGCCCTTAATAAGCGATTTGGTTTGCCAAACTTCTTATTGTGTCTTACCTTTTTACTTTTACTTGCCGGCTGTACCTGTATGTATGTCTTCCAATATGCTGCTACTTCTATCAATCTATATTAAAGTCAAAATAAATAAGTCTGTAAGTGAATGTTTATTTGTGGTTCATGATATTTTAATGTATGCAGATCCAGTCAGCCCAAAAGGTCAAGAACGATTACCTTTGTATGTTAGAATCGGACGTCTCCTACTCATTCCCTGTTACTTCATAAAAGCAGCATTACTTGTCTCCTCGAAAACACTGACAGGGCCATTTACGAATTTACATGGGGTGATATGTGCACATCTGTAACATATTTCATATTCTGTGCATTTCCTACATTTTCCATGTCCGTAAAATATGGTATAATTACCTCTAATTTCTTTCATATACCATCTTCCTGCTGTCTATGTTAATAGTATTTCACTTGAACCTCCTTTTGCTCTTAATATTTTTAAGAAGTTTTTTGATATTGTCAACTAATCTTACCTACTGTGTATATGGTTGCATGAGCCATTTTTCTAATGATTTTTTCAATTTGCTAACTGCGAAGACCCATTAATCACAGGTGTTCTTTTCAGGGACAAGTTGCAACATAGTCTTGATTACAGAATTGTACAAAACAAGAACTTGATAAATACATTCCCTGCTAAGTGAAATACTAATTTACAAAAACTAGACATACTGTGTTATTTAAGTTGCTCTGTATGCAGTTCAAATGTAGGATTTTCATGAAGATATATTTATAGCCTGAAAAGATATAAGATGTATAAACATTTTACAGCTGATGGAACATAGAAAATGAGGTGCTATTAGATGTTTAATTACCATGTACGTTTTGGTCAATGACATATGTTACAATGATTTCTGGCAAATTTGCATAGTTACATTTTATTAAGCTACAGCTTTTGTTAAACGCCCATTTTTTCAAGTTAAAAAAAAAGAAACTGTGACCAGTCTCTACCCCTGACTGATCCCTGAGGAAGCTTGATCTGCAAAAAGATATGAGATAGTTAAAGTGTTCATGTTTTCATTTCAATGCTTTTTACACCTTGTATACTATTTTTATGTTTGTACAGACAGTTGTAGATACACAATACTTCCAGCCCAACGCTGGCTCTCACTGTGGAATGACAGAAATGATAACATAGAGTATTTTGTTCTTTCAATGGCATTTACTTTTGTTTGATTTCAGTGTAGTGCTAGTAGAATTTTATTTAGCACAATGCAGTAAGTTGAAACCATAATGCTAGCTTACTATATGCAGACAATGACAGCCGAAGTCCTCTATACATATTAATCAGGGATAAGATCTGACAGTGATTAAAACGTGTTTGTTTTTGTTTGATTCAAGAATCTTAAGGGGTGGAATAACATGGGTATGAAAGTTTTTACTTATTGCCAAAGCAGGTGCAGGTGTATGTTTGGTGACAGTGTTCCAGAAGATTAGCGTAATTTGTTTCATTTCAATTGTCTCCTGGGAAGTGGTTCTAGTTTGCTGGACTAATTTTGTTAAAGCAACTTAATCCAATGTTATACAAAATAGTGATCTATAGAGAGTCAGTGTACAATTATTTTCAGAGATGAGATATTAAGGAAATGTTTTGTTGATTAGTTTGCACCTGAGTGAGGGGCAGTAGCTGTAATATACACACTTAAAGTTGAGGGGAGACAGTAATAAAGTATCTGGAGTGGTTTATGATAATCACTTTCTTTTCCTAGTGTGAAGCAGTGATGTTCGATACCAGGGTATATATTGATGAATCAGCACATGTCATTTATGGTAGTCTGAATCATGTGGGTGTTTTTGAATGAGCTGGGGAAAGAATGTTTGAGTTATGGGATGATAATAGTTACTATTAAGGCTCATCCTACCTGAAGTGTGACATGGTCTTCAACAGACAACTCTAACTGGGATTTTGTAAGCTTTGTAGTAGTAAAACTTGTGTTGAAATTTGAATTTGTTCACTATTTGTTCTGAGTGAGCTTTGATGAAGAAGTTTGGGTCTAGAATTATCATTGTGGACTTGTACCGAGGAACTTGTGTTCTTAAAGTGCTATTAAAGACTGGAATTTTTAAGGACATTTATTTGCTAAGTTTTGGTGTGTTCCAAAGGGCATAGTGGCATTTTTTGGAATTGAAAGTCAATTAGTTGTTTGCAAACTCTGCTGTAGCTTACTGAAATCCATTTGAAGGTATCTTTGAATATGAGAGTTGGAAGATTCAGTTCCATGAAGGATAATGTCATTTGCATATAGAACAATTTTGTCCAGTAACAGTGGGAGAGTCTGGAATAATTATATATTTTCACATTGCAACAGGGGAAAGAAAGGTCATAATACAGGCTCATAAAGTAATGAAAAGGCAGTGGGCTGGAATAAATTTAAAGTAAAAAGGCACAGGGAGGAACATGTTGGAATGACTTTCACAGTAAAAGCATGGACCTTAGGAAATATTTTATTCTCAGAAAGGCAACTTGACGGGTACAAAAGGGTATCGGAGGTAGTCATGGAATGTTGGACCATGAGGACATCAAGAGCTTTTGGGCTAGTTAGATTAACAGGAGAAATAACATGAGTAGAGCAAATATAAAATGTTAGTTACAAAAAATAAATAAATAAAATCAAGCTGGATAATAGGTAATCTGGTATATTTTTATCATCATCAAATGCTGTCTCATAGATGACAAGGATGACTGGAAAAAGAGAAAAACATAATTTATTTATAAGTGTCATTACTTTTTGTTTAGATTTTGGTTTCCCCAAATTAGCCTTTTGTGCCAGCTACCAGTATCCTACTAGCTTATGTATTCCTTTAATTAGATGAAACTTTTAAATAATTCATCGCACTGTGGGATACAGGAATTTTCTTATTATACCCTTTCATAGCAATATTGTTTGGGAAGGGAGCATGCAATGATCTGCAGTGCCTGGCCAATTTCTACTAGACACCAACACTCCCCTTTGGGGATCTCTTTTCCCTCCCTTTTTGTGAATATGCATCATTAGAGCAACTCCAGCACTAAAACTGCAGCAGTACACAGAAATCCCCTCCAACAGAAAGGGATATGACCTACCAAGTGATCCCTCCTGACACAATCTTCAGCCACCTTGGCCACTGCTCAAACATGTTTCATGCACTATGAACATAAAACTTGCTGCTGTCCCATGGGGCAGTTAGCTCCCCAGTACTGGATACAGTTTATGTTACACTGGGTAAGCCATTAGTCTAAAGACATGGTTAAGCAACAAAAACCCAGATGTCTTATAACTGACTGTGAACATAAGCCTAAACTGTATTTTATGTGCCAAAAAGCTGTTAATATGTGAAAAAAAAGGAAAATGCCTTCTTTTATTAAAATGAGACATGAGTTTCTTACACTGTCTAATTTTAAGATTTATGTTTAATCATAATGATACTATATGTATTTTATGTAATTACCCTTCACTTTTCAGCACTTTTTATTTTTTTCCAAAACATCTTTATTAAATTTACACATATGACAAAGGCAATCTTACATTTGTATAAATGAAAAACATACAAAATAATATCACTTTAGTTACAGTTTACATCACAGATACTATTGAAACAACTGTAGTTGTTAACATTATACATCACTAATAAACCATCCAGTTATTGTCAGTTAAGCATTATATTGCTCATTCAAATCCTGCCTCTTAAATCTCATTCCTGCTCTGCATATATTGTTCCCACAATTCCCATTGTTTTCTATGTAGTTGGTTCCTGCCCTTTTCTAAAGATCCCAATTCCAGTTGTCTTATCTCTGTTACTATATTCACTACTTCTAGTAAAGCTGGTCTAGACTTTAATTTCCATTTTCTAGTAATTGCTTTTTTGCAGACACCATAATTAGATTCAGCAAGGCTTTAGTATGTCTAGGCAATTCCGATTCTGTAGCATAACTCAAAAAAATGATCTCCCTACTCAGTCCAATCTGCTCACCCAGCATCTCCGACACAGTGGTCTGCAGGGAATCAACTGCATTTTGTTGTTTCAGTTAATAATGTTACTAGGGTGGCCATGGTGGTGCAGCGGTTAGCATTGCCACCTCACAGCAAGAGGTTCTCTGGTTTGAGACTCGGCTGGGGTGCCTTCTATGTGGAGTCTGCATGTCCTCCCTGTGGTCACGTGGGTTTCCTCTGGGTGCTCTGGTTTCCTCCCACATCTCAAAGACATGATGTAGGTGGATTGGACACTCTAAATTGGCCCTAGACATGAGTGTGTGCATGTGTTTGCCTTCTGTGGAAGGTTGGGCGCCGGGCTGGCAACTCCACACCGTAAAACTCCACTGCCAATCATGAGCAGACAGGTGATCCGCTGTGGCAACCCCTAACTGGGGAAAGCTGAAAGAAGAAGAAGAAGTTAATAATGTTACAAAGAGTTCAGAATGTGTGTCCTTCTGTCCATACCTGGTTATGTCCCACAAAAAATGCCATATATATTAAGTGGCATTATAAGTTAGTGGATTTACTTCAGACATCTGTAAGTCACCAGCAAGATGTTACTTTTTTCTTTTACCTATAAATGTTCCATTCACATACCAAAAGCTGAAGTCTTATGTTAAGAAAATCCTACCATGTTATCACAGAGCTTAATGTATACAACATGGATTTCTGTTATTATAGACTAACAATGTGTAATGTTGGAAGGTTACTTGAAAATAAAATTAAAACAAGATGTAGTATATGGTTTCTGGATGTTCAGTCTTAAATGACAATTAATAGTTGTTATTTCTAGCTGCTTAACTTCTGAATGGCTCACTGCCAGTGTGATTGCTTGATACTTAGGTATTTTAACAGCCAGATAAAAACAATCTGGAGCCATCACATGAAAAATAACTAATCAGACAAAAACTGACAGTTCAAAAATGTTGCTTTCCTGAAGCAGTTATTTAAGCAGGTGGCTTTTGATGTTATCTACCTGTGATGAACAGAAGGAGTTTGTTACATTCACCAAGTAGGGCAGGTTCATGCAATTACAGTGGCTGACCTAATTTCTGCTTGCCTCACAGCATAGCATAGTAACTGCTCATTTGTCTTAGGTTAGTATTTATTAGATAGCTGATGTTTCCACACTGCTAATCAATTAGATGGAAGGTGTTGCTTCTGTCTAGTATGAGCACAAAGGTTATAAATGATGTTTCTAAATGATTGCTCAGTGTGGTATGTGTACATATTTCCACATTTCATTTGTAATGCACATTGCAGGCTCAGCAAGGTATATATTAATTTTAGACATGTATTATCATGTTTTTAATCTTAAGTCTATCTTCTTTTGCTAATTTGATTTGACTTACTATATTCTTTGATAATTTTAAAATAAAACGTAAAGTGAAAAGCAGGTTAATATTTACTAGATCTGTAGCAGAAGATATGTTTTATTTAAAATTTTAAGGAAATAATGGATTCTGAGTTGAAGCTTATTTATTTATTTTTTTTTGTTGTTGTTATGAACAGCAAGAAACAAAGTAGTAATTTTCTCAAGTTTGTTACTGACACAGAAGTCACATTTCTCAAAAAGCAGCAGTCACTTTAACTATTGGAGATTTTCAAACAAAAACTTCACCAAGCATAAGTTGAAACAGTTGCATAATGTGAAAAATAGATCTACCTTTCTCATTAACTTGCCACTATTTTTGACATCCCAGAACAATGCTATGTATTTGCTCCTAAATTACAGTATTTGTTTTATTGTAGAATTGTTTGATAACAATAAAGACATTAGCAGTTTCAGATGAGCTCTGATATGATCAGATAAGATACTTTTATAATGATCGATTGTTTGAGGAACCTTGAAGCTAAAATATTTTTCCTTAATATAACAATTCAACGATAGGTATATGTGTTTGAAACACTTTTGCAATATAAGTGAAAGAATTCCATTAAAAGTACTTAAATTGTTTGAAAGTTTTTAAATAAAACAGCATGCACTCAGTACCAATTAAAACAATTCATTTATGAATGCGTTCCGGTGTATTATTATAAAAATAATAATAATAATAACAATTACAATGAAAGGAACATGCACCATGTAATTTACTAATATTTGTAAAAGCAGTACTGTGCTTAAAGCATGTCTGTAGTAAGCAGATGCTGAGTGAACATAGAATTTGTTAGCCTTACAATATAACAAACATAAGGAAATAGTCTTGTATGAGGAAAAACAGAGTAAGTGAAAATGAAACCAGCTCAGTAGTATGGTACACACATTTCATTAGTTTTATTATGGTAACATTTCTAATTTAAGGGCATAAAAATAAAGCATGCATTTATTCTTAGACTGGAAACAAGTGCAACACAAAGATGTACAAGACTAAAATTCAGCACAAAAGTAACCATTTAGTTAGCATTTCATAATAAGATTAAATTGAATTTTGAGAACAGTAGATACGAGTGTAGAATTTTAATTTACAAGATATTTTCATTCTTTTGGTATAGAAAATCATTAAAATAGTCAGTTTTACACCTTATGAATGTTGGTTAAATTAAATTATGAGTACTAACTGAAGTCAGTAATTAATTACAAAAATCTCATTCTGGTCAGAAATAAAGCCATTGTGTTCAGTATTTATGAATCTTTTATTTTGAATTAGTTTCTGTTTTAGGTTACATGAATTTGAGAAGTTTTCTTTTATTTGTACTCTGGTTAAATTACTGCTTGTATTCTTTTTCACATTTTTTATGATTTACTTTTTGTTCTTATTTGGGCAATTTATGAGAATACATTTTCAACAAATAATAACTTAGTATAGTATTTTTAGAAACTAAAGTAAGTTGCTGAAAAGCCTACTACCAGGGAGTCATGAACATAGGTTTCAGATGTGTAAAAGCATCCTGCACCCAGCATTTAATGTACTGTTGGGGGCTATATTATGGTCATGGTGCTCTCTGGGAGCACAGCTCCACTTCCTGCATTTTAAAGGGCATACACCTACATCTCATATGCTTCAGCATTCCAGATACTCTTGTGCGCAGAATGCCCGGCAGTGCTGTGTATGCTGGCAGTCCTGCACAGCACGCTAAAGTTAAACAGCTTAGCACTGGACAATCTGCCTTACCAAGTAACTACATGCAGTAGTAAGGTATATGCCTAGGCTGCTTCACTTTGGAGTGTTAAATTCCACCATCTGGAATGATTCAGTCATAAAGAATTTCTAGTCAGTTGCCAAGATACTGGACCAGTGTTCAATACCATATTATGGTACAAAGAGGCTCTTGATGGAACTTCAACAGCATTACTGTGTGAAAGTGGGTCATACTTGTCAGAGAAAGTTGATTTGTCCCCACCATTTAATATTCTGTTCCTAGTAGGGATTTTTCAGCCAAGCAAGAGATTTTTTCCTCCACTTCAGTATTTTGCTTATCACTACTCACAAGGGATAGGGATCCCTGTACTGACAAGCATAGCAGTGTTGTACAGTCTGTCATTTCTGTCTCCCAGATTAGCCCATTTGGATCAGCTGGTACTACGATGCTGCTAGCTTTATGAATTGCATATGATTTGGGAGTGGGACTTATTTGTAGAAGAGATAGTTGTGTAGAGTTCTAGTAATACAAAATGAAGCAGTGAATTGGGAATCACAGATGACTTCTGATTGCCATTCTATGGAACACAAGCTCTACTCCATTGTGAACAATTATGAATACAACCCAGTGTGCATGGTAAGACATCTTCTCATGGAAACTAATAGTGATTGCTATCCCACTAAAGAGTAGTAGTGCCAGTATGTTAGCAACAATGCAGTAGTGGCTGAAAAAACATAACTACACCTGCAACTGGGGGCATGTGACAATGGAGACAGATTATGCTGCAACGTCATATTTTGTACTATGTTTTTTACATCAACATCAGTACAACCAGGTTATTTTCTATGTTAGGTTGTCATGAAAAAGTAACTGACACCTTAGAAATATGTCAGCACTGTTTACATTTTCTCTTTTTTTTTTAAAACAAGTTTATTGTTTTTAACATACAAAGTAAATATCATAACAATTTTATACAAGTAATTAAAATAGAAATGATTATAACATTCAATAAAATAACGAAAGTATTTACAAAGACATCCACTACAATCAAATCAATTAATTAAACTAAAATATCATGCTATTGAAGTTAAGATTTTTTTAACAAATTTTGTAAAGTATCCCATATAATATAATAAGATGTTTTTCTAGTAGTTCTTGATTTAATTGTCATTAATTCCATATGGCACACTACAGTCATAACATTTTTAAATTCATTAAACGAAGGAGGTGTATCTGAAATCCAATTTCTGGTTATTATTTTTCTAGCCACTGCTAGAATAGACAATAACAAGGGAAGCTTAACCTTTTTAACACTTTGAGGTACAGGAGTGTTGAATAATATAAGAGATTTAGAAATAATAAAATTATCTGTAAAAAGAGCCTGCAAAAAAATCATTGATTGACTTCCAATATTCTTTCAATTTTATACAGTCATAAAACATATGTGCCCAATCAGCATTAATTTCTACATTACATCTTTTACATAGATTGTCTTTATTATTTATTTTATTCATCATCAAAGGTGTATAAAAGGATCTATGTAAAAATTTCCAAGTAAAAAGTCTCCAGATAATGGAAGAAGTAGTTTTATAGGCAGATTCCAATATATATTGTTTATCTTGTTGATTTGGTAATTCACCATTAATGGAAGTGAAATAATTCCAATAGGTATCTACATTGTAATAAGTTTCTTCTCTAATAATTTTATGTATATATGAAAGCTTACCTTTATCAGAAACTTTATGTTGTAAATTTAATATCAAGTAATCAATCAGTGTTGGAATAGATTATTTAACTGTTATATACATTAAATCAATTTTATTAATGAGATGTTGTCTAAAGGTCTGAACTTCTAACCAACAAGTTTCTCTCAGATCAAATTCTTGTTTTAAGAAGTCTAAATTTTTAACTTTATTATCAGATAGCAACTGATACCAGTACTTTAGATCATTGTCTGTGACTAAATGAGTTCTTTCAGAAGTGGATGACAAAAGCATACCTCGTGTATACATTATAGGGAATATAATAAAATTCCATTCCTTATACTTAGGATGCATGAATATAAAATTACGATAACTAATAATAATGTTTAATGGATAACTAACTATATATTTTGGTGTAATAGGTGAAGTACAAAATTCTTTTAGTAACCATGGCATGGAGTTATTTACAATCATATTTTTATGTGTTAAGGAGATTTCCATGAAGTGAATACTAATTAGTTCCCAGTAATCTTTCCATTTTGCAACATATGACTGATCTATTAACAAAGTAATAACTTTTATAATAGAAGAGATAGTATATAAGTTAAAGTCTGGAAAAGAAATGCCCCCTTGAGACCAGCTATTAGTATGTTTCTTTAAAGCAATCCTAGGTTTATTAGGTGCCCATAGGAAATTTAACATTAGTGTATTCAATTTCTTGATAATTATTTTTGTAGGTGGGAGTATTATTGATTGTATTAAGTATAATATCTTGGGGAATATTATCATTTTAATAATTGTAAGTCTCTCTTCCATAGTGAAAAACATATTATTCCAGGTATTGAAAAGATTTTGTATATTAAGAAGACAAGTATTATAATTATTATGTATAATAGATTTGATATCTTTAGTTAATATTATACCTAGATAAGTTATCTGACCTGAATTGGGTATATATTTACTAAAATCACTAATGAGAACATTTTTTCGTGTATATATAGGTAGTATTTTAGTTTTTTCTTCATTGAATATTAAACCAGAAATATTTTTAAAATTCATCATTTTATCAAATAGGGACTGCATAGAAGAATTAGATCCTGCTGATGTAATTAGAACATTGTCTGCAAAAAGTTGAATTTTAGATGTTGTATTTTCATCTATTTCAAATCCCTCTATATCAGTACTGTTTCTGATCAGATTAGCCCAAGGCTCCATTATTAAAGTAAATAATAGTGGAGAGAGTGGACACCCTTGTTTTGTACCTTTTAAAATGGGTATTTTTTGTGAGACATATGTTCCTATCTTAATGTAAGCCAATGTATTTGGGGCTTATTGAGTAAGACAATAACTTGTATTTCTCTAAAGTTATTTTAACTTTATGAGTTAAAATTTCTTTGTATTTCTCATTTAGTTTGCTTATTTCTTCAGTGACTTTTTTGTCCATAATATTTTCTTTATTATTATGCTTATAAGAGTCTAATTTACTTTGAATATCTAATAATTCCTTATCCCAAGATTTGCTTTTATTATTATACCATCTGATACTTTGTCCATATAGATATGATTTTAAAGCATCCCAAACATAAACAATGGAGACTTCAGGAGTATTATTTATGTCTAAAAAATGTTGCACTTCTGAAAGTATATAATCTTTATAGTCTTTTAGTTGAGTTAAGTATGCTGGTATCCTTTTGATCTGAACATTGTAAGTACTTTTTATCATGAACTCAAAGACAATAGAATTATGATCTGATATAGGACACGAAATGATTTTAGAGCTAATTAATTCTGTTACCATCTGGTTAGAAATAAAGACTCTATCTATTTTTGAATAAGTTTTATATCTGTTAGAAAAAAAGGTATATGGTAATGATTTTGAGTCTATCTGATTATTAATATCATTTAAATGACAAGAATTAACAACATCTTTTAAATGTTTTGCATTAGATGTAATTTTCCTTTTTCCTATAGTAGTAGTATCTTTTTCATGTAGGATACAATTAAAGTCACCAGCTAAAATAATATCTCCTATAGAGGATGATATGATCTTATTAAGATGGTATTTCACTGTATTAATACCAATTCCTGGTATCCAATATACATTGATTAATGTATATGTCTTTCCATTAATTTGTATTGTAACCATACAAAACATTCCTTTATCATCTTCATAAGACTTAATAGTTTTAGGAATGGGCATACTTTTATTCCATAAAATAGCCACTCCTCTTTTTTTCTGAGTGTGCTCTGAACTAACTAATACTGTATATGTATTTGTGGCCAATTTATCAATATCTTTTTTCAGGATATGTGTTTCTTGAAGGAATACTAAGTTTGCCTTATGTAAATTAATGTATCTTATTAAGCTTGCCCTTTTACATGGGTTATTCAGTCCATTAATGTTTAAAGAAATTCCTTTTAGAGAAGTCATTTAACATATTTAAAACATATAAAACTTATAATCAGAATAACAATTAACAAAATAAATAATGTTATACCTCCTCCTTTAGGTGTACCTTTAAATATAGCTGTATTTATTGAAACTCTTATGGGATTTTGTATAAGCTTCGATTTTGTTTGTAGTGACAATGAGCTTACAAAATGTATTGTGGATGTCAGAACTATATACAAACAACAGTAAACAGAAGAAAATAATATAAGGATTAAACCTTGCACCCAGCCTGGAGTTAAAAACTCCAACTTTGAGTACCACATACTACTCAAGTTAACCCCCTACCCTAAGCAGCAGTACCTCAGCTGCCACCTTATCAATTTAATACTAGTTATTATTAACTAAAATTGACATCTTTCAATTAGACTATCTAGTAAGACAAAGCTAGACATTTGATAAATCAGCATTGCATAAACAAATAGAAACTTTTAAAAACAATTCATACTGCTATGTACATCTATTTAATATAATACATTTATAATCAAATATCATTCAGATAAACTTGATATTAGGAACCAAGAAGAGAGAAAGAAATAAAAGAAGTGAGAGAGAGAGAAAAAAAAAAAAAAAAAGAGGGCATATCTACATATTAATTTATTCAAAGTTTGTAAAAATAAGTTCTGATGTTCATTTAAAGTCAATAACTTAGGCTATTATGGTTCAAACATTACATATATTAAGATGTACCTATTTTCTGTCATAGAAATGCAGTTAACAGCTTCCTAAAGACTTTAAATTACTTGCATCAAAGCTTTTTTTCTCATACTTATTATTGTCAGTAAAATAAAATATTTATGTTTATAAAAATGGTTACAAATCATATTGCATAGCTATGTAAATTCCCAGATATACTTGGGTTATTGTGAAGAAAGTCATCTGTATTATATATATCTGAACTGCTGCTTTAAAATATGTCACATGACAACTTCTTCTAAGATAAAATCATAATGATATTTATGCTTGTCAGTTAGATAAGTCAAATGAATTGTAGCATTGTATATGTTTAAATCATAAGTACTTACATACATTAATATGTTGCAGTCAAGTAATACTTTCAAAAACATATGTATATATGTTTTACTTTCTATGCCTTCTAAAATATCACATTTGCTTACTATGGGATACTGAATCATTTAAAATCATTATAACTTTCATATTTTATAAATTAGAACATGAATAAGTAGGTAGTTATAAAAAATAACTCACATTTAAATGTTATAGAGTTCATTTTCCATCGCAGAGTCACATTTGCAGCAGTTCTACTTCCTGGTAGAGTGTTCTCCTCGAATCTGCGATGTGTCAGTGTGAATTCAGGGGTCAAAGTTCAAATTGACTGTATTCAGCTTCTCTGTGTGAATTCTGAGTGTTGAAGCTTTTAAAACAACTCGAGGACACTATTCACGTGGTAACCCACATCCCAAATTGTCTCCCTTAACATTCTGGCGGGAATTTTGATAAATGCAAGTGACTGACATTCATTTAGCAATATAAATGAAACTAAACAGAGCAAAACCTTCGCAAAGTATTTTACAAGTTATTACAGCCTCTATGACAGTGAAACTAAGCCCACAGTTATTAATATATACTACAACTAATTTTTTATGCCCCTATTCAGTTTTTTATACAAATCTTCTTATTTACTGTATCAGTATTATCAAAAGCATATAAATGTACTTATATGAAAGAAAAAGAGAGAGAGAGAAAAGAAAAAAAAGGAAAGTAGAAAATAAAAAGAGAATAAGAGAAGAAATAAAAAAAATAAAAAAGGAAGCTATAAAAAGTATCTACAGTGGAATATTACTTGCTGTTTATATTAATAAAGATAGCTATAAAACATATTATTTACTACTATTTAGTTCTAATTATTAGTAATTAAAGCATGACAGATTATTTGTAAACAAGTATAAGCAATAGAATCATGAAAAAATAGTTAGCAACAGTGTTTAAACAGCATATATACTTTTTTTAAAAAGAATTAATAAGTTATTATTCCACTTATCATATTTTCATTACACTTCTCTCCCTGCCCTCCCCCACCCCTTACTGAATGCTTAATCTAAAAAGAATGTCATTATTTAAAATAAAAGAGAAAAGTGAAAAAAAATGTATCAGATTACTAACCTTGGATCTCTTTGTCACAAAGAGAAACAGATTGGTTGATAGCTTATTATTAGTTCCTCAGATATTTTGACTATTTATGAAACAAAAACAGTTCTTTGTACACAGAAAATAACTTTGATTAAATCTTTTTTAGAATATTTGTGGCTTTCTGAAAATGCAGTAACTGTATTTAAAAAGATTAATAGTGAAGAAAAAAGAGAGAGAAAAAAAAAGAAAAAACATAGAACAAGTCATTTGTTTTTTAGTCTTTTTTTCTTCTCTGAAGTCTTCCATGAAGCTTCTGTTGCCAACCTCTTTAATGAAGGACTAGCCCATTCCATTTCCTCTATTTTATCCAAAATCTTATTTTTTTTTGATAAACAGCAATGCAGAGTCTAAGTCTTCAACAATTCTAGGGCCATCAGGAAGAAAGATTTTTAGTTTGGCAGGAAACAGAAGGTAGGTTTTAAACTGTGCTTTCTTAAGCTCTCTTATTAATGGCAGAAAAACTTTTCTTTTAGTTATTACCAAGGAAGAATAGTCATTGCCAAAACGCACAGTTGCCTCATTAATTTTAACAGGTGCTTTAGCCCAAGCAGATTTAAGTACCATCTCTTTATCAAAAGATGATAGAAATCTAACTATAACTGATCTAGGATACTTTTTGTTAGAGTTAGAATTAGATATGGATCTATGGGCTCTTTCGATACCAAAAGAAAATGCTTCTGGCAAGTCTAAAGTTTTAGGGAGCCATGTATTTAAAAAAGAAGCAATATTGTTGCCTTCAATATTTTCTGACAGTCCAAAAATCCTAATGTTATTGCGCCTAGATCTATTTTCCAGGTCATCAAGTTTAATTTGTAGATGTGTGTTCTGTTTCAGCAAAAACTCAATGTTGATTTCTTCTTCTTGGATTCTATTCTCCATGTCATTTACAGTCTCTTCTATGCCTGTAATCTGTGTCTTCTGTTGTTGCAAGTCTATATGTAACAAGTCTATTTGTTTTGTAGTTTTTTCTATGAAGGTATCAATTTTAGTATCCAGTTTATCCATCTTGGCAGTAAGTTGCTGGATTGTAGATATCAGAGACTGAAGTTCTTTCTTGATGCTGGAATCTTGAGAATTTGTCTTACTGGAACTCATTTCAAACAGAGGTGCTGACAGAAAAATTTCCAAGGTGTTTTCTGACAGGAATATTATTAAAATTGTCTTTCTTTTTTAGATATTATTCAAGAAATATATATTCCAAACGTATTTAGAAAGAAAATTACTTTAAAAATTAATTTTTAAAGTAATTATTTCCTGTCAGTGTTGTGAAATTGGTGGAGCTGAAGAAATCTGCTGCTATCCTGTGTTCATCCTTGGCCACGCCCCCGTTTACATTTTCTCTGATGGCATTTAATACTAGTTATTTTTCTTGTAAGTAGTGAAGGTTTTTACTTTTCATGCTATCTGCTCAAGACTCTTTTAGTTTACTCCTTGGAGTAGCTAAATAAGGAAAGTGAAGTTTTCAGACACTTTACTGGTGTTAAAGTATTTTATTAAAGTACATAAACTTAAATAAAATATGGGTGTTTAACTGAATTATGTGTTAGGAAATTGTGGTTTATAAGGTATTTAAACACCTGTATTTTATGTAAATATATGTTTTGATGAAGGCAAGAGTTGCTGAAGGAGCTTAACATTAAACATCTGCATATATTCTCTTCTTTTGTATTTTTTTTGTATGTTTTCTACTTGATTTTACAACCATTTTTTGCTGTATTTTGTTAAACTTTTTATCAATATCTGTATGTCTTTATAACTATATTTATATCCCTCCATCTATATCTATCTATCTATCTATCTATCTATCTATCTATCTATCTATCTATCTATCTAATTTCTGAAATTATTAAGCACTCACAGTTTTAATATTTGCATTGTTGAGTGTTATCTCTTGATATACATATGAATGTATGAATATATGTATGGGTGTTGTGCATATGTATAAACTATCACATATGTGAATGGTGAAAGGACTGTCAAAAGTGATCAAGCAGGGGAAAGACTACAGTTTGATGGTTTTTAACATACATGGTAGAGAGTGACGGAGAATCTGCCTTTCTTCACTGTAGTTCAGTCTCAATGTTGGTATATATAAGTAATAGGAAGTATGAGGGATCCAGTCCCCTGAAAGGAAAAAAATGTTTGTTTCATTTTATTTTTTTGAGTCCTTGAGTTTATAAGATTTTTTGAATATGGACACACTCTTTTTTTTTAACCAGTGATAAAAACTCATATATATTTATATATCCAGTAGCAGCATACAATGGTCTTAGAACAAAGGGTCCCTCTGATAAAATATATCTGTCCCTCTAATAAAAATCCAAAACCAACATAACAAAACAGAGAAAACACACCACGGCCACTAGGGAGGAAAGGCTTTAATGTTGTAAGCACTTTCATGTCCTACATGTAGGGCACGAAATCACGTACAGCATTAAAGCCTTTCCTCCCTAGTGGCTGTGGTGTGTTCTCTCTGTTTTGTTATATTGAAATATATATATATATATATATATATATATATATATATATATATATATATATATGTTTATGAATATATACACACTGACACCAAGTATTTTGACATTATGACATTAAAACAGATACCAACATATTCTGTGCATGCCTCTGGGATTACCCTGAAGTGGAGTAAACCAAAGAAAAGTATTTTTGTAGGGGGGGGCAAGTCACCATACACCCCCCCCACCACCATATCTCCTGATATTTAATTATACTATCTCCAAGATCGCAAAATCCCTGGAGAAAGGCAATATTCTCTTATACAGGGATTGTCAAGCTCACACATCTTTTGAGCATCTGTCCACATTGACCAAATGCTGTCAACCAAACAGATGTCAATGTAGCTAATCATCAGATCAATGGTCGGCAGTCCATACATATAATATGTGGTATATGTATGTATGCATATGTATATGTATTGTACGTAAATTAATTTTTGACTGAAAAGGTATTATTTGTGAGAATGTACAAGATTTTGTTAGAATGAGTAGCATAAGTTTGGGTTAGGGGCCACCTGCTAACCTTTCTCGTGTATGCTAACCTTAACCCTACCTCTATAAATTAGATTACTAAAACCCTTTCCCTAATAGTACCACTATTCAAACAATGCTTGATCTGGGTTTTTGCTGTGATTTACTGATAATTGGAGAAGTTGTCAATGTTTTATGATTCACTCATTTTCCATGTTACAGATTTGGATCGTAGCTCACTTTTTGTACTTGTCTTTTGCTCATTTGAGTTGTCAACCAGTGATGATACAATCACACACACATATAATATAATATAATATAATATAATATAATATAATATAATATAATATAATATTACAACATAATATTATATATATATATATATGTATGTATGTATGTATGTATGTCTGCGTTTTTGTGTAAAATATGTGGAGAACTCTAGTTTTATGGAATGTGTTGTATTCTGAATAATCTGTTTGATAATCATACTGCACAAGATATTTTATGTATCACAGACTCAGACTCCCATTTTTCTGATTTGTTTGTGTTTGTTCATCATATTGATCACTGCTCCAGCACCCATAGCTGTAAGGGTTATATCCTGCCAGGGATATAACAGTTCGCCAGATTCAAAAGCTTCTAAGTACTTTCCACATGCTTAAACTGTCAGGCAGCTCAAACTGAGCTGACTAAATGAGAACTTTGGGTGTAAAAGCCCTTCAGAACTTTACTGCTTGCAAAACGTACGCTTATCTGAGGCTTTTGCGGATCGATAGTTGGCTTATGTTTTTCATTGCTCTGCAGATAACTTTCCTTTGGGGGGAAAAAACCTAACAATTTCTTAATTTTGTTTAATTTTTGATTACTTTCCTATTCAGAAAAGCTATTTTCAAACCTTGAAGTGTTATGTTTTAACAGAGTCTTTCAAGACTGTAATGTACGTTTAAACTAATAAACTTTTAAAGTGATGTAAAATAATGGAAAACTGTTTTCTGTGGATAAATTGCGTTTACTTTTGTGGGGTTGGCATAGTGTTTTAAACTGCTGTTTACTGTGTTTTTCTGTCAAAAAAACTAATTTTTGTGGACTGGTAGTGTTTACCAGCAATTACTGCTTGCCTTCCCCAGGAAAGAGGCATTGTTTTCAGCTTGACCATGGAACAGACTACCAGTTCCACAGTCTGTCTTTCTTCCAGCCATAAAAAAAAATTAAGCAAACAGCCTTTGCCACCACAGCAGGATAGTGATTTGCCTCAGCTGCAGGTGGGTTACTCTGCTTTGGCCATTTGTTGTACCTCAGACCACTCATCTTTGAAACCAGACCCCTCTAGTGTAGTACCTACAGCCATTTTAAACTATGGGGCATATGCCACATGCTCTGTGTCTGCTGGGGTCCCCTCAGTGGCCAAGGAAAACCAGTCTTGTCAGTCCTGGGAGAGGAAACAGGGAAGGTTGCTATATTGTATAAGAATGCTGTACCCATCCCTGAGGAAGCTAATGCTGCCATTAGTGACACAGTTGGCCCCATTTTTTTTTTCAAAAAGAGAGAAAATAAAGCATGTATTTACTCCTCCTCAATTTTCTTTGGATATGAATGGTTTACTGGGTGTGGCTCTGGGTTTAATTCAGGCTATTGATCCTTCTTGAAAAGCAGTTTCTAGTAAAAGAATCAGGGATCCTTGTTTTTCTGAAGATATTCAAGACTCTTAATCTGAACAGGAAGATGCAGAGATGGATACATTTTTTTTCCTCTGAGATTTATGATTAACACTCAAAGGAGAGCTTAGTTTTTGATTCTCCCTGTAGGGGTTTCTCCTTTGAGACAATTACTACAATATGCCAGTGTTTTCAGTGGGTGAACACTGAAGTTTCTCAGTTCCTCATAAATACTTTTAGTTACTACAGAAGGATTTTCCAGAAACTACACTCCTTCCTCCTGTTCAATCTGCTTTATGGGATGTGTGTGATACTGCCTGCAATTTTCCTGATAATCAATCAGCTGCCCTAAAAAGACAGATAGGATGTATAAAGTTTCTCAGTCTTTCAAATTTTAATACACTATCCCCATATCTGACCCAGAAGCTATAGTTTAGTTGTTCCCCCTGCTGCTTAGTCAATTCCAGTCCTACTCTTTCTGATAAGGACAACAAAATTGTAGATAGGTATTGGTTAAAGTGAATACTTCTGCAACTTTTTTCAGAATTTTCAGAATTTTGAATTGTCAGCCTCATGCGTTAAACTTTGTTCTTTCAAATTGTGAAATTATGAGGAATGTTTTATCTGCAGTTACTTCTCATGAGGAAAAATTTGCTTTAAATAACCTAGTTTGTTCTATTGCACAGATTACTATTCATTGTTTGCAGTGTTTTATTTCTCTGTTGATACCACTTTCAGGGCTATAGTCACTTGTATCATTTTAAGGAGGTTTGCATGGCTGTGTTCTCAGAATTTCCCAAATGATGGTAAAAATGAAATTTTAAATTCTCCCTTGGAAGGAGATTTAGTATTTGAACCCTCTGCTGAAGAGATGATCAAAAACCGTGATGAATGGGGCAAGCTGAACTAGGGAATCTATTAAGATTTTTCATCCTTCCTTTTCAAATTTTGCAAGGAATTTTCTATCTCCTCATCCAAGTTTGGCAAAAAAAAAAAAAGACAGAAGAAACATTCTCAACAAAATACAGTTAAACAGGTGTTTAGGAATAAATGGCAAGGGGTTCCAAAATGAACTCTCAAATCTCCCACAAAACAGTGATAGTCCAACAAGTCTTAATGACCATTCAAGAGAGCTTGTGAAGCCCAACCATTTCCAGAAATTCTGAATCTCCAATTTTCTCTTTTGCAACAGATATCTTCAGACAAATTGAGTTCTGAAAAATCATTCATCAAGGTTATAGACAATGGTGGAAGGAAATTCATCCTTTCCTCCTTTCCAGAGGGTCATTCCTCATCATCCAGATCAGGCTTTTTTTGTTTCCATCAGTTCTTCATTATATGCTGTCCCAAGGATTAATACAACCAGCTCCTCCTTCCCAGGTGGGGAAGTTTTTTTATTCAAAAATGTTTCTAGTGCCAATGAGAAAATTCTTAGAGATGGCTTCTGGATCTTTCTTTCCTAAACCTGTTTGTGATAGTACTGAGATTCAAAATGGTGTCACTTTAAAACCTGTTACCTCTTCCTGCTCTTTCATGTTTCCTGGCAACACTACACTTACAAGATACATATCATAACATCCCTAATCATCCAGACTTCAGATGTTTCTTAAGGGTTTATGTTTCTGAATCACATAATCAGTTCTCTGCCTTACCCTTTGGACCGTCAGCTTCACTCAGGTTGTTCATAAAGTGTCTAGCTCCAGTTATAGCACACTGCAAGCTACAGAGCAGCCACATTTTTCCATATTTAGATGGCTTGCTTATCTTTTCAGAGTCTTTTTCAAAGTGTCTGGAATCTTTCACTCATGTGGGAGATCTCCTACAAAAGTTGGGATTCCAAGAGAACATTCAAAGGTCTTTTTTGATTCCTTCAGACAGGATTGTGTTCATAAGCTGTCAGCTAGACAACTCAATTCAAAGAGCTTTTCTTCCACAGGAAAAAATAGATTGCAATATAGATATATTTTTAAGGTTTTCCACACAGACATCAGTCACTGCAAGGGAATACCTTGGGACTTTTAGTCTCATGGCCTCTATGATTCTCATGATATACGTGACAAGACTCCATATGAGAAATATACAGTGGTATCTGAAATCTCTTTGTTTCCAGTATAAACACCCTTTATATTTTCAAATTCCAGTGATGGTATTTTCCAGAAGAGAAATCTTTTGGTGGAGACAATAGATATCCATAAATCCAGGTCTCTCTTTCTCTCTCTCTCTCTCTGCTCCAAAACAGTCAGTCACCACAGACACTTCATACTTTGCCTGAGGAGGAATTTCAGGGGGGATAAAAGTGCAGGGGGAGTGGGACACCAAGGACAGATGCAAGCACATAAGTATCAAGGAGATTCTTGCCTTGATTAAGGTAATCTACTCTCTAAAACATCTTTGGTCCCTGGGATCTCTTCATGTGGTTACAGACAATACCAGAATCACATGGTACATCAACAAGCAAATGAGAACTAGATTGCACCCCATTTGCAGACAAGCCATGTTAGCATGGGATATAGCTTCACAGCATAATCTCACTCTACAGACATCCTACATTCCATTAGAGTAAAATTGTGTGGCAAACAAGCTGAGCAGGACTAGGACAGGCCCTCTCAAATGGAATCTAGATCATGGAGTCTTCCAAGAAGTGATAGATCTGTGATTAGTTCCTCAAGTAGACCTCTTTGCCTCCTTCTGAACAATCTTGCCTCCTCTCTGAACAATCAACTGACAAGAGTCTGTTCCAGGACTCCATGCAGGCAGACCTGGAAGACATATGTCATTTCCTTTATTTGAACAGGAATGTTTCTGTCTGCTTATCCACCCTTTCCAGTAATATCCAGGGTACTTCTGAAGATTCAGAAGGAATCCTCCAAGATCATTGTGGTGACTCCCTTCTTATCCAGCCAACCATGGTTCTCCCTTCTTTACTTTGTTGTTCTAAATTTTTGTAGTCACACTTTATGGGTCATATTCCAAAAGAATTACTCTGCGTGAAAGTTTCTTCCTCTGGTGTAAGCCTCCCTGATCCCGAATAACTTGCTCTCAGTGTAAGTGATTTATTTCAGTGTAAGGAATATCTATCAACAGGCTTACACAGGGGGCCAGATTCCAAAAGACCGGATGTCATTCTAAAGGACTTTACTTTGGTGGAACATACTGGAGTAAGTCACTTACTTTTGGAATAGGAGCCTATCTGCAATTAGTTTAGCTGCATAGTAATATATTCCATTCATTTCTGTTATATAACATGAATTTCTCTGAATATTCCAGATTAATGTTTTCATCTTTTTAACCAATTTTTAGCCGTGTTTACTTTCTGTAACCTCTTTCTTTCATCTATCTTAATATGTCTATCCATCTGTATTAAATCAAGCAGGTCTTCCCTTCGAACATGTTCTTCTGGAGTGAGGACATCTCCTTTGCTCACTGTTTCCTGTGAATATTCTACAGTAAGTTCCAGAAAATCTTCCTGTGACATATCATCTTTTGATGCACCATGCGTCATCTGCTGCTTCTTCATATGAAGAACCATTGGCCCATCACTTTGCAGTATTACCCAGATCACTGTTTTATGCTTCTTTCTTAGCTGTGCAACTTCAATTGGACTTTCATACCAGTCAGTTACAGAAGACTCCAGAGTATCATCTTGTGGCAGATCTTCTTCAAACATCTTCTGGTCACTGTTCCTTTATCTGGGGACTAATTATTACATTATGCTGTGACAATGCCTATGCTGAAGTCTTCATATTAAATCCTTTATTTTGCACATAATCCATAGCTTTAATTTCTATTTCTTTAACTTGTACCTTATTAATCCTGTTTTTTACACCCACCCTTTGTCATCTTATTTTTTGTATTGTGAAACGTTCCATATCTGGGTGCTGTTGCCTTTATATCTCTTCAAATATCTTGAAGCTACATTTTTTGTTTTGATTAGTTTAACTTTATTCATTACACATATATGGCACCATATCAGATCTCTTTTTCTTTCCCATGTCCATGTTACTTTTTTATATATTTCAAAAAACTCAGTTTTTTGTTTTTTATACTTACTTCCTCTGTCACTTCCTTTTCTATACCAGACAATGTTTCTTTGTCAATATAATGTTTTTGTTAATCTGTTTTATTACATTAAAGAACATATTTTTATTTGTAGCTTTTGACAGTTTTTCTTGTGCAAGTATTTTTATTTCTTCTCATTTCTCTCTTAATCTTTTTGAATATCCTCTATGAGGAAATGCTGGGCTTCATGCTTAGTAGTAACAATACACAATTTCTTCATTATCCTCAATTGTCTACTTTGTCATCTCTGTTCCTCTTTTTGGCCTGACAGTTTTTGTGGTTTTGTGGACTACTTCTTCCTTCTCTCACAGGTGGGAGGGGTGGCTTCCTCATCGACAGCCTATGGTAGTAAAGCTTCCATGTCCTAAGCATTCTATACTGACTCTTTTACTAGTCTTGGCACTAGTGCATTCACCAAGATTGGACACTTTTTTATCCTGTGAACCCAACCATATTTTTCATTTTTTAACCTACCTTTCTCCATGATATACAAAATATAAGTAAATCAAATATTTGTAATGAAACATGCAAAGTCTAATTTTAATAAACATTTTATTTTATTTATTTATTTATTTATTTATTTATGGACATTTGTTAACTGGGTTAGTCCAGCTGGGCTAGTTGCCCATTTTCAGTGGAGACCTGAGGAGAAAAGCTCCAGTTGCAAAACAATTTATAGTATTATACAGATTTACACTCCAAGATAATACAATTAACAATACAGGTAGAAAAGAAAAAAAGTAGAGAGAAACATACCAAAAGAATAGACAAGTAGCAATGCACATAAATAGCAAAGTCAGTAGCAATATATGAGCTATCATTGTTTAGAGATTACATTTTCTGGATAAATACCAGTAGGCAACACAGTAAAAAAGGCTGAGGCTAATACAAGTGGACATATGATGGAAAAGAGATATAAAAAAGTGGAGGAGTTAGGCAGGGTACTGACAGGGACAAGTTTTGTTGTTAAGCAGATAGAGTTTGAGCTCTTTTTTAAAGTGTAATGGGTGGGTAATGGTGGGTAATGGAGAATATGTTTAAAGGAGGTTTGTTCCAAGCTTGTAGTTTGCCCACAGTTTTCTTTGGTTTGTAGATATCAAGGTGCTGATGGTTTGAGGTGCGGATCGTCCTAGAGGGGGTGTAGGTGAATAACAGGGAGGATAGACCTGGGAAGGAAGATGATTTGTATAGTACAGAGTGTATGATTTGAAATTGCGATAGAAGGAGTAGTTGGGGGAGTTCAAGCCATTGGACAGAGTTGAGTACAAGGCAATGGTGAGAGTTTTAAGGGGAGTTGGTGATAAACCTTGCTATTTTGTGGTGTGTTTGTGAAGGGTTGTGGACTGAATGTTAGTTAGGACAGGGGCAGCATAGAGAAAGGAGGGGAGAAGACGTGCCTGTGCCAGGGAGAGTCTAGCACTGGAAGTTAGAAATTTTCTGTTACGATAAAGAAGGCCTAGTTTCTGGTGTGTTTTTTTATACAATGGAGTATATATAAGTTAAATTTGAGTTCATCACCAATGATGGCACCTAGAAGCTTAGTGTGAGGTTCAGGTTGTATGATGGTGTTATTAGAGGATGTGATGACAAATGTGGACTTATGATGGGAGAGTGAACATGGAAGAAAGAGCAGAAGTTTGTTTTTCTTAGAGTTTCGGATGAGATGATTGTCTGACAGCCACCTTTCAACAGATAGAAAGGCATCGTGTGTTTGGGTATGGAGCTCAGGGATATTGCTAGTGATGGAGATGAGGGTCGAATCATCAGCATATTGGATTAGAGGTGATTTTTTGCAGGATGTGAACAGTTCATTAGTAAAAGTATTAAACAGAAGGGGGCCCAGGATACAGCCCTGTGGAACACCTGCTGTGACTGTAATGGAGGCAGAGCAGGATGACAGCCATCTGACCAATTGTAGCCTACCAGAAAGGTAGCTGGAAAACCAGGATAGGGAGGCAGGAGATAGGCTGAGCTTGGATAGCTTCGATAGGAGGATAGGGTGGCAGACCTGAGTATATTTTTTTGGTTTTAGAGTTTGCACTGTTAGTTGTTGCTTAGATCTCTGTTGAAACTGTTTTTTCCACCTACACTCCCTATTTTTAGTTTGTAGTTTAAATTTGGTGCCTTTTGCAGTTGCCCGCCCCACTGTAGATTTGATCTGGGACATTCCCCCAGTCCCATCTCTTTACCACATTCTACCTAATAAACTCTTTCTGCACTTGCTTTTAGTCCTTTTTAATTTAATTGCATTTTTAAACTGTGTTTGGTCTAATATTGCTACATACTCAAGTGTGCAAGCTTGCACTGCATGTAAATAGTTTTTACTACTGTTTTTGCTACCTTTCTGTAAAAAAAAAAAAAAACTGTAAGCCTGTTTCCTACCTTTCCTGTAACTAGTCTTCCAGATACAGATTTGCTGTATCCAGGACTGTATGTAAGCTTCTGAGCCCCCCAAGCCTTTCTGTGTTGGAGGGAAGCCTTCTAGCTTATCAGTGGGAGTGGTAAGCACTAGGTAACCTGTCAACCACATAAGGAGTGGTTCTGGCCCAGAAATTGTAGTTATTGGTCGTTTGGGCAATCTCTTCCATCTCTCTCAACTTTCTGATTTGAAAGCCTGCATTTCCACTTGTTTCTGTCCTGTAACTTGTCTAGTGCAGATACAGATTCTTAGTTTTAGCACTTAAATTTGCTTATTCATGCTTAGCACTTGTTCAGAACTTGTAAGCACTAAATAAGCTACTAATTACTATAGCACTCAATCTTCCTCATTACCTAGAGGAAAACAGTTTTTGTACTTACTTTTCTCACCTGCATAGAGAAAAACAGCTCTTGTACTCTCTTTCCTCACTTATCCAGAGAAAAATAGTTTATTATTCAGGCATGTCCAAGGGTCAGCTCCCAGTGTTCCCTCCTGTCTATCTGATGAATCTGGGCATCTTGAGGCAATGTAGAAATTGCGTCATGTACACAGTCAACCCACTCCTCCTACCACCCAACACTACAACCTGTGAGAGATGCACTTATCTCGTCAAACTGGAGGTAAAGCTCTCTCCAACCAAGACTGAACGTGACAGTCATGAGGAGAAGGTAAACATTTGCACCACACCACACTCATCACATAGTCTCACTAAATGTACACCACCCAAATCCACACATAGTAACACAAAAACATTCGCGGAGGCTCACAATAATAATCTGTCTAAGCAACAGAGACCTCCAAAGCAGAAACGCAAGCAACCTCCATCCCCCAACACAACACAAATGACACACAGCCCACAGACTCAGTGTGCCACTCAACCACAGCCAATAAGGCAAAACAACATACCCAACACACTAGTCATAGGTGACTCTATAGTCAGGCACACTGATGTCCCGCTCACCAGGCTAAACAAGGAGAAGGTTACTGTCAGCTGCCTGTCAGGTGCCAGGATCCGCCACATAACCCACGCACTCAGGTCACTTCACAACAAGTACAAATATGACTCTGTCATTGTCCATGTTGGTGTGAATGACCTGAGACGTACCTCGCTGGACTACATGAAAAGAGACATGGAAGAGCTCTCCAATCTTGTAGTGCAGGCAGTTATGACCCTAGCCCTGAGTAGCATTCTGCCATCACCCCGAGTGATACCGCAGTACAAGGACAAAATGATTGACTTAAACAATTGGCTAAGCTTCGGTTGTCATTCTAAGGGGATCCAGTATCTGTCTGCCTGGGATGACATGGTCGACAGACCATGATGCTTTGCCACAGATGGCCTGCACTTGTCGCCCCTGGGATTTCGGATACTGGCTAAGGCTCTTGCTGCCCCTATAGTGCCTTTTTTAAGCAAGGTTCAAATAACAAATTCACCTCCATAACAGGAACAGGCAAACAAATACTGAGGGTAATGCTACTCAATGCTAGAAGTCTAAATCTCAAAATGCACTCACTCGAGGCACTCCTTAAAATGGAGAACATCGATATCTGTGCAGTGACTGAGACCTGGTTCAAGGCTCCAGAGAGCACCCCTGCACTACCAGGCTATAACTCATACCACACTTTTCGGCCATGTAACCTGGACAGAAACACCAAAGAACTTTCGACCTATTAGCCTGGTGAGCCTGGTCTGCAAGGCCAAGGAATGTATCATCATGGAACTCATAAACAAAGACATTGGTAACCTCCAAACTCTGGATCCCACCCAGTTCGGGTTTGTGAAAGGCAGATCATGCCTCCTGAACCTGATTAACTTCTTTGAGGCAGTCATCAAGGCCGGAGATGAGGGTAAGGTGGTTCACACAGCCTATCTTGACCTCGCCAAGGCTTTCAACACCACCCCCCCATTCTGGAATTATAGTTAAACTCACTAAACTATGTATAAATTCCTACATCACAAGATGGGTTGCCAACTGGCTCACTGACAGAACCCACACTGTAAAAGTTGCAGTCTCCAAATCTGACCTCAAAGCAGTGACAAGTGGAGTACCACAGGGTTCCGTCCTGGGACCTCTCCTGTTTGGTATCTACTTCTCTGAAGTACAGGCTAACACAAAAGGTCTCTGGCTAATGAAGTTTGCAGATGACTGCAAACTAGGAGCCATAGTCAAGTCCCCAAATGACGTGGACATCCTACAGAAGGGCCTTGCTGAGACAGATGCCTGGTGTCAGAGCCATGGCCTCAAGCTCAATGCCAAAATGTGCAGTGTCATCCCCTTTGGTAAAAACTTTGTACCCATGAACTACCACATAAGCAGCAATCTACTTAACACCGAATGTGTGATAAGAGACCTTGGGACCCAGGTGGACAGTAGTCTCTCCTTTGATAGTCACATCGCCACAGTAGTCAGGAAGTCCTTCTACGTGGCACACCTCATCATAAAAGGGTTCCCCTCTACTCGACACTCATTAGACCCATTATAGAGTACAACGCCCCTTTTGGAATGTACCTCACAAGATATCTGCAGCAGCTGGAAAGGCCACAGAAGTACCTCACAAAGAGGATTACTGGCCTCAAACAAATGCCATACACTAACTGCCTCAAAAAACTCCATAGCATATCTCCTACTCCAAGGTGATCTCTGCCTAACATATAAAGCTATGTCAAACCCAGAGCTGTTGGACATGTTACACCTAAAGAAATCCCAATCCCTCCAAGCTACATGCTCTGGGGACCTAAACCTTGTCACCACAATAAACAGGACATGCTGGAGGGATAGATTCCTGTCCAAGAGACTTCCCATACTCTGGAACAGGCTGTCCATCTATGTCAAGCAAAGTTCTTCATTAGCACTCTTGAAGAAAAATCTTGATGAGTGGATGGAAAATAGGAAATACACCCCGGGGATCACTTCTGTGTCTCTGCTCGACAGTGGCACAGGAAAATAACTTTCTTGGGTGGCTTAAGCCAGGGAACCTTGTTGGCTAGGCTTACGTAGGCCCTTGGGCCAATAACCTAGTATCTACATATGAACCTATGAACCATGTCAAAAGCTTTGGAAAGGTCAAGGAAAAGGCAGGATATGAGTTGGTTATTGTCATGAGCCTTGGCAATATTATGAGTAAATTAATGGAGGGCAGTAGATGTGCTATGGTTTGGCTGAAAGCCATGTTGAGTGGGAGTACGGAGATTTTGTTGTAGAAAATAGTCAAGAAGCTGTGAGTGAATGCATTTTTTGAGTATCTTGGATAGAGGGGATAGGATGGCGATGGGTCAGTTGAGTTTCCCCCTTTATGCAAGGGGATGGTGAAGAACGGATTTCCATAAGAGAGGAACAGTTGCTTCTTGAATGGATCTGTTAATTAGTATCGCTACAGGGTAGGCTATAGATTCAGCAGCTGGTTTGAGGAAAGAAGAAGGAAGATTATCTGTGGATGCAGAGCAGGATTTAAGCTTCAGAAGTAGAGATTTGATGTGGAAAGTGGAAACAGGTTGAAAGGAGAAGAGGTTTGCATTGGGTGGGTTAGAAAGTGTAGGGGGGCAGGTGAGTTAGAGCTGGAGGGGGAGATTTTTTGAACTGTGTCAATGAAGTGCTTATTGAGGAGGGTAACAGTTTCTGAAGGAGGTTTATTTGGGAAGGAGGAGGGGTTAGAAGGGCAGGCAGGAGAAAAAAAAATGCAAAAAACAAAAATTAAGCACTATCACATGGAGTGGTTCATCAGATCATAAATATATGTGCTATTCCATTTTTGTTCCATTATATATAAAATGCAGTCCTTATATTAGTGTCTTCGTGAGATTTTACTGAAGACAGTGTCCAACATGTGAAGGTACTCACTAAGACATGATGATGATTTCAGTTTCAGTCATGTCACTCTCCTTTACTTGCTGATTTCATCTCTCCACTAAGACATGAGGATGATTTCAGTTTCAGTCATGTCGCTCTCCTTTACTTGATGATTTCATCTCTCCACTAAGACATGAGGATGATTTCAGTTTCAGTCATGTTACTCTCCTTTACTTGCTGATTTCATCTCTCCACTAAGACATGAGGATGATTTCAGTTTCAGTCATGTTACTCTCCTTTACTTGCTGATTTCATCTCTCCACTAAGACATGAGGATGATTTCAGTTTCAGTCATATCACTCTCCTTTACTTGCTGATTTAATCTCTCCATGAAATGTGGCATTGCATTTCAGATAGTTAGTTTTAGAAATGGACTCACTGCTCCAAGGAGGTAGCATCTTATATTATGAAGCAGACTGATCAACTGTTAGCCAAAAGAAGGAACAATTTGTTTTTTATGAATACGTATGGTACTGGTTAAATAGCTGGTAACTCATAATGGATTCTGCTGGGTGTGAGTGTGTTATCTGGGCTTTATCCAAACATCTGTTGTTAGTCTGGCCTATTTACATTATGCTTTACTGATGAAAGTTACAAAGAAAGAAAAGACTTATTTCTTCTGAGTTGAGGTATCTTTCAGGATACATCTTGGCATACATCACAAGATGGGTTGCAAACTGGCTAAGTGACAGAACCCACAGGGTCAGAGTTGCTGGAGCCATGTCAGACTCAAAGCCTGTCACAAGTGGTGTCCCACAGGGCTCAGTCCTGGGTCCACTCTTGTTCGGCATCTACTTTTCTGAAGTACAAGCAAACACAGGAGGGTTATGGCTGACAAAGTTTGCGGATGACTGCAAACTGGGCGCCATAGTCGAAAACACATCTGACACAGATATCCTCCAGAAGGGCCTCACAGAAACGGATAACTGGTGCCAGAGCCATGGCCTGAAGTTAAACGCCAAAAAATTCATAGTCATACCCTTCGGGAAAAACAAGGTTACCCCTAGCTATCATATAGGTGGCAATCCACTGAGCACAGAAAAAGTCATCAGGGATCTGGGGACCCAAGTTGACAGTAGCCTTCGCTTGACACTCATGTTGCTAAAGTAGTTAGGAAAACCTTCTATATTGCCCACCTGATCATGAAGGGATTCACATCTAGATCAAGGGAGGTCATCGTCCCCCTGTACTCATCACTCATTAGACCTATGATTGAGTACAATGCCCCATTCGAATGTATCTGACCAGACACCTGCTGCAGCTTGAAAGGCCCCAAAAGTTCCTCACCAAAAGGATAAAGGGTCTCAAAAATATGTCTTATGCTGCCCGACTGAAAGAACTCCAGCTCTATTCAGTCTCATACCGGTTGCTCAGAGGTGACCTGTGCCTGACATATAAGGCCATGTCAAACCCAGATTTGATGAATATGCTTCACCTCAAAAAATCTAGATCCCTCAGAACCACAAGGGCAGGAGACTTAAACCTTGACACGGTTATAAATAGAACGTGCTGGAGGGACAGATTCATCACCCAGAGACTCCCTATGCTGTGGAACAAAATCCCGGTACATGTGAGGCAGAGCACCTCGCTGGCCTTGTTCAAGAGGAATCTTGACCAATGGATGGGAGATCGCAGATATACCCCAGGGATTACTTCAGTGTCACTGCTTGACAGAGGCACAGAAAAATGATAGGCATAGTTTTTATTCAAACTAAAGGGGTGGCGAAAGCCACATAACTATGGGCTAGGCTTATAAATGCCCTTGGGCAGATAGCCTAGTATGAACCTATGAACCTATGAACCTATGATGCCATTATAAATTCTAATATAGGACATGATGAGATCTGCAGAGCTGTAAGTTGTTGTGTCTTTCGACTTTTCCCAGTTAGGGGTCGCCACAGTGGAACTCCAGTGCACTAATGATTGGTAGTTGATTTTTACGTGCTGAGTTACCAGCCCTGACGCACAACCTTCAATGAAGGTACACCCATTCACGCATGTCTCCACGCAGAAGATGCTCTAGCTGAGAATCGAACCGAACAGCTTCTTACTGTGAGGTGACAATGCTACCGCAGCACCACCACCGCAGGGATCTGCAGAGCAGTAAGTAACTTAGTTTATTCATTTGTGTATCCCAAGACAGGAAGTTTAGGGCAAGGCAGTAATGACCAAAGCTAATACAGCAAAGTCTTTATTAACTATGCATATAATGTTTCGTTGATCTGAATTTCAGCACTGTAAATGTTCGGTTTTGCTCTTCTCATCTGGATATTTTGATTTTCAGTTGTGTGAAAATTCAGTAAAGTGAAGTAGACCCATATATATGGGTCTACTTCATTTGCCCTAACTTCCGATTGACCGACACCCATTTGCCTGACACCAAATGACCGAAATTTCATTTGACCAAAATTTAATTTGACCGATACTTCATTTGACCGACAAGTATTATTGGCAAGTAAACAGGATATGCCCCCTTCCCCACTGTAGTGCGACCCTGGAGTTAGAATATATAGTTGGGAGGTGTGGGGGGCACAACCCCCCCCACTATGGGGGGGGGTGTAATAAATGGTTACAGAATAATGCATCATGAATAAAATAAGTAAAAATAATATACATATATACAAACTGTGCTTGCAGAAGCCATACTACAAAAACAACAGACAACAATGACATGCTTGCCCCCTGGTTATAGTTGAATGGTAATATGTTTCTGTATATACTTGTGCTGGAATATAGTAAGTGTTGGTATCCTGTGTGTTTTCAGTATTATGAGATTCAGTATTTTGAGTTTTCAGTATTTTGAACTTTTAAGATTTTGGTCTCAGCATTTTGGGTTTCAGGATTTTGGACTTTCAGGATTCAGTGAACCCATATACATATATATATATATATATATATATATATATATATATATACACACACACACACACACACACACACACACACACACACACACACACACACACTCACACACACACATATATATATATATATATATATATATATATACACATATAGGCATGTGTGTATGTATATTATCTCTCTCTCTCTCTCTCTCTGTATATATATATATATATATATATATATATATATATATATATATATTATACACACACACACACCACAAGTACATATTAAGAGTAAGCTTGCTAATTACTGAAGAATGACTCTCAATCGTTGTCTATTTTATTACAAATTAATAGTAATACAGTACTAAGTCAAATAATAGTTATTTTGAAAATGTGCAAGATTGTGTGTGCATGTGTGTGTGTTTGTGCCCTGCATACATCAAAAAATAAAAAACAGAAATACCAGTAGGGTTGATGAGGGATGGATGCATAGTAGTCTTAAAACTTCATTGTTGAGCTCAGTCACAATAACTTCCAAAAAATCATGAAATCCAGGTAGTGTTCCAAAACAACTTGCCTTTATTCATCACAGACAAGTGATTCTCCATGACAAAAAAATCAGATTTCTAATTTTTGGTACTGTGGATTGCTTGTCTGTGATGAATAGAGGCTTGCTGATTTGGAACATTACCTGGATTTCGTGATTTTTTGGAAACTATTACAACTGAGCTCATCAACAAAGTTTTAAGACTACTATTTTTTCTGCTTTTTATTTTTTCCTCAACACACATGTTAGAGTGGTTGAACTAGATAGATTCCTGTGCTTGTTCAATTTTTTTTATGTCCTGCATACATTCATACATGCATAATTTGAAACTCAAACTAAAAAGAAAAATACTGGCAGTTAACACAAGTGAATATAGCTATAACTTTTTAAATTCATTCCCCAAACTGCAAATAAAATGGGTTTTTATGTGTCTGTCATGTTCTAAATCAAGTGTAATTAACGAACTTAAAAGTTGTGCATAACTTTCTTGCAATATGCATTCCCAAACTGTAGAGTTTTTGTCCAAAAGGTATGTTGTTACAAAGCCCTGAAATTTTAATTAGAGCATGAAAACTCCTTCCATAGCATCATGAAAGATTAAATCCAGAATGCCTCACTGCCTAAATTAATGAATAGGCTACTTTATTTCTAAGCTAAATTCATCAGCAATAATTATTTTTGAGAAAGTCAAGTTGTCAACTAGATTTTACAGGCAAAACACTTTACATTAAAAATTAGCAGATAATAATGTAGCAACAGAACCAGAAAGTAAGTAAGATGCTGTTCTTCTAAAGAAATAAGTTGTTTTTGTTTACATGGACTGCTTTGCAGTTGTTTGTAAGTAATTGCCGAGTTCCTACTATAATATAATTTTGTGGTTATATGGAAAAACATTTGAAAACTGAAACTAAAAAAAATCAAACACCATATTCTTTACAACATATTAAAAGTATCACTGTAAATGAAATTAATTTTAAAACAGAATGCTTCAGAACATGAGAATATGATTTAAAGTGTTAAATCTTAATAAAGCCTATGAATGTTCCTTTTTCCACTTGACTGCATTGATCACTAAATAACAAAGTGTGACTTTTTTGTAAATGTTTACTTAAGCTAAATTCTGTAGGATTGATACATTTTGTAGGATGATATATAATTGTGTACATTCAGGGATGCTGGACATGTTTCAGAGACATAGACTCTGACTTGACTTAGTTATTTAAATTTGCTTCTATCACAATGGACTTATTTCATATTCAGGCCAGCAATGAAGTAGGGATAATGGGCAGCCACGGTGGTGCAGCAATTAGCATTGTCGCCTCACAGCAAGAGGTTCTCTGGTTTGATTCTTGGCTGGGGTGCCTTCTGTGCAGAGTCTGCATGTCCTCCCTGTGGTCATGTGGGTTTCCTCCAGTTGCTCCTGTTTCCTCCGACATCCCAAAGACATGCTGTAGGTGGATTGGGCACTCTAAATAGGCCCTAGCTGTGAGTGTGTGTGTGTGTGTGCCTTCTGTGGAAGGTTGGGTGCTGGGCTCGCAACTTGACACCGTAAAACTCCACTGGCAATCATGAGCAGACAGATGATCCGCTGTGGTGACCCCTGACTGGGAAAAAGCTGAAAGAAGAAGAAGAATGAAGTAGGGATAACAAACATAGATTTATAACCATTTCCATAGCAAAAGAAGGAAAATGATTAATATGTAGAGGCAGGGCTAGCCACCTGGTGGTGTAAAGCTTGTCTCAAGATGATTGTCACTGCTGATGTGACACCCCAACCCCATGTGCAAAAATGGGAAAAGGGGTTGAGGATGGATGATAGATTCTCAATGAGAAGTTACACAAGAAGAGATGTGAGAGGCTAGATCAGAACAGTACCATGGCAACTGCATAATGTTACATAGGTACATAGGTAGGTACTAGGCTATCGGCCCTGGAGCCTATACAAGCCCAGCCAAAAAGGTACCCTGGCTTTTGCCACCCAAGAAAATTATTTTCCTGTGCCACTGTCGAGCAGAGCCACAGAGGTGATCCCTGAGGTGAATTTCCTATTTCCCATCCAATCTTCAAGATTTTTCTTGAAGAGTGCTAATGAGGAGCTTTGTTTGATATAGATAGGTAGTTTAATCCAGAGTATGGGAAGTCTCTGGGACAGGAATCTATCCCTCCAGCATGTTCTGTTTATTGTGGTGACAAGGTTTAGGTCCCTAGAGCTTGTAGTTCGGATGGATTGGGATTTCTTTAAGTGGAGCATATCCAACAGCTCTGGGTTTGACATAGCTTTGTATGTTAGGCAGAGATAGCCTCTGAATAGGAGATATGCGACAGACTAAAGCTGGAGTTTTTTGAGGTGGTCTATGTAAAGCATCCATTTGAGGCCAGTAATCCTCTTTGTGAGGTATTTCTGCGGCCTTTCCATTTGTTGTAGATGTCTTGTGAGGTACATACCAAAAGGGGCATTGTACTCTATAATGGGTCTAATGAGTGAGGTGGAGGATGTGGCAAGTCAGTTCTGGAGTTTATGATGATGAGTAGAGGAGGAGACACGTAGCATCAGGGTGAAGTGCCAGGCTCAGCTCTTTTGAGTTTATTAGAGAGGTAGTCTTGGAATTATTTTGGAAACAACTTGACTATTACTTACTTACTTCACTAAGATCATTTGCAGAATGGATATAATGCTCTACAAGATTAAAAGTCCTTGGTGGCTATATGAAAAGAGTGTCTGTGAAGTTATCTTTCTCCTTAATGAGCAAAATTTGCTCAGCTAAAGTCCAGAGTGCTGTTATTGTGCTACAACATACACAAAAGCCATGTTGTGTCAAGAAAGCATTTTTATTGCATTTATATATTGTTAGAGTTTGTTGCAAATTATTTTTTCCAGAATTTTTACCAATGCTTGGCAGAACAGATTATGGCATGAAGATCTGGCACATCTGGATTTTGTTGCTTGGTATTGGTTTTAGTAGTGCAGATGTTCTTCATTCCACATTGCTGCAGTCCTAACTATTGGGTAGTCCGCTGTCTTGGTATTGGTTTTAGTAGTGCAGTTTTCCATATGATTGGCAACATGTTTTGTGTAAGATATAGATGGTAGGCATTCTGAAAGTGAAGATCAATGAAAATTTTGCAGGCATATTTTATATATGTCAGTGTCCATGGGGCAACAGGTAGCAGATCCCCACTGGTGCTGGAAGACCTGAAGGCTGTGGGTTCTACTGCCACTCAGGTGACTGGATTGCTGCCACTACAGTGCAGCATTAGGGAACATGCTGCACTCCTGAGTGTGGCATCCTTCAGATGACATGTCAAACTGAGGCCCCATCTGCATGAGTTGGTAGTAGCTCAGGTGAATGTAAAAAATCCCACAGAACCTATCTGAAAGAGAAGGAAAAGTTCTCTAATGTTCTGCACAAATTTCCCCTAATAAGAGGACATACCACCTCTAGTGTCTCCTGAAAAGAGGACAGTAACCTTATGGTACAAACCTGCACATTAAAGAATAAATAAATATTAATGAATAGTCTCATGACACAGGGAAATACAGAGAGGCGATTAGCATTTATTTCAGAGACAACTGCACGATATAAGTAGAGAATCATTATGTCACAGTGCATGAGGTAGGCAGATGTGGTAGGTGTGTAGAAAAAAGAAAGCCAATAAAATTCCATGGTACCTGTACTATGTACCAAGGCTTCCTACATAACTGCATCTCCCAGGGAAGTACAACTTCTTCTTCCAGGGCCACGTGTACAGTATGGGCCCACATACACAGAGCAACATGTATTATCTGAGGATTCTGTCATGAGACCTGTATAGTGCTGCTGCTGAAGTAGCACAGCATGTACCTTATCTGCTACCACATGTCATATGTACAGACATGCATGTGTTCATTCAAAGCTGAGCAGTAATTTACATCAGATCCTTGTACTTAGATGCTACCACTCTCCCAGCACAGCTGTACTATAACTTGTTACTGTATGCACTAATAGTGACTTCAGACAGCAGTAATGTCCAGTAAGGGTACTTAGTACTTTTACTACAAATATCACAAAGTAAAAAGACCACATGAGAAGCAAATGATCAGCAGCACACAATGAAGTGTAATAAGGTAATGAACAGATGTCAGTTTAGCACCCTCTGCAGGACAGTGTGCCTAATATCATGGAGCTACCATGCTGTGTACCCTCAGCATAACATTATGCTCCCCCCAGTGCATCATGTGTGTTGCTCCTCCACTAGATATATAGAGTTGTCCTGAACTGCAGTTTTATTGCCACAGTATGTACCCAGAGCATGGTGTGTACTGCTCCAACCAAGCACGTATTATGCTGTGAGGCCCCACACCTCCACCAAACAAGTAAAACCCCAAAGCATGGCACATGCTGTTAATATACAAAGCATGGCATTTGCTGTTCTATGCAAAGCATAACACATGCTGTTCCTGTGCAAAGCATGGCATGTGCTGTTCTTATACAAAGCATGGCATGTGCTGTTCTTATACAAAACATGGTATGTGCTGTTCCTGTACAAAGCATGGCATGTGCTGTTCCTATGCAAGGCATAGCATGTGCTGTTCCTTTGCAAAGTATGGCATGTGCTGTTTCTATACACATGCTGTTTCTATACAAAGCAAAGCATGTGATTTTCCTATAGAAAGCATGGCACGTACTGTTCCTATACAAAGCATGGCACGTGCTGTTCCTGTACAAAGCATGGCACGTGCTGTTGCTATACAAAGCATGGCATGTCCTGATACTATACAAAGCATGGTGTGTGCTTTTCCTATACAAACCATGGCATGTGCTGATCCTATACAAAGCATAGCATGTGATGTTGCTATACAGAGCATAGCATGTGCTGTTGCTATACAATGATTGGCATGTACTGTTCCTATACAAAACATGGCACGTACTGTTCTTATACAAAGCATGGCACATGCTGTTTTTATACAAAGCATGGCATGTGCTGTTCTTGTACAAAGCATTGCACATACTGCTTCTATGCAAAACATGGCATGAGCTGTTCTTATACAAAGCATGGCATGTGCTGTTCCATGCAAAGCATGGCATGTGCTGATCCTGTACAAAGCATGGCATGTGCTGTTCCTATACAAAACATGCCATGAGCTGTTCCTATACAAGGCATGGCATGTGTAAATATAACAGGCTGTAGAAGCTCGAAGTCCTAGACAATAAAGATTCCCAAGTATTGCACACTCTTTTATTGCAACAACAACCGAAGGAATAAGCACTTTCAGCCAGCTTAACTGGCCTTCATTAGATTCATCTAAAGTGACTGTCAGTAATATGTATATATATATATATATATATATATATATATATATATATATATATATATATATATATATATATATATATATATATATATATATATATATATATATATATGATGCAGCCACAGGAAGTAGGCGTGATTGATCATTAAGACAATTAAGTGCAATCAAGACAATTAAAAACTGTTTTAAACATATTTAAAGGTAAAAATGCCAAAAAATGTTGTAAAAACCTTTTGTATTCTAAAAATGTATAAAAAATATACATGTTATATATTCTTAAATATAATCCATGCTAAAATTTCTGAATACACCATACAATCAGTTCACCTTCATTACAATTCAATAATATTCACTTAAGTAAAATAAATGAATGAATGAATAAATAAGGTTATACATAGAATACACTGCAAAACCTGAAATTAAATAATAATCTTGCTTTTAAAATAGGTTTCAGTGATATATAATCATTTATTCCAGGGGAACTGGATGCATTTAATTTAATTTGCCATATAACTTCCTTTTCTTCCAAAATAAGTTTTTCATCCCCACCCCTATGGTTAAAAATGTACTTTTTCTAATATGGCAAAACAAAAAGTATGGTTAGAATTTTTGGTTTGTATATGTCTAAACAAAGCATTCTTAGTGTTTTCTATTTTAATATTGTATATATGTTCATAAATTCTGTTTTTTAAATGCCTATCCGTCTTCCCAACATAATATGCTGGGCAGGCCATACACTTGGCCAGATAAACCACACTCTTAGTGTTACAATTCCCTGTCTGGAAATCAATTTTATTTTTACATAAATTGTTCAAGGTAATATTGTTTCCCTCTTATATATAAATACACTGATGGCAAGCTCCACATTTTGTCGTTCTTTTAGATACTTTCCTGATCCTGTCACTTTTGTAATTTTCTAATTGGTATTTTATGTTCCTACCTGTCTTGCAGACAAACTTAGAATGGTAACCCAAACAATTATATACTTCAGTGTTACCTCTAAGAACATTCCAGTTTCTTTCGATAATGTTTTTTACAACAGGTGCTTGTGTATTATACTTTAATATCATAGCTCGTGAGAATTCAGTATTGTTCTCATTATTTCTTTTGTCCATTTTTTTAAAAACTGCACCTAACAGAGGTTTGTATAGTTTTCCCCAGTGCAATAAGACATATTCAATAGTGTCTTCTACTAATTTAACAGGGTATCCTCTTTCTAAAAACATTGTACCAATAAGATTAAGCTCTTTTACAACATCTTGTTGGTTAGATGTCATCCTAACTGCCCTAATACATTGCCCTTTTAATATACTTTTTTCTGTAAAAAAGGGTGGCAGCTTTGATACTCCAAGTAGGAATTGCTAAAAGTCGCTTGCGATATATATTTGATTTGAAGCCCGACGATGTGTGAGAAATTGTGTCCAGATATGGCAACCCAATTTCACTGACTGAATGTGTAAATTTAAAACAGGAACAAATACTATTTAAATATCCAACGAAATTGTGAATTACATCCTTTTCCCCATTCCATAAAATGAATACGTCATCCAAAAAACGTACATAGAGAGTAACGTATTGTCTGAATTCACTATTAAAAACATATCTGGTCTCCCATTCTGTGAGCACAAGATTGGCAAATATGGGTGCACATGATAGCCCATGGCTACTCCCTTTAACGGCCTGTAATATTCACCTTCAAAATATATGAGATTGTTTTCCAACACAATACTCATCAATTCCAATAATAAAAGAATTTTGTCATCATTTAAATTCGAATATCAGATCATAGAAGTGTGAAAAAATTCTAAACCTTCATCCTTGGGTATAGAATTAAATAAATCCACCACATCTATGCTTACAAATATCAAGCTCTTATCCCAAGGTTCTTGTTTCAACCGACTCAGGAAGTCCCACGAATCAACAAGTAAATGTGGGATGTTGTCATAAACAGGTTTTAACCAGTTGTCAATTAAAACTCCTATCGGATAAGTTTTAGACTTACTTCCTGAGACTATTGGTCATAAAGGGGGATTAAAGTAATCTTTGTGTACTTTGGGTACTCCGAACATAGTAGCTAATAAGGGAGAATCAACTTTAATGAATTCATAAATCTCTCTAATAATTCTTCCTTCCAATAAAAACTCTTTTAACCAGGAATCTATTCGTCTATGAGCTATATTAATTTCATTAATACTAATGGTCTCATAGACGTCAGGGTTATTTAAGATATCATACATCTTTTCGATGTATCTACATTGATCAAAAAGCACGACACCCCCCTCCTTTATCCGGTTTCATAACTCGGATAGTATTATCTTGACAAAGTTTATGAAACAATTCCCATTCTGCTTTGCTAAGGTTGGGTTCTTTCACTTTCATTCTGGACGTATATACAAACGTCCTATAAATGTCTTTAATAGTTATCCTTTCATGGTTTGCTAGAATGGGTAGTAAAGGGGGGTTGAAAGTGCTCTTTCTCTTTAGTTTGTTGTACTCATAGTCTTGATTCCTGTCCTTAAAAAACATAGCTAAATTGAGCTTCCTGATGAACAATTTAAATTCTAATATAGCATCAATAAAATCCATCTGGAAGGTAGGCACAAATTTCATTCCTTTTAAAAACAAGGAAAAATACTCAGGGGTCATAAGTCTATCAGTTTAATTAAAAATGTTAAAATTGTTGCATTCAAATGTATAGTCATTTATCTTTACTATCTTTTCTGATAGTTGGCTTGGGGTGGTTTGTAACAGTTGGGTTTGTCCCAACCCTTCCATCCCTTCTGCCCTGAGTTCCATTTTTTTCCTTTGTTTTTTCCAGTTGTTCTTTTTTTGGCCCTTCCAAAAAAAATTATTCTCAGTATTTTTATTTTGTTCATTTTTCTGGAATAGCATTTTTCGTAATAATAACAAATTGTTTATCGTAAAAACGTTTCCAGTTATCAAAAACCAAATCTTTAGTAATCTCAAGGTTTAATTTCTCAACATCAACCATGAATCTACCATCACTGTGCATTATCAACAAGTGCATCAAGTTAAAACCAAATTCATCAAACAAAAGGTTAAAATCATTCATCACTTTGTCACAAATATCAACCCCCATTGGCTCCTTCAAAATTCTGAGCCCCTGAGGTACTATTTTTAAATTAATACATTTTTCAAAATATGCATTATCAATTTATAAACATTTTATGGTGTTTAATTTCCTTTCCATAAACAAAAGTTTGTCTTTGAGAGACCCATATGTGTCTCCACAAATGTCATTAGTATTAGAATTGTCATTATACAGCTCCGTATTTTCCCCCAAAACATATTCTGACTTCAAAAAGTCCTCTAGTGGTGTAACCACATCGGCAGCAGGAAATTCAACCGTACTTTTATTTCTATTGTCAAAAACAGTTGTATTCGTACCTGTCACTGCCTGAATGTTGGCAGAATTGTTGACAACTGAAGTGTAGGTACATTGAGGGTACAAGTGTTTGGGTTTAGATCCACACCGTACATAATTGTCACACAACTGCAAGCTTTCTGGGGAACCAGAACTGTTACTAACACCTAAAGTACCTCCATTGGCATTTTGCATGCTAAAATGTTTAATAGTAGCTTCACGCATTTGTGCTACACTCTCTCCCTTTGCTGGTGACGTAATCTCCAAGGGGGTTGAACTAGATGTATTACGTGGCTGGCTCATCAAATCAATCAATCTGGTCAATTCACCTTTTACAATCTGCAATTCAGAATGCAGACTGTTAAATTCATTCCTCTGAACAGGCGAAAAAAAAGCATACCATGTGCTGTTCCATGCAAAGTATGGCAAGTGCTGATCCTATACAAAGCATGGCATGTGCTGATCCTATACAAAGCATGGCATGTGCTGATCCTATACAAAGCATGGCATGTGCTGATCCTATACAGTGCTGCCATGCTGTCCACTCTCAGTATAACTGTGTCTCCTGTGCCAGCACCCTGCATGCTGCTGCACAGCAGTCCTGTTCCACAGCAGTAACACTGCAACATAAGAGTTAAAGCCATGAACTGCTGAAAAGCGTTTTGCTGTAGTCCTATTGTTCTGAGTTTGGTTCTCTCTCTCACCACTTTTTACTGTGCAATTTTAAACAAGTTTCATCCTGATAATTTAGCAGATTGTCTGTAAAAGTTGGCACCTATGCCTTGTACAAGAAGACTACTGTATAGCACTTTTTGCACTGCCTATCCCTATGAGTGCGTCTTACACAAGTTTGTGCATGGATGCACAAGCTGTGGTGCTGTTAGCCCTTTGAATATATAAACCTTATGCATCTGATAATATTTAAAATAAAGTTATAACACCTGCAATACTGTGCACCCTTTTTGTGGTAACCCCACTCCACCTGAACATCTCTTTCTTCATCTTTTAAGAGGCATAATCATACCTTCACTGGAAGAGGTTCTTAATGTGTTGTGTGGTAAAACCAGTTAACATAATCAAAACTATTCCATAAGTGCATAATAGTGATGGAATTATGGCTAAAGTAGTATATGTTTCACTTCAGTGTAGGATAAATCAAAGTATGCACTATAGCTCAAGAATATGTCTGCAGTGCTGTGGATTACCACACCATGGTGATGCAAGCTGTCTACTGCGGTGGTGGTGCTGCGGTAGCATTGTCACCTCACAGTAAGATGTTGTCCTGTTCAATTCTCAGCTAAAGTGTCTTCTGTGTGGAGACATGCGTGAATGGGCGTACCTTCGTTGAAGGTTGTGCATCAGAGCTGGCAACTCGGTACGTAAAAATCTACTGCCAGTCATTAGCAGACCGGAGTTCCGCTGTGGCGACCCCTAACTGGAAAAAGCCGAAAGATACAACAACATTATGCAAGCTGTCTGATACAGCAAAAAGAAAAAGAAAAAAACTTACAGAAAAAGCCCAGTAAAGATGTTAGGTTACAGCAAATTAGCTGTCCATATTTGGTAAACAGTTTGCGTATTTTATACATTGACGTTGGTGCAGAGAGCTACCTGTTAATAAGCTGCTGCTAAGGCTACTACCTGTTAGTAAGCTGCTGCTTAGGCTACTGCCTGTTAATAAGCTGCTGCTAAGGTTACTATGTGTTAGTAAGCTGCTTCCTTTGCTATAGAGTTTGATTCCCTCAGTCTCTGCTTGACTGTGTGACAAGTCATTTAACCAGGCAGAGCTCGTGGACTGACTTTGTAATATATCCAGGGGGTGTCAGTGCTATATCCAAGTTAACAAAAAAATATATATATGTATACCTTTTATACTTAAATGATTATCATATCTGATTTAGAATGCTATCTAAGAGGACACTTGTTTAAAAACTGCAGACAGCCAGCAATTAACAGGGGAGAACTTTTTTTTCTTTTTTTTTTCTTTGTGAGTGTTGAGAAGGGCATATCTATCAGAAGCTAAAACCAAACAACATAAATTAACTGCATCACTGCATAATAAATTAAAGCTTCCTGTAAGATATCACTCCCTGAAAAACAGTTTTGTTGAGACAACAGGCTGCAACGGGTATGAAGTGGTGTGCCAGTAAAGGGCCTGACTGTTCAGCCTGGGCCTGATCCAACCTTATTCCTCCTGCCTTTGTGGTTTCCCTTTGAGAGGTAGCTAGTCCATCCTTAACATGAAAGAATGGTACTCCTTTGTCAGTGTTACAAAAGCCATGGGAAATACTATTTAATTAGTAAGCCTTGGACTAATTAAAGAATAAAACTGAAAGGCATAATACCTCACTTTGGAAAGAGTGTAAGTACATGGAAACAAAGCAAGTTTCAAATATTTGTGGCTATTTGTATAATTTTCCCAGGACGTGTCTCCTTTGACTAGAAGGGATAAGACAGTAGACACAAGTGGATGATTTTTTTTTTTTTTTGCATCCTGATGTAATAAGGTTTGAGCTTTAACAGAAGAACAAAACTCTCTAGGTCTTAGCTTGAAGGATGCTATTAATGAATAGCTAGTAAAAGTCAGTGTAATTAAGTACATTAAGAATGAGGCCAATTGCATTACATTTTGGCTGCAACTGAAGGATCATGGCATTAGAAAGGACAGGCTGTACCTTGGCTAATAGTAATTAATTAATGTTGGGCTTATTTTACTACAGAAATATATCATTGCAAAATGTGATCTATTGTCTGCAACTAAGAAGATCAGAGTATATGTATATGTGTGTGTATGTGTGTATATATGTATATATATATATATATATATATATATATATATATATATATATATATATATATATATATATATATATAATATATATATATATATATATATATATATATATATATAAACACACACACACACACACACACACAGACACACACACCTGCACATGTGTGTGTATATATATATATATATATATATATATATATATATATATATATATATATATAAATGTATATACACACATATATACATATACACACACACACACTATATATATATTAGCTATAGCTATAGATATAGATATAAATTATAGTTATAGATATATAATAATCCAGCAAAAATTCAAAGCTGAATTCTGGAAAATTCTTTAGCTCTCCCAAGATATTGAATTTTTCTGAATCAAATGAACAAAAGTGTAATCAGATCTCAAAAACAAATTTTTCCAAACTTAAATCTTTTCTGCCAGAAGCAAGCCTGCTGTATTCCTTATACCCCCTGCTTGTATTTCATACCCTTCATCATTGCCTTCACTTTATAAAAAGGCAGGTACTAATGTTAAACATGTACCTGCATTTTTTATTTCATTTAACTCAGAAAATTAAATATTCAAAACATAGCCCTTAAATTTGCATGATTCAAGCACGTGTGTTTTGACAGAACACAAAATAGTAACTGAATGCATATCATTAGGGTCTTCCTCTTAGACAACTTATTTGCTGTTATTCATTATTATTTTTTTTATGGAATCAGTCCTCACTTCCAAAGAAGATGACCTATCACATAAGTGCAAGATGTTTCCTGCAAAAACTTTATGACTTGTGTTTTTTGTATTTCTTCGGTATAGAAGAAATAGTCTATACAAGTACAATGATTTCACAAGTCATGGACCTTGCAGGTGCACTCTGCTAAGTTCAGTTTCTTATTTGACTCACATTCTAATATGTTCTTGGCACTCAGCAAACAAAGACTCAAACCATTCTCCATGTCTAAAATGTCCATAGGATGCTGTCCCTTTCTCCCCCTGACACATACTGAACTAGTGTTGGGAGGGTCACAGATGAGTTCTGTCTTAGAAAGTAGTGCCCTGTTCTTTCAGTCTTTTAATATACAAAACAGGCAAGTACATCTCAGCATTAATACTGACCATGATTACTAAAATAAATGTATCTCAAAAAATGTGTTTGTACAACCATGGGTTCCATGGCCTGGCTCTTTGGGTATGGAGCTGCACTGATGGAGACCTTGACTTAACATTATCATCCTGATAGTTTTCATCTGTCTCCAGTATGCATTGTGTTTTTGAATAATTCCTGTAATATATTTGCCATCCATAGAAAATGGACCCCAACCTTTGTTTTACAGAACTATACAGTTCTAAATCTTTCTTATCCTAAAGCATGATTATTACATGCACAGCCAATTCCATTGTTAAGCCATCCAGTGGATATACAGCAAAAATCACAAATTATGTTTTTCAGGCTTTGATTTTTGGATAATGCACAGATGACACACAATGAATTAATAGATGAATGGTGATTGCTAACAGCATTATAAATTTAGAGTTGCTTTGTCACATTATTTTCTAAGAAAGAAATACTTCTTGGGAGAAAATCTGATATGAAATCTTATGTTTCAACATGTTAGTGCTGCTGTGGGATGAAGTGATATATTTTAAGTCACAGTTTCTGTGCCTTTGCCATGTGAACACTCCTTGAACAACGAACATCTGAGGGTTATTTATGCTGCCTTTGTCACACCTACAGCATAACAATATGGCACAGTCCCATCAAATGAATGAAGAAGGGTGTCTACACATCTCAGCAACCTTTTCTACAGTATACATGGGTTCTAAAAGCTGTATGTTGGTAAATAACAGTCTCTATGTTACACTGGGTATCTTTTTGTAGTTTACAGTAATGTCCCTCTTGCTTCCATTGCAAGTTAAGACATCTGTAAATAAACCACATGCAAATGGATGAAACTTGCAGAAACTGTACTTACAGAGAGTGTACCTTTTAGTAACACTGACACAGCACTGAATAACAGGCCCTTGTCTTCTACTGACTTACAGCAAGGGTTTTCAAATCTTATATGCCTACAATTTGGAAACCATGGGAAATATAAACCTCAGATATGAAAAATTGCATTAGTGCAAATATGATCATTGTCCTAGATTTCTTGATGCTTGAAAAATATTATCTTTTTTTGCCTCGGGACCAGAGACAGTTTTAATAATTGCTTCTGCAATGCATGAATTGTATTTTGATTTCTGTCATAATTTTATAGAGCAGCTACAATACTACTGGAATGTTTTATATCTGTCCATTGCAAGGGCATAGATGTTTGTCAGTTTTAAGTATATATGGAGTGCTTTTCACTTCTTACTCTTGAATATTAGCACATTAGTTCATAGTTCATAGATTCATAGGCAAGCTGCCCTTGCAGTTAATTTTAAACTTAGACAACATCACTTCAAAGGTAAGAATCAAACCCTGTACCTTGTGTCTGTTAGGTAAACACCTTAACTATTACGTCAACTTCCCACTCCAGGTTGTAAAGACCTGATTTTAAACTGAGGTATTCGGAGACTCCCATTTTGACAGCCATGTAGAATTGTCTTTGTGTTGTATATCTGGCATATCATGTCAGAGGCCAAGACTTCACAGACTACCCTTTAAGGGTGTGCCATATAGATTGTTGTACTTTGCAGCTGGTGCTTAATGATGCTGATTGCATAAGGGCATCCTTTTGGGGAGGGGGGACGTGCTTTCAGGAGTCTTTTCTAGAGGAGGAACTAAATATTTTAGCGATACTGCAGCCGTATGTGAAATACAGGTCAGAAAATTTTACATGGCAGGACAATGGTATTAAAATAAAGCCAAACTGTTTGATGAAAAATGCATGTTTCAAATATTCATGATGGATTAACAGCTTGTGAATATTCTTAAATTGCCCGGAATGCCTTAATGTAAAGTAGTACTCTGTACCGTCTGGGTTCAGCAGCATATAATAGTTATCAGTCATTATAATTGGGATAGATTGCACAACTAGGCTTATAAAGGCCCTGATGGTAATTAGCCTAGTGTATACTATGGGCTTATGAACTTTTTAGTGCTGACATTGAGGCCTGTTTCACAGAAGTTAGGTAGACTGTACAAACTCCCACAATGCAATGATGAGCTGTGGTTGACTTCCTATTGCCATTGTTAGCTAGTCTACTGATGAGAAATAAACAGAACAAATGAGATGGATAATTCTGAGACAGTAAATGCAAGGAATTTCCTTCTGATTTAGAGCATTACTGGATCATTATTTTATGTAAAATGGCATAATAGTATATTTAGATAAAAAAATGTTGCAGTTGAAAAGAAAAGTAACAGAAGGATGCACTAAGCCACATGTTGTTTAATGTGAGTTAATTAAGAATTAAAGAATGGAGGATGTGTGGAGACTGTAGTGTTAAAGATCATTTGCAAAAGTTTTTCGCTGACACTTCATTACAATCCAAAGACCAAAAACTCCTGTGTGTCTGCAAGCATATAAAATCTGCTGGGCATTGTCTGTACTCGTACCATGTTGCTAAGGCCTAGAACTCCTTATCTGTATCCAGCAGGTCAATACCCACCCTTCCATCCTTCAAAACCACTCTGAAAGACCTCCTAGGCAAAAGCAGGCCCTGTTCTTGCTCAACACTAGGATAAATTATATCCCTAAATATGAACAAATACCTATTCATACCTTATAGCTCCTTACTCTCACTTCTTCACTCAGTTCCTTACTTCTATCAATTTCTCTCCCCTGTCTTTCTTTCTAAGTATACCATCAGCCTGTTTTTCTCTAACTTGCATTGCAATTCGTGCTTGTATTATACTAGCTTAACATTTAATATCCCTATAAGCAGGCTAACATTTCCCTAAATATTGAATCATTGTCAGCTTATATCTATTATTGTAATTATTATTATTATTGTAACATATCTATTCTTAAACAATATGTTCATATTATGTCTAATTTAGTATAATTATTTAAACTGTACACACTTTGTATGATTTTTTAAAGACTGTAAAATTATTGTTCTTAAAATGTTTTGTAATACTTTGGAACTTTTCTCCCCAGGCCTCAGCTGAAAATGGGCACCTACCCAGTTGGATTTTCCCAGTAATCAAATCCCTCCAACCACAACCCCCTTTTCCCATTTTTGCACATGGGGTGGGGTGCTACTTCAACAGTGACAATCATCTTGAGCCAAGGTCTACACTGTTGGGTGGTAATCAAATTTCAATAAATAAATAAATTGTACTAAACATGCCTTTGTTCCACTGCTACCTCACTTTTGGCAATCTGTCCCAACACACCTAAAAGAAAGCACCCACTGCTACAAATTCATAAGGGAACTTAAAACGTAACCGTTAAAACAAGCTCAGTGTATCTGCCTCTCCAATGGCCATGTCAGCTAAGCTCCAGGACATTTCTTCATTCCTCTGTCTGACCTTGTTTACTCCTCCTGTCTGCTTTCCCACTGACTTGTCAATTATATTGTACATAATGTAAATGCAGGTAATTTTTGATTGAATCTTAATTATCCTCTGTTATTTTCACTTCAAACAGCTTGTATTGTCTTGAGGGTAATTGATAAAGATGTTAAGATGTGTACATGTGACTGTAACTGTAAAGATGTGCATCACTTCGTAGGTCGGCTCTGTAGCTGTGCTGAATGCTAATGAGTCAGTTCAGGGTAGAAGCATATACTAATTAGTAATATATACTAATTAGTCATGTGTTCTATCTCTGGGAAGGCATCTACATGTCAAGTGATTAAGAAATCACTTGGACGTGTAGAAGAGCATGGTCAGCCTACTATGTCGCAGTAATAAACATGGCCAAGTGATTCAATAATTTGCTCTAACTTTAGGTCAGTATGGCCAGCTCCACCATGCCAAATAGCTATGTTTGTTTACTGAAAATGAAGGTAGAATGGGGAAACTGGGGTGAAGGGAGCACTAGCTATCAGGGATAACCTTAACGACACCAACAGTAGTACAGGAATTGGGGAGTGAAGAGAACCATTAGCCACAAAGGATAATACAATTTGCCTTAACAGCACTGACAGGGATATTGGAGTAAAGGGGGTGAAGGAATCACTAGCCATGAGGGTAATGCAATTGTGCCTTAACAACAGCAAAAGCAGTCTGGGGCTCAAGTTGTGGGGGCACTATCCACCAGGCATAATACACTTGTGCTGTAATAGTATTTCAACTGCAAATGGGTCAAAGGTGGGGAGACCACTACATAGGGGAAGGGCAGACAAGTCAGGGACAGGTATAGTGACTGTGGTATTGTGTGTCTGCGTATGTGTGTGTTTGTCTGTGTCTGTGTTTGAATGTGTATACATGTGTGGGAGAGTGACTGGGGTGATGTTTCTGGCTACATTATGTATCCTCAGTCATTAACTAAAGTGACGTAGTTTAGCACTGACCTGCACATCATGATAGTAATATTGTGGCTAATATGTCTGTGAATCTCACAATGTCATGTAGTGGGTGCAGAACTGTAGGCCCTTTAATGAGTTTCCAGGTTAATGCCTGTATTTATCCTAATAACGTACTGCTTTTTTTATATCAACTGTGAAAATATTTTCATCCATGCTATGCTTGAAATGGATCAGTTTTGACCATTGCAGTACATGGTTTGCTAATATAAATAAATTAAATAAAGAGGATTATGACTGGGTCTCCGATCATAACCAGTTTATTATGTGTTCAGTGATTTATCAAAAATTAAAAGCTTTTATGAGAGACAGAGCAAATATGTGAGGTAAAATCAGGGACATTCTGCAAATTCAGGGACAGCTGAGAAATATGAGCAGCAGGCAAAATGAAGCGCTCCTCTGTAAAATTAACAACTTTAAAAGCTGTTAGACACTGCAGTATAACACACTTATTTTGTTAGTGTGATAAAATACATTTTTTAAGAGATTATTAAAAGCTATTTAAATTTAACCTCCTGATGCTGTTGTTTGCTGGATAGCACTGTCCACTCATAATCCCTAGCATGAGATCTGAACTTATCAGCAGGTGCCATTATCAAGCTTTTGTTTGGTGCTGTTAAATTCAGGATTTCAGCTAGGGAAGCACTTCACAAGTTTATCTTTTTCCCAGTTTTGGTTGAAGCATAATCATAGTGCTCCATGCAGTGCAAGTAAGTGATTAGTATTTTGTACTTAGCACACAAACTAATAATACAGATGTCAAAGTGTAGTAAACAACTGTCTTAACAAATTGTAGTAAGTAGTTGTCTACTAGGGAATTCACTTTTTACTACACCTTTATCTTCAGAGATGTGCAAATTATTAAAAATGTTTTCTTCCCAGCATTAATCCTTAGTGGTATAAAACACAAACTTACTGTACATTAGAGATACCATTGAGGTAATTTACGCATCCATACTATTCTCCCTAACATGATTCATCCATTTACAGGCAACTATTTATTACAGTTTTACATCTGCATTATTACAAGGTATACCAAGCACCATCCACCTAACTAAGAATTTTACTAGAATATAGCTTTATTTATTGATTTATTGCCTGACAGAGTAAATGATTGTGCTGCATTCTGCTTACTTTGCTGCAGAGTAGAGAAACAAGCCTCCTCCAACTGCTGCATGATCGGTAGGCCAAGCTGGACGATGTGGAATCAAGAAGTAATTTTACAGTTGCTCAGCATACAATAAGCAGATAAACAAATTAATAAATATAGCTCCCCTGAAGTATCTAAATTAAAATAAATGACACATTTTGGAATCATAAAGCCCACTGTACATGATGAGGGCATAATTGTACCAAAAAGAAATGGCAGAAAATCCTTTGCACATGATTGTTAACTATACCAGTGCTGGAATTAGCCCACAAGGCTGAAGCCTGAGGGATCTAATGGAAGCACTAATAACTGAATACCACATAACCAGCATCTCCACCACCCCTGGCATGAGCATTAAGTATTACTATAATAGCATGGAAACCTTTCTAAGTTTTATCAAATTGCATTCTTTGATGCATACATTTTGCAAAAAATATTGTTAAAAACATAGTCCCTCTGTTTATGAAACTTTGGTATTTTATTTAGCTTTATTTGACTTAGGATTTCTTGAACATGTTTATATATTTGAATATATTTTTATATTATTTGTTTCTTTAACATTGTCTTGTTTTAAAGTTATTAGCATGACTCAGCATTAAATTGCAAATATTTATGCAGTTTTTCTTTTCTAGCCTCCAATGAAAAGGAATTTCTGGCTAGTCAGACTTCCTTGGTACAGAATTCAAATAAATAAATAAATAAATATATGTGTTTATTTTTTCAACTATGCTTTCATTACTGTCCTACCTTGTGCCAATGGCCAGCATTGCTTAAGTCACTGCTGCAGCCTATAAGTTCTACAGGCACTTTTTAATTACTGTTTAAAACCTCCTCAGATGCCTGCTCTGGTAGTGTTTCCAGGAGTACTGCCCTACTTCCTAAATGGATTTGGCTGCCTCATGTAGCTCTTAGTATCCCATATCCATTTAGAAGTGGGACTGCATGTAGCCTTTTCAAGACTCCACACTTCATGTTTCTGTTCCTGATGCAGCTTTAATTTCAGATTTGTTTATGCAAAAATAAACTTAAAGTGAGACAGGGAGGGATTACTTCCACTCTTATGTTCTTTAGCTATGTGCTTTGTAAATAAAGTCTGGCGCAAAAACAGTAGCCCCTTTTCCAGTGAGAGATTCACAGCCTGAAGTCAACCTTCAGGCATTAAACTATCAGCAAGACTATGTTACCAGGCACAAGGACCAATCAGCAGATAAAGCTTTCATAGGCTGCCAAAGTCCCTCTTCCTCACCCACAATGCAGCTTAGTCCCTAACTTCTACATATCTTCACTGAGAGACTTTATTTAATTTTATAAAAAATGGCTATAGGCTACTTTTTTTTCCAACAAGAAATTTTCCCAAAAAGCTGTGAGCAAACAATTATTTTTTCTGAAGTAATTTGCATTGTTTTCCTGCCAGTGAGAATGTTTATTTTTACATTTCTGGAAGTTTTTTTCTGGTATTAGGAAGAATATCGTCAGTAATAGCAAGACTAAAGAAAAAATGCATTAAACTCAAAACACAAAATATTCTCACACTACCCTTGTTCACCACCATATTTCAAAATGCATTGGAGAGCCATTCTTTTCCAGGTCTGTTTTGCTGGATTTACTGATCCTATGCGTACATGGCCCCAGGTTACTAGATTTTACTGTTTATAATAATATTTCTTTCATTCAAGTCAGTGAGTAATTGTCTTTTCTTATTTTCTTTCATTATCAAGAAACATCAGATTTACTGTATTTAAACACATTGTGGAGTTAAGTGAAATGTATTCACTTTTTCTTCCATTTGACTAACTGGAGATGTTCATTTTCCTTTTTCTAGCAAAATTTAAAAAAAAAAAGACTTTGTGTTAAATTTTCCAGCACAGCGAGTACCTGTTTGTGGTTGCTGTTTATTGTTTTTTGGGTTTTTTTTTTTTGTTTTTTTTTTTGTGGTTAGTCTTTGCCCATTTTTTTAATACAAAAGAAGACTGTTCTTTCAGCAGATGTGTTTATGGGAATAAACTCCTGCCCTGAAATCAACAGTTTCTCTTGTACTGTTTGGAAGAGGGGCACAACAAATTTAATTGCAGCATCTGTAGAAGTTTCCCTTCTAATACCCTAAGGAGTAAGAAAAAAAAAACAGAATCGATGGTAAGTGCAGATGGAGAGCCATAGCTTGTTAACCACTGGTAAATGATAATCCTTCTTAAACAATCTAGGCTAAGTGAAAATGAAGAACCACAGTTTCTTAACCACTGGTAAATGATAATCCTTCTTAAACAATCTAGGCTAAGTGAAGATGAAGAACCACAGTTTCTTAACCACTGGTAAATGATAATCCTTCTTAAACAATCTAGGCTTAGTGAAGATGAAGAACCACAGTTTCTTAACCACTGGTAAATTGTAATCCTTCTTAAACAATCTAGGCTAAGTGGAGATGGGGAGCCATAGCGTGTTAACCACTGGTAAATAATAATCCTTCTTAAACAATCTAGGCTAAGTGAAGATGAAGAACCACAGCTTGTTAACCACTGGTAAATTGTAATCCTTCTTAAACAATCAAGGCTAAGTGGAGATGGGGAACCACAGCTTGTTAACCACTGGTAAATGATAATCCTTCTTAAACAATCTAGGCTAAGTGAAGATGAAGAACCACAGCTTGTTAACCACTGGTAAATTGTAATCCTTCTTAAACAATCAAGGCTAAGTGGAGATGGGGAACCACAGCTTGTTAACCACTGGTAAATGATAATCCTTCTTAAACAATCTAGGCTAAGTGAAGATGGGGAGCCATAGTGTGTTAACCACTGGTAAATTGTAATCCTTCTTAAACAATCTAGGCTAAGTGAAGATGGGGAGCCATAGCGTGTTAACCACTGGTAAATGATAATCCTTCTTAAACAATCAAGGCTAAGTGGAGATGAGGAGCCACAACTTGTTAAAACAACTTGTTAAAACGTGTTACAACTGGTAAATTGTAATCCTTCTTTGAGATAATAAAGATCATTAATACAAAGTCCAGCGTACAACTGAATACAACTATCTTAAGCAGCAAGCCATCAGTGCAGATGCACTTTAAATATGTAAAAGAATAAGAAGGTGCATAATAAAGAACAACATAATATCCACTTACACTGGATTAACAGATAATTAGACTTTCTAGCTATCCTGTAGGAAACATAATGGCCTTGACTAATCTTAGAGAAATATTAAAAATAAATCAGTCAGACCTTTTCCAGACATGCTTCCAAGCAAGGACAATAGAGAAGAAAGACTAATCTTGCATCTGTATACATTTCAATTACCCAGTTGTGATGTAAGATTTCATTATTCCAGTCCCTCAAGAAGGAAGCATTGCATTATCTTTCCTTAGCTGGTTTGCTTTCCACAGCAAAATTAACTTAACCTGCTTATCTTCAGTAGCCCAGAGGCCACAGAAAGCACCAATAGGCAAGACGGCAACATAGATGTCCTAAAGGGCTACATTTTAATGTCTGCAAATTTTCCACAGATCTAGAGAGCTGCATCTTTGATGGGGCTGTGATTACATTTTATGATCTGCTAACACAGGAGACATAAGCACTTAAAGTATGTTGGTCCTATTTTGAAGTGGGTGCAAATAAACTTTTATAACTGGATACAATCTATTTTCCATATGCAATACCAAATTATACAGTTTTAATGAAAAAGTTATGCTGCATTTTAGTTTGCTCATACATACACCCCCCTGAAGATATTTCTCAGAGATGAAAATCCCTGCCATGACATCATCTAAGACTGAACCCAGAATACCTCACTACCTAATTTAATGTATAGACTGCTTTATTTCAATGTCAAACGCATCACTAGTAGTTTTGTACTTGCTAGAAATACAAGTTGTCAGTTAATTGTTGCAGATGGAATACCTAATTTTTTAAAAAATGAATGCATGTAATGATGTACTAGTGAAACTGCAATCTAATTAGGAAACTGCTTCTCTTAAGAGGTAAATTGTTTTTGCTTAACCATACTGGTTTTCAGTTGCTTATAAAGCATTGCTCAGTAACTACAATTTTCATTAGTCTGTGGATATGGTTATTAAAAAGCATTAACAATGTCACTAAAAATTAACAGTACACTGAAGTCTTCATTTTTTACAGAATCACTTGCAACCTTATCATAAGGATGCAAATGAAATTAATTTAAAAAGAAAGATACTTCCAAATATAACCAATGCACTTTAAGAAAATTAAATTTGATTACATTTATTGTCTTTACATTTCCTTTGACATACGAAGCACACATTTTGCAAATTGAAGGTGTTACTATTAAGAAATAAAAAAAATATAGAGAAAAAAATGTATATTTTAAATCAGTTTTCCTGTGTCTGGTATCATCCCTAGTAACATGCAGAGCAGTGCAACTTAACTCTTGTCCATGCTGAGTTTGAGAAAGTTCGGTGATAGCGAAGTGCTGAAATAACAGAGACTGTATGAGACAATGATAAAATGCTGATATGGAGGACAGCGGCACATGAACTGAGAAAATGTTACTTTATTTAGAAATATGCTTGGACACTCTATAGAAACAGCCAAATGCTAGAGAACATACATTAAAGATGAAATTAACAAGACAGACAAGCACCAGTTATTAATAATACACAACTAAAACAAAATAAAATAAAATAGAAAAACAACCAAAAGACCAGTAACCCAGTAAAATCCAGAAGTATTTATTCACTCTCTTAATTCTCTAATGTCTTTGCTGGAATGCCTTCAAAGGAGAATACACACCCAAAAAACACTCCATATAAATAGCACAATCAATTATTCAATAAAAATGCAATTAGAGAAAACCACAAGCATAATTAAAGGAGAGCTCTCCATTCAAGTTCAGAATTCATACCATTAGGTATAGGAGTATCAAATTTAGGAATATATAGATGGCTTCTTTATATAAAAGTTTATCCTTAAAATAAATGTCAGTAGATTCATAATTATTACCATCCACTTTTTCTTAAATGGTACCTTGTAAGCCCACATATGAACCCTGATGTGCTTGGTGAAAATAACTGCCACAGAACTAGTTTCTTTAAAGTTTTCTATATCTCTTATATGCTCAAGAAATCTTACTTTGAAAGTTCTCTGAGACTGACCAATATAAAATTTATTACACAGACATTTAAAGGCATAGATTATACCAGTGGTATCACATTTAAAAAAAACTTTTCACTGCAAATCTATGTCCACCAATATTCCCAAAACTATTCACAATATGTTTACAAGCCTTTCATCTATTACATGCATACGTGCCAACGTTAAATCTCAAATCATGTAAATTAACAATAGGCATCATACATTTACCTTTCACTAAAAAGTTTTTTAAACTTTTCCCCACCCTAAATAGAGAATTTTGGTTTCTCAGTTAACCATAACCGAGAATCTCCATTACATGTACTGCCAATAGTATTTCACCAAACCTGTTAGAATGTCACTAAAGCAACTATAAGTAGATACAAAATAAATGTCAGTCTGACTTCCATTATATATATTACCAACTTTTCTACACCTGGGGTAACTATCTCTCTCCCTCGTTTTTATTTTGTTAACTGCTCTATCAATAATCGAGCTACTATAGCCCCTAGATTCAAACATTGAGCTTGTTCTCAGCATCTCCTCCTGAAGTTCTATAGGGTCATTACATAACCTACTAATCCACACCATTTCCCCAGAGGGGAGGGCTTCAGTAGTATGTGGGGGTGACAACTGGAAGCTTTTAGATATTGATTGATTCCATCAGATTTTCTATGTACTTTAGTATGTAACCCTCTAGGCCCAGAAATGTCCAATTCGGCATCCAGAAAGGACACTTTTTTGCCCCTCTGTATGCCATCAAATGACAGATTAAAGCTATTAGAATGTACATGTTCAATAAATTCATCCACATTCTCTGAGAACTGAGAAAATGTTACTTTATTTAGAAATATGCTTGGACACTCTATAGAAACAGACAAATGCTAGAGAACATACATTAAAGATGAAATTAACAAAACAGACAAGCACCAGATATTAACCGGAAACCTAGATGGCAGAGAGATACAATGTACAGCCACTGTATTTTAATCACAGGATGATAAGTTTAGCAAGTCTCATGTCACTTAAAGAAATAGAAAGAAAGAGTAGGCAAAGAGTAAAAGCTATGTAATAGTATTAGCTATGCCAGGTTGAGGCCACTGAAATTATTCAGATTAATAAGAAAATGTCTGTGCAGCTACTTTAACTGTCTTGGTTTTCCTACAAAAACAATTTGCCATTTCTAAAATGGCAGTAGGTTCCAAGACAGTAATCAAAGATATTTAGCTGTTTACCTTTATCCAATTTGAAAGTCTGACCATTGTTTTAATGTTATTTTAAACTGCTTGGAAAGTTTGGAAATCTTTTGTCAAATAACACTGGTAGGGGCATCAGTGATCATACATTAGCTATTGCTGCAAACAAACCAGGCATCCACCAAGGCTATAAAGTATAAAACTTTAATACACAGAGTACACAGGATAAGCACTTTCACATGAGTTTTGCTTCATCAGATCCACATAATAAAACAACAGAACCCATTAAATACTAAAACGTGCTTCAATTAACCAATAAAATACAGTAATCAATTATTGATGTATACTTCTTTTCTTAAGAATTGGTTTTAAAAGAACAGAGGCATTAAGGCCAGGCAGTTTATCTGCCTGCAACTTTACAATCAACTTTGTCTCTGCAGTTTCAAGTATGTTATTAAAATCACCATGCCTTTTATTAAAATATAGCAATTGCAACACTATAAAATCAAAACTATGATCAGTAAAAGTAGAAACATGTTTGGCTAGAGCATTAAGTATGTTTTTATGTCTAATGTCACCCATATGCCTAAGAATGCGCTTCCAACAACATTGAGCAGCAGGGGGCGGAACCTTAGCTACACGCGCAAGAAATGGAAGTCCTCAGTGGATCTCGACCATGCTATGGAGGAGAGTGTACGGAAGAGAACTTTTCATTGATTTACAATCTTTCTTCACATATGCTCACAGACTCACAAGTCAGTTTACTTAATAGAGGTTTGAGCTTTGTGCCATCATGCTCAGTACCCTATGAAGATGTTAGCTTGGATGTTAAACTGTTTGCTCGTAATGTAGCTTTAAAGTTGGTGTTTTGTGGAGGATGCACAGCACCTGCTCCTCTAAAGCATTCTAGCATGTTTATGCTGCAAATACCTCCAGTGCTTGAAACTTTTATTAAGACAGTCGAAAATGAATTGTTTAAAATGGACAATTTCAAGCATAACTTTTATAATTTATCTTATGATGAATGTATGGCTCTAAATGAACGTAAAAATAGTAAAGAGCTAACATTGCATCCCGCTGATAAAGGGGGATTTATTGTAATCCTTGATACTGCACAATATAATACAGCCATGATTTGTATTCTCGGTGATGTTGATACTTATGAACATGTGACTAATAATGATTTAAATAGGATTATAAGCCATATCCATGAGCATCTTTATGTCTTATTAATGGAATGTGTTATAGAAAAAGACATGTATGACTTTATGTTGGTTGCTGATCCCTTGATACCAACTATCCATGGCTTACCTATGGTCCATAAGTCTTTACATGACCCACCTTTTCACCCCATTGTTTCAGGCAGGGGTTGGGCCACAGAATTTATTTCCATTTTTATTGAGCATCACTTAAAAAAAACCTTTGGAAAAAGCTAGTGCGGTCCTTAGGGATACAGAGCACTTTTTGGGTATGTTCATAGGTTCATAGGTTCATACTAGGCTATCTGCCCGAGGGCATTTGCAAGCCTAGCCCATCGTTTTGTGGCTTACGCCACCCCTTAAGTATGGGGAACTATACCCGTTATTTTGCTGTGCCTCTGTCGAGCAGTGACACTGAGGTAATCCCTGGGGTATATCTGCGATCTCCCATCCATTGGTCAAGATTTCTCTTGAAGAAGGCCAGCGAGGTGCTCTGCCTCACATGTACCGGGATTTTGTTCCACAGCATAGGGAGTCTTTGGGTGATGAATCTATCCCTCCAGCACGTCCTATTAATAGCCGTGTCGAGGTTTAAGTCTCCCGCCCTTGTGGCTCTGATGGATCTAGACTCTTTGCGGTGAAGCATATTCATCAAATCTGGGTTTGACATCGCCTTGTATCTTAGGCACACGTCACCTCTGAGCAAGCGTGCGACTGAATAGAGCTGGAGTTCTTTCAGTCGGGCAGCATAGGACAGATTTTGAGACCCTTTATCCTTTTGGTGAGGAACTTTGTGGCCTCTCCAGCTGCTGCAAGTGTCGGGTCAGATACATTCCGAATGGGGCATTGTACTCAATCATTGGTCTGATGAGTGATGAGTAAAGGGAGACTATGACCTCCCTTGATCTAGATGAGAATCCCTTCATGATAAGGTGGGCAATGTAGAAGGTCTTCCTAACTACTTTAGCTACATGGGTGTCGAATGACAGACTACTATCAACCTGGGTCCCCAGGTCCCTGATAACTTCTTCTGTGCTCAGTGGATTGCCACCTATTTGGTAGCTAGGGGTAACCTTGTTTTTCCCGAAGGGTATGACTATGCATTTTTTGGCATTTAACTTTAGGCCGTGGCTCTGGCACCAGTTATCTGTTTCTGTGAGACCCTTCTGAAGGATATCTGTGTCAGATGTGTTTTCTACTATGGCGCCTAGTTTGCAGTCATCTGCAAACTTTGTCAGCCATAACCCTTCTGTGTTTGCTTGTACTTCGGAAAAGTAGATGCCAAACAAGAGTGGGCCCAGGACTGAGCCCTGTGGGACACCACTTGTGACAGGCTTTGAGTCTGACATGGCGCCAGCAACTCTGACTCTGTGGGTTCTGTCACTCAGCCAGTTTGCAACCCATCTTGTGATGTATGGGTTAACATTTAAGCTGATGAGTTTTCAATGATACCCGAGTGGGGTATTGTATCGAAGGCCTTAGCCAGATCAAGGTAGGCTGTATGGACTGCCTTTCCCTCATCAATGGCTTTGGTGACTGTTTCGAAGAAGTCAACCAAGTTTAAAAGGCATGACCTTCCTTTGACAAAGCCAAACTGGGTTGGATCCAAAGTCTGCAAATTCCCAATGTCTTTATTTATGAGGTCCATTATGATCCTCTCCATGGCTTTGCAGATAAGGCTTGTCAAGCTAATGGGCCGGTAATTTCCAGGGTCGGTGGAGGCACCGCCTTTGTGAAGTGGGACCACAGTTGCAGTGCGCCACTCCCTGGGTACGTATCCAGAGGTAAGACTTTGATTAAACAGCTGTCCTAGCTGTGGGTTTAATTCCTCATTGAGTTCGTGGAGCACACAGCCAGGGACACCATCAGGTCCCATGGATGCTGTGTTTTTTGCTTTGGAGAGAGCAGTTCTCACTTGGGCGCTGGAGATGTTTGGGGGGCTGCAATTGTTTGGTATAGATATCTCTCCTGTTGGGGGGGAGGGGGGGGGGAGTTTGCACTGAACCTGTCAGCCAGTATGTTGGCAATGTCTGTAGGATCAGTAATCTTCACATCATTTTGAACTAGTTCTGAGCATATCTGGGAGTTTCCTCCCAGGTTTCTAACATAGCTAAAGAAGGACTTATGATTGTCTTTTGAGTCTTTAGCTATTTTTCTCTCGAAATTTGCTTTGGATGATTTTATGAGGGCTCTTAGTTTTTTACTTATAGTGATCAAGGGTGTCTTACCTTTTAAGGATTTTGCTCTATCTTGTAGTAGCTTCCTCCTTTTGTTGTAGAGTTTGTTTATGGCTGGGGTCCACCAGACTGGACGCTTGCCTTTGGTACAAAGAGTCTTTGTTTTGCTTGGGATTGCCTTATCCATGCAGTCCTGCAGGTGCTGGTAGAAGGCATTTGTAAGTGATTCAGCGGCTTGAGTACTGTTTTCCGCCAGCTCGGGGCCTTAAAGGAGACCACACTAGTCTTTAGAAGTGTGAAGTCGGCTTTTGAGAAGTTCTTTACTGTGGTCTTTTTATTTCAGGTGGGGTGGGATGAGGACCTCCAGCGAGATTAGTTTGTGATCTGATCTCACCAGTGAGGGGTGTACTTCTGGTGTTGAACATTGTGCTCCCATGTTCGTGATGATGAGATCAAGTATGTTATCTCCTCTTGTGGGGATGGTGACTAGTTGTTCCATGGCATTTGAGTTTATGAATTCCAGGAACTTTTGGGCTAGGGTGTTTGGGCTTGAGTAGTGTTCCCAGTCTATATTAGGGTAATTGAAGTCACCTAGTATGATGGTGTTTGGTGATACATTTATCCCCTCTAGTGTTTTCAGGAAGGCCATGTGAGGTTCCTGAGTTTGTGAGGGTGGCCTGTAACATGCTACAATTTGCAGAGCAGTCTTGCCTATGGTTAATTGCACCTGGATGGTCTCCGATGCATCGTGCATTGCCACCAGTCTTGAGGTGTGGGTGTCCTTGATGAATATGGATACCCCCCCTCCTTTCTTGGTATTGTCCGGATTTTGGGGCCGGAACGCATGATATGAGGTAAAACCTGACAGCGCTGGGGTGCTCTCAGGAGCCTTGAACCAGGTTTCTGTCACAGCACAGACATCGATGTTCTCCATACTGAGAAGGGCCTTGAGTGCGTGCATTTTGAGATTTAGACTTCTGGCATTGAGCAGCATTACCATTAGTTTTTTTCCTTTTTTGTGTTCTAGGGTGGTAGGTTTAGAATTTGAGCCTTGCCTATAAAAGGCACTATGCGGGTGGCAAGAGCCTTTGCCAATATCCGGAATCCCAGGGGTGACAGGTGCAAGCCGTCCCTTGCAAAGCAGCGTGGCTTGTCCAGCATGTCATCCCAGGCAGACAGACACTGGATCCCCTTTGAATGACACCAGTGTTTAAGCCAATTGTTAAAGCTGATCATCTTATCTCTGTATTGTGGCATCATTCTTGGTGAAGGTAGGATACTGCTCAAGGTCAGGGTCATACCTGCCTGGGCTACATAATCAGAGAGCTTCTCAATGTCTCTTTTCATGTAGTCCAAGGAGGTACGTCTCAGGTCGTTTACACCAGCGTGGACAATGACTGAGTCATATTTGTACCTGCTGTTGAGAGACCTGAGTGCTTGCGTTATGTGGCGGATTCTAGCGCCCGACAGGCAGCTTACTGTGACCTTCTCCTTACTCAGTCTGGTGAGCAGGACGTCAGTGTGTCTGACTATGGAGTCACCAATGTTGGGTGATTATTCTAGAGAATATGGTATTTATTCTGAACATACTTTGTTAGTTACCATGGATATACAGATTTACTGTGAATTATTCTATCATACCCCATGAAATGGGCATTACCTATTTGAAGAGTTTTCTAACTGTAAATATTGACTATTCATCTGAATTGATTGGATGTATAGGTGTCTTAATGGACATAATTCTGCAAAATAATGTGTTTTTGTTTAATGACATTCTCTTTAGACAAAAGATAGGGGTTGCAATGGGGACTCCTTGCACTAACAGTTACGCTAACCTAGTGTTGGTGGAATGGGAACATGAAGTAGTCCTCAGTGGGCACCCCTTTTCCACACAGTTACTATATTACAAGCGCTTTGTGGATGACATTTTTGTATTGTGGGAATGTTCAGAGGCTGATCTACTTGAATTTGTCCAATATTTAGAAACATCAAGTAACTGTTTTAAATTTGCTGTGAATTATTCAGCCATTATTATAGACTTTTTAGATGTGAAAATTGACCTTTTTGATGGTGCTATTAA
>NC_056728.1:767481949-767656949 GCF_019279795.1 Protopterus annectens | reverse complement strand
AGTTATTTTCCTGTGCCACTGTCAAGCAGAGATACAGAAGTGATCCCCAGGGAGTATTTCCCATTTCCCATCCACTCATCAAGATTTTTCTTGAAGAGTGCTAATGAAGAACTTTGCTTGACATAGATGGGTAGCCTGTTCCAGAGTATGGGAAGTCTCTGGGACAGGAATCTATCCCTCCAGCATGTCCTGTTTATTGTGGTGACAAGGTTTAGGTCCCTAGAGTGTGTAGCTCAGAGGGATTGGGATTTCTTTAGGTGTAGCATGTCCAACAGCTCTGGGTTTGACATAGCTTTATATGTTAGGCAGAGATCACCTCGGAGTAGCGATATGCTATGGAGTAAAGCTGGAGTTTTTTGAGATGGTCAGTGTAGGGCATTTGTTTGAGGCCAGTAATCCTCTTTGTGAGGTACTTCTGTGGCCTTTCCAGCTGCTGCAGATGTCTTGTGAGGTACATTCCAAAAGGGACATTGTACTCTATAATGGGTCTAATGAGTGTCGAGTAGAGGGGAACAATGACCTCCTTTTTCCTGGATGAGAACCCTTTTATGATGAAGTGTGCCATGTAGAAGGACTTCCTGACTACTGTGGCAATGTGACTATCAAAGGAGAGACTACTGTCCACCTGGGTCCCAAGGTCTCTTATCACACATTCAGTGTTAAGTAGATTGCTGCCTATGTGGTCGTTCATGGGTACAGAGTTTTTACCAAAGGGGTTGACACTGCACTTTTTGGCATTGAGCTTGAGGCCATGGCTCTGACACCAGGCATCTGTCTCAGTGAGGCCCTTCTGTAAGATGTCCACATCATTTGGGGACTTGACTATGGCTCCAAGTTTGCAGTCATCTGCAAACTTCATTAGCCAGAGGCCTTCTGTGTTAGCCTGTACTTCAGAGAAGTAAATACCAAACAGGAGAGGTCCCAGGACGGAACCCTGTGGTACTCTACTTGTCACTGCTTTGAGGTCAGATTTGGAGTCTGCAACTTTTACAGTGTGGGTTCTGTCAGTGAGCCAGTTGGCAACCCATCTTGTGATGTATGGATTTATACCTAGTTTAGTGAGTTTAGCTATAATTCCAGAATGGGGGATGGTGTCAAAAGCCTTGGAGAGGTCAAGATAGGCTGTGTGAACCACCTTACCCTCATCTACGGCTTTGGTGACTGCCTCAAAGAAGTTGATCAGGTTCAGGAGGCATGATCTGCCTTTCACAAACCCGAACTGGGTGGGATCCAGAGTTTGGAGGTTACCAATGTCTTTGTTTATGAGTTCAATGATAATACATTCCATGGCCTTGCAGACCAGGCTCGTCAGGCTAATAGGTTGATAGTTCCCGGGATCAGTGGTGGCTCCCCCTTTGTGGATTTGGATAACTGTTGCTGTGCAGCATTCAGTGGGCACAAAGCCTCATGCAAGGCTATTATTGAACATGGTGCTTAAGTGGAGAGCCAATTTGTTCTGAAGTTCGTGTAAAAAGCAGCCTAGGATGTTGTCCAGTCCCATGGGTGCTGTGTTTTTGGCTTTAGAGAGTGTAGCTTTTACCTGCATAGTTGTGATTACAGGGACTCTGCATTCTTCCTGTATTCAATGGGCCCTTTAGAGGGTGAGAGGGGGGAAATGTTAGCGCTGACCCCATCTGCCAGGATGTTGGCAATATCAGTTGGTTCTGTAATTTTCATGCCTTTGTGCTGTAACTCAGAGCAGATCTGGGTGTTGCCATTGAGATTCTTGACATAGCTATAGAATGCTTTGTGGTTGTCCTTGAAATTAGTGGCAATTTTGTTTTCGTAGCTTGCTTTGGAGGATCTTATAAGGGATCTCAGCTTCTTACTGAGGCTGACCAGGGAGCTCCTCCACCCATGGGATTTTACTCTCTTTTGCAACAGTTTCTTCCTTCTGTTGTACAATTTGTTAATGGCAGGGGACCACCAGATTGACTTCCTTTTTTTGGAGGATAGCGTCTTGGTTCTGTTTGGGATAGCACAATCCATGCACTTGTGTAAGTGCTTATAGAGTGCATTTGTGTAGGATTCAGCAGTTGTAACTGTATTGTCCATCTGCATGGGTGTCATGAAGTTCACCACTTCTGACTTAAGAAGCATGAAGTTGGCTTTGGAGAAATTGTGTCAGTTTCCTATGCCCTCAGTTTTTGCTACAGTTGTTTTTTGTTTAATTGATTATAGCAATTAAAGGATTGTTTCAGTTTTGTTGTGGTTCTATGGCCATGGAGTTAGTGTTTATGATGTGAGTAGTGAATTTGCTAGGACAATACATGGTTATTAGTAGTCAGTGAGAGCAGTGAGTGTAAATAATGTAGTGGTTGTGGTCTGAAGATGAGTTTTGCAGTCTGTATTTCCTGTTTTCAGGGCTAACCTTGGGCATAGATGAAGTAAATGGTTCCTACAAAAACATTGTAGCTGTACAGACTTTTCCATTTGATTATGTATTTGTTTATGTTTTTTTTATTCAAGAAGCTGCCACCTGCCACAGCTGGTTTATTATAGTTAAGCTGCTTCTTCCTTGCATGGCTTGCCTGTGGAAGCTGCCATTCTCAGACCCCCTCCCTTAATCCATTTTAAACTGTGTTCTCTTCTCCATTAGTGTTCTTACTTGCTGGCTAAATGATCAGCGTGTCAAAGCCTTCAGAAACTCAACAAATTATACAGCCTCAACAGGTTTGTTTGTTTGTGTCTTTCGGCTTTTCCCGGTTAGGGGTCGCCACAGTGGAACTCCGGTCCGCTAATGATTGGCAGTTGATTTTTTATGTACCGGCTTGCCAGGCCTGACACACAACCTTCAACGAAGCTACGCCCATTCACACATGTCTCCATGCAGAAGACGCTCTAGCTGAGAATCGAACCGGACAGCATCTTACTGTGAGGCGACAACGCTACCGCAGCACCAGCCTCAACAGGTATCCGAGGTTAATCACAGAACCAATAAGGCAAAGCACAGGACTTTCATTTCTAGATAGATGGTCCTTGTTCAAAACAATACTCTAAGAGATAAGTGGATGCCACAACAGTGTTACCAAAGATGGGTCCTGTTTCATGCATCATACAGGCTAAAGCAGATGCTTCTTTTTGTAGACATGGATTAGCTTATGCAAAGACCTTCAACATGAAAAAGTAGAAAAATGAATAAAACTACTTAAAACAAAAAAGTATTGGCAAGGACAACAGTAAAATAATCGCTGTTTTATTTATAAACTGTTACAGTAAGCGCTTTCATCAGGTAAGATTACCGAACTTCTTCAGACAAAGTTACAACCATTTCCAATGATTAAATACCTTGTTTAAAACAATCATGTGATCCAAACTAATCACATGCTATTGTCAAAATCACATGATAACATCAACATAAAATAAAACATGAATGTGTTTACAATAAAAAACTACCAATTGGTAGATAAGAAAAAAATGAGCAGCTCTTCAACACCTAATTTGAATGTGCTGTAGAAAATACAATCTTATACAAAAGTCAGCGTTCCTTCGTTGAAGGTTGTGCGTTAGGCCTGGCAAGCCAGCACGTAAAAAAATCTACTGCCAATCATTAGTGGACCGGAGTTCCGGTGTGGAGACCCCTAACCGGGAAAAGCCAAAAGACACAAACAAACAATTGATGTTTATTTACAATAAAATACCAGAAGACACGTCCTTATGTTGCATAATCTTTACCAGTAAATGTGTCTTGTGTTTCTCAATACACACCTTAGACTTTCTATTCCTCGTTTCATTCCTTAAATATCACAAAAGAAATAGGATACAAATCTGTACCAGGATAAATTCACAGAATTCTCTAGAAATAATAAGTCTTGGTGTAAATGGGTACCTCTATTCTACCTTTGCTGGGAAAGGCACATGTATCTTAACAATAAGAAGTGTGGATTTAATAGTGAGAAAGTTCTGGATCACACATTTGCTGTTTAGGAGGTTATAAGCACTAAATGCTGAAGGATAATTGTCATTAATAGTAACTGAATACAGACACTGAAAAGATACAACCCAAGATGTGTGGGACCAGTCAAATGCCACTGAGATTGGCATCCCTGAAGTTGGAATAGCTAATATTGTTCTTCTAACTTTATATATATATATATATATATATATATATATATATATATATATATATATATATATATCTATATTTCAAATACTTGTGTGGAGTCACTCTTTCGGCTAATGATTGGCAATAGATTTTTACGTGCTGAGTTGCTAGCCCTGATGCCCAACCTTCAACGAAGGTACACCCATTCACGCATGTCTCCAGACAGAAGACACTCTAGCTGAGAATCGAACGGGACAACGTCTTACTGTGAGGCGACGGCGCTACCACAGCATCACCACTGCAGTTTACATGTATACCCATGTAATATATAAAAATATAGGATTCTGTTCATTTTAATGCATCAGAGTTAATGAAATGACAGTTTGTTACAGTATATTAACTTTTTGTTTGATTTCTGCTTTTTTGTTTTGTTTTGATGTTGCGTGTGTAATTAGAGATTAGTAATGTAAGTCAATATGCATGTTTCCTTAACTTACACTCAAACTGGAAGTGTATTTTTTCTTTCTGAGACTGATTGACAGTAGCTAGTCTATAAGTAGCTGGGAGTTTTGTGCTTCCCACTCCTGCAAAAACATTCATTTCAGTGTTTTGTGATAGATAGATTAGATAGATAGATAGATAGATTAGATAGATAGATAGATCGAATGATAGATAGAGATTGACAGAGATATAACAGGCAGGGTAACTGTATACAAGTACTTAACATGTTGGAACATTCAGACAGACACACACACACACACACACGCGCGCACGCGCGTAGAGAGAGAGGGACAGAGAGAAACAGAAAAATATCTATATCTATGGCTACACACATATATATATATATATATATATATATATATATATATGGATCTACTTCATATGGTCGACATTTCAGAATGTCGACATTCATATTGCCGAGACAATATGATCAACATTTGAAATGTCAACCATACAAGTAAAAACAATACAAATAAAAAATAAAAAAAACACAAAAAAACTTACCTTCATGCTGCATCCCCACACCCACCGGAACTTTTAACATGGATCGAGATAGGTGCTCACTGTTATTGCCGAACTACAAACCTCTTCCCTATCTCGACCATGTTAAAACCCGTTCCTAGGTTGACTTTTGGTGTTCGACATTTCCGATTTCAAATTTCCGTGTTCGACAAAAGTGCAGTCGACGGAGTTCGCTTCGAACATGTGATAGTAAACCGTGTGGACATATGTGCATGTGTGTGTATATACACACACACATATATATATATATATATATATATATATATATATATATATATATATATATATGGGTTACTTTCATTTTCACTAAAGCTCATTTGACTGAAACTCATTTCCTCTACTTGCAGTGCACTCTAAGGCAAGTAAAAGGAATATGTCCTTTTCCCCACTGTAGTGTGACCCTGGAGTTAGTATATATATATATAGTTATGTGGGTGTGAGGGTCACAGCCCCCCACACTGGGGCATGTGGGGGCGTAGCCCCCAAACAAGTTTGATTTTATATTCACTGCTTTTTGTTTTAGATTGTTCAGTAACTCTAACCCTAACACTTTACTTGCTCCTAACCCTAACCCTAGCCCCAAACCCTAACCCTGAACCTTACCTTAGAAAAACTCTTTTGCTAACACTACCACTATACAAGACACAGGAATAAACACCACAAAACACATACAAAATAAAAACTATCCACTTAACTAACCTTTATTCTATGTCTAATCTACCAGCATCGCACAAACTCATGCCAACCCTTTATGATAACCCACTTTCCTCTATCAACATTCTGAACTGACAGCATTTTAACTTTACCCATACATCTATATGACACGCCAGTGGAGGCAGGGAGGTGCTTAGGTGAAATGGCAGTGGAGTTTTTAACCAGATTGTTTAATGAAATCTTTGAAAGTCAGAGGATGCCTGAGGAGTGGAGAGGAAGTGTTTTTGCTACCTATCTTTAAGAATAAGGATGATGTGCAGAGCTGTAGTAACTACAGAGGTATAAAACTGATCAGTCACAGCTTGAAGTTATGGGAAAGAGTAGTGGAAGCTAGGTTAAGAAGGGAGGTGATGATTATAGATGAGCAGTATGGTTTCATGCCAGGAAAGAGCCCTATGGATGCGATCTTTGCTCTGAGAGTGTTGATGGAGAAGTAGAGAGAAGGTCAGAAGGAGTTGCATTGTGTCTTTGTGGACTTAGAGAAATCATATGACAGGGTGCCTAGAGAGGAGTTGTGGTATTGTATGAGAAAGTCAGGAGTGGCAGAGAAGTATGTAAGAGTGGTACAGGATATGTACGAGGATAGTGTGATGGTGGTGAGGCCTGCAGTGGGAGTAGCGGGTGCATTTAAGGTAGAGGTGGGATTACATCAAGGATCGGTTCTGAGTCCTTTCTTATTTGCAGAGGTGATGGACCGGTTGACAGACAAGATCAGACAAGAGGCCCCATGGACTATGATGTTTGAAGATGACATTGTGATCTGTAGTGAGAGTAGGGAACAGGTGGAGGAGACCCTGGAGAGGTGAAGATATGCTTTGGAAAGAAGAGGAATGAAGGTCAGCAGGACTAAGACAGAATATATGTGTGTGAATGAGAGGGAGGATAGAGGAATGATGAGGATGCAGGGAGTAGAGTTGGCGAAGGTGGATGAGTTTAAGTACATGGGGGCAACAGTTCAGAGTAATGGTGAGTGTGGAAGAGAGGTGAAGAAGAGAGTATAGGCAGGCTGGAATGGGTGGAGAAGAGTGTCAGGTGTGATTTGTGACAGACGGGTACCAGTAAGAGTGAAAGGGAAGGTCTACAAGAGGGTAGTGAGACCAGCTATGTTATATGGGTTGGAGACGGTGGCATTGACAAAAAGGCAGGAGTCAGAGCTGGACGTGGCAGAATTAAAGATGTTAAGATTTGCACTGGGTGTGACAAGGATGGACAGGATTAGGAATCAGTATATTAGAGAGTCAGCTCAGGCTGGACAGTTTGGAGAGCAAGCCAGAGAGGTGAGATTGCGTTGGTTTGGACATGTGCTGAGGAGGGATGCTGGGTATATTGGGTAAAGGATGCTAAGGATGGAGCTACCAGGTAAGAGGAAAAGAGGAAGGCCTAAGATAAGGTTTATGGATGTGGTGAGAGAGGACATACAGGTGGTTGGTGTGACAGAGCAAGATGTAGGGGTCAGGAAGAAATGGAAACAGATGATCCGCTGTGGCAACCTCTAACGGGAACAGCCGAAAGAGAAGAAGAAGAAGAAGATTGCTGGGGAACCAGGTGATTGTACTACATCACTGTTGAGTCCATCAGAGTTAGAGAGGTCATCTTCATATAGTGTCACATTCAAGGGTGAATGAGAGGTTGGAAGGTCATTTATATCTAATGAAAAAAGTAGTAGACTGAGTATGGATCCTTCTAGTACATCTGCAGTTGGGAAACCAAGGAAAGATAACATTGCTGAATTTCAATTGGATAATGCAATTGGTAAATAACTGCAACACTAAAACACCTAACGATCTTATCAAAAATAGTTGTGCAGCTTAACAAAGAGTGAAGTGTGATTAACTTGACTGAATGTCTATTTTAGGTCAATGAATAGTGCTTGTTTTTGTAACTATCTATCCAAATTTGTGCAAATATGATCTGCGGTTTGTAAAAATGTTGTGAAATTATTAAAGGCAAATCTGAATCTAAGCTCAAATTATTTAATATGCAGTGGTTATTAAACTAAGGGGTGCGGGGTTGGACATTGGTTGTTATTGTTCTAGCAAGAAGGGGTTATAATGTTTAGGCAGCGTACTTATTCAGTTAGGATAGTACATGTAGTTTGGATGAGGCTGTGCAAATATGGAAGCGTATGTAAGACAGAGCAAAGCATTGGAGGTGCGCATCCTCCTAAGTACGTAGCTTGCTGTCCTGTAATTTTAATAGGAGATTGTGCATCAATCTAGCTCTAGCATCGATCTAGCAAGGAGAGTTCTAATGCAAAGTTTAGGTCGACTGCCAAGAGCATTACAGTCTGAGATTACTGAGGGAAAGATGAAGCGGTAGAAGGGTTAAAGAGAAATGAGGAGTTTGCGAGATGAGAGGGATTTATAAACAGGGTTATTCTCTCTGCGCGACGATCGGTTTATTTTTGATTAGTATGACCTGGAATTGTCTAGTCGTGCCTTTTATCAGTTTGTACTGCGGTCTGATTTGGGTTCCATAGCCGTCTTTCTTCCAATGTTTCTCAGATTTAAAAACATTTGCTTATGAGCAGATTAATTAGTACTTTTCAAAATTATCCAGGCAGAGACCATCTGTTTAAGTGGAAGGTGTTGGTGCTGAGACTGTACCAATTTATTGGGGAAAGGCTGTTTTGAACAGATAGGGGTGTTCAGGTGAAATACTGTAAGCAGTGTTAGCGATGTTGATACTGTGTAAGTGAGACGTCTATTCATGCAAGATGTTTATATACTCTGATCTCCATTATAGCTGGAAATGGATGACCATTTGTTTTACTTGGTGATGGTTTACTGTTACCTGAGGACAAACATGGAAGGATAGGCCAGTAGTCACTAAGTGCACTCACTGAGCATGCTTGGTTATACTGTTAGTGATTTAAATCTTTCTGGAAAGTTGATCAATATAATATGAAACAGAGATTTTGTGGAATATTTTATTGAATGTCTTCTCTATAATTTAGTTCTGTATAGGTCTACTAATGATGAAGATTGTGTCAATTTTATATGGCGTTGACCTATCAAAAATAATTTCACTTCTCCTCCCGCAATAATAATTTCCATTTATCTAATTTAGAAAAAAGTCAGTGGAGATAGTTCAGGATTGTCAGGGTAGGGATGTTAAGATACAGAGTTTTAAATATTAGCTTTGTTTCTTCAAATTGGAAGACTTACCAGTTATGTTCAGCAACCAATACTGTGTTACCAGTGATTAGGAGGGCAGTTAGTAAATGTTTTAAATAGGACCAGTGAGTGAAAGACAAGACTGGCTAATCAACAGAGATAAGATATTATGTGGTCTGAGACAGGTTTCTGGAATAACAATGATGTTAGGGTCATGAGTAAAAATCCAAGATTTGAGTACATCTGATTTATCATTGATACTAATGCCGTTTAAGAGTGAGGTTTTCAAGATCTTATGCAGGTTTATGGAAATGTTGCTTGCAGTACAGCTGCTAATCCTGAAAGCAGCAGGTTGGCTGGAAGGGCTGAGGTTAGGTGCAGTATTTCTACTTAAGAAAATAAGAGAAATTATGAGGAGGATGTATATGGTGCAAAAAAACTACAGCATTGAAACATCAGGTCATAGTGAGGAAGATGTGAAAAAACAAGTTTGAAATAGCCACATGAGAATGCTACTCATAAATTTCATGCTGTTGCACTGTGAAATGTGTGACTGTAAGTTTATGATAGAAGTGAGTCTTGAGCTAAACCAAGGATTATTGGAGTGGGATTAAGAAGTGACTGGTTGAGATAAAAGTAAAAGTGAGATGAATATGAAGGAAAAATTAAAAATAACCAAAGAATTGTTTCAGTATGCTGGAAGGCAAGTGATTACTGGGGAGTGACACAACTTAAAAAACTCAAGATTGCTATAGACAGAAACTAGAGAAGACTTGAATGGCATGGTGATGGGTATTGTATGTGTAATGATTATGACAGAAGTTGATTCAGTCGCTTCTATCTAGGCAAGAACTGCTCTGCTTCCTTTCATATGAAGAGTGTGCCAATAAATAAGCAGATGCAAAAGGTTATGGGATTAAGGTAACACTAAGTAGAGGTAGATGAGTAAGAAAGTACCAAAAAAGGATCTATAAGGATAAATGGTTCCAAGATGTATTGGTACAGATGGAAATAGATTTGATACAGAATGATAAGGCTAAGCAAAGAAACTGAGGGTTACATTGTGTGAAAGTGAGATCTACTAAGGACTATTATCAAATGGCCTTCATTGTTGCTGTTTCTTTTTGGATACTGGAGCATTAAATAATTGCATGTAGACCTACATCAGTAATGCAGTGAGCTACATCACATTACTGCATTTGGATGCAGCAGATACTATGCCAGGTTTGATAATATAAAAATAAGATTGTATTTGTTTTAATTTCAGATTCCTTCAAACAGGCAGCCCACCATCTGGGCATCACCATAAATTTCAACAAGTCCCTGTTAAACCGGTTCAAGTTCTGGATTTTGTTGGAGCTCAGTTAGACACCATTCAGACCAGGGTCTTTTTGACACCAGACAGACTTCAGTCCCTCAAACATCATGCCTTTTGCATCCTTCAAGCCTAATCTCCCCCGGCATAATTTGTCTTACGGGCGTTGGGGTCCATGGTGGCCACGATCACCCTCTTCTCACAGCTCGGTTACATATGAGGGTAGTTTAATGGACTCTAGCGGTCCAGTGGTCATTTCTAGATCTACCATTGTCCTATCCTGTCCATCTGTCTCAAGCCTGCAGGGATTCTCTTCTCTGGTGGATTCAATCCCCAGACCTTCTTTGGGGTCGTCTGTTTATTCTTCCTTCCCCCGCTGACCACTTAGACTACAGATGTCTCCCTACTTGGGTGGTGGGGGTATTACTTAGGAAGGACAATCCAAGGCACATAGTCTTCCCTGGAGACACAGTTACATATCAATGTCCTGGAGATGAGGGCAGTACTGTTGGCGTTGCAAGCTCTTCATGCCCATTTTCCTCTAGGGACCATTGCCATCCAGACAGACAGTATGTCGGTTGTCTGGTACATTAACTGACAGGGCAGAACCAGGTCTTATCCCCTTTGTTGTGAAGCCATGAGATTGTGGGAGTGGGCAATCTCCAGCAGCTGTTTTCTGGCGGCAACGCACATTCCGAGGAGGTCCAACATTCTAGCAGACAGGCTCAGTAGGTCTATTCTGATGCCATATGAGTGGTCTCTGAATCTTTCAGTAGCGAAACAGATATTTCTAAAGTGGGGTCAGCCTTACTGTGATCTCTTCACCTCTCCTTCCAAAGCAAAGTGCAGTGAGTTTTTTGCTCTGAACCCCCCTCCAGGGGAGTCCTCCAGAGATGCTCTGGTTCATGCTTGGACCTCCAGTCTTCTCTATGCTTATCCTCCACTTCCCCTGATCCCAAAGTTCATTCAGAAAGTGCAATGGCTGGGGAGCTCAGTCATCCTCATTGCCCTCTTTTGGCCTTGCCAAAGTATGGCTCCCTTCTCTGTGGTCTCATGCAGTGTGTCCTCCCTGGACACTGGATCCCCTTCCGGATCTGATTTCACATCCCTTAGGGATTCCGCATCCAGATCTGGCCAGCCTGAAGCTTACCTCTTGGCTGCTCCAGTTCCTATGATGGTTAGGACTCCAGGCTATCTTCTCTGGTTAAGAAGATATTGGTAGCAGCTCATAAGTCTTCCACTAGGAAGGTTTATTCTAGCAAGTGGAGGTGTTTTTCAATTTGGGCATCTCAATGAGACTTAGATCCTTTTACTGCCATGGTGCCTGCTATTTTAGAGTCTTTAGCCGATAGATTTCAACAGGGTGCCAGCTTTTCTACAGTTAAAGTTCAGCTGACTGTTATTTCTAACTTCCACATAGGAGATAATTCAGCTTCCCTGGTTTCTCTAAGCTTTGTAAAGCCTTTGTAAAGGGCACTTTTCTTCTTAAACAACCAGTCAAGGACCCAACGCCACCTTGGGACCCTACTTTGGTCCTTCAAGCCTTGACTTCTTCTCCCTTTGAACCCAGTGCTTCAGTGGATTTGCAATTCCTGTCTTTGAAAACAGCCTTCCTGACTACCATTACATCAGCTAAAAGAGTGTCGGAGCTTCAAGCCTTATCAATTAAGCCTCCTTATATGGTCTTTCATAAAGACAGGGTATCCTTATGCACTAATCCTTTCTTCCTTCTGAAAGTGGCCTTGGAATCAAACATTAATCAGGTTATCAATCTCCCTGTTTTCTTTCTGAACTTTCAGAATAGGGGAGAGTACAAATTGCACTTGTTAGATGTTCATAGACAATTACCCTTTTATTTGCATAGAACAAAGGCCTTTCACAAGTCTGATCAGCTTTTTGCTTCCTACTCTAAACCCTTTTTAGGGAAACCTGTACCAAAAGTCACCATTGCTCGTTCGATCTCTGAGAGCATACTTCAGGTGTATTCTACCAAAGGATTATTTCCGCCAGGTCATGTTAAGGTGCATTCTACTAGGTCTATGGCTACTTCAGTTGTCTTTTGATCCAGTTTCTCTGGATGATATTTGCTCTGCAGCTACCTGGGCATCTTCTCATACATTCATGCTGTGCTCCAGAATATCCTTCCATGAGGGCCTCCCAGGTCTTTTGGTAGCTGGGGACTCTGTCCCACAGGTTGAAGACCAAATGAAATCAACAACTTCAGATAAAGAAGTTATATACTCACCATAACGTTCCATTGGAGTTGCTACTTTTCATTTGTTTTCAACCGCCCTTCCTTCCTTCCTTCCCCCTGCCATATATGGGCTGCATGGTTATCTTGCTGGAAGAGAAATGTCCCTTTCTTTGGCGTAATTGGTGATATCTTAAGTTACTCTGAGTAATTTGCCAAGGAGTAAGGCATTGTGGTAGGTTGGGATGCTAGGGGGGGCAGTAAACTCGATCTGAATTGAGGAAGGAGACAGGGGCATTATGGGAATAGCAATAACTCAGATCAAACGTTATGGTGAGTACATAACTTCTTTTTATGACAAATTACAGGAATTTATTAGCTGAGTATATAATTATCACAGGAACTGCCATCAGAATAAAACTATGCATTCATTGATAACCTATTATTAAGTAATTCAGAAATATTGACAGAAATGTACAGTTCTCTACTTTATGCAAGAAAAAAATAGCCTATGTATAATAAATATTGTAAGCATAATTTGAACTCCGATTGTGACTGAGAAAAGGATAATACAAGTAATAAAGTATTACTGTTTCTGTAGCAGTGACACAAGTAATGTCAAATGTGATTTGCAAGATAGGGAACACTGGTAAATCAGTGACTAAGTATCCCTGGTGTATTGTTGATGGATGAACAGTTGCCTAAAATCCATGCATTAATAGGTGAGAGATCTTAACTGTGATAGAATCAATGTACATACAGAACTTCTAACTGAATTAAGCACATCTGGAGTAGAGAGTGAAACCAACCTCAGTATTGTAACTGACAGACAAAGCCTGAGGGAGTTAGCTTAGATGTTAGTAAGTTATTGAACTAGATGCAGAGAATGAGGAACTGGTCCAATGATTTTTGCACTGGAGTACAAGTACGTGTAGATTAATGGTTATTTGTTAAATCAAGCACAGAAGTAAGTCAGTACAACAGATCTTACTTCTAAACAACTGTTTAAAACTGCACACTTTTGCCTAGCAATGTATCTACTAATACACAGAAAACACATATCTTATGCTTGTTTTGATAAGCAATACGTTACTAATTACACATTACAAGTGTTAAGAGGACAGATGGTGTTGTACACAATAATATGTGAACAAATATTCCACATAATGTTAACAAAATAGACATTATTCTTATCAAGTTTCACCCATTGAATGAGATTGAAATCAAAGTGAAACAAATTCATGTAGCTGGTTGGGTTTGCAGTAATACTTCTGCTTTCTATTATCTTGTCCTATTAACATAAAACAGAGTAGCAAGCCTTACATCTTCTCTGGCAAAGAGCATTCCAGAGCCGTTGTTAGATATGCATGATAAAATGTTGGCAGTAAGTGTGAGTAAAGGTCGCCAACATATGTTTCTACTCCTTCTAAATTTTCTAACATCTGTGGATCACTCTAAATACCTACTATCAGATTTCCACTTGCAGACTTACTGCTGACTCATTTATTTATCTTAGTTAAGTAAGCACTTGTCAGGAATAGAAGAGGTAAATGCCATCTATGGAACTAGTCTTTCGGCTTTTTCTGGTTAGGGTTTGCCACAGTGGAACTCCGGTCTGCTAATGATTGGCAGTGGATTTTTACGGTGCCAAGTTGCCAGCCCGACGCCCAACCTTCAAAGAAGGCAATGCAATCTATGGCACTGTTTACTGCTAATTATGCAACACATTCTTTTTTTCTTAAGTCTGCTACTTGATAATGTGAAAACTACAGTAATGGAAGGTTTTTGACTGACACCAAGCAGCCTTTTGACCAAAACAGCATAATCAGAGTTGTAGCAACAAACTTTAGTGCCCCAGGCAACACAACCATTTGGTGTCCCCCACCTGGCTGTCTATGAGTGATGACAATTGCAATTCCTCAATGACATTTTGTAAGCTTCCTTTTTTTTCTAAAAGATAGAAAGACATTATTATGAAAGCCAAAAAACTGTTTGACAGTTTGCAAGCTGTCACCCTGTTTGGCTTCTTTCCAATATGGTACCCGGTATAGTTGCCTAATCTACCCCATGCTTTTTACACCTATAAAGGTAGGCAATGATATGTTCACTTACAATATCACAACTTTTTTTTTCATGGTATATCCTCCATTCCTCAAGTATCATGCAGGGTCTGTGCCTTTCTATACCTGTTCCTGATATAATCAGATCTGTTCATAATGTAATACTGCAGAAAGAACAGTTTCCCTTTGTAGTGACTCTGTTTGGCAAACTGGCCCTTACATTTGCCATCAAAAATCAAGAGTTGCAAACTGTGACTTCATAAAACTGATAAGCCAAGGACCTCAGCATCAAATTCTTCAATCCTCTATGAATATGAACAAAAACATTGGCGGTTAATCCGTTGTTCTATGTATTCCCTAACCCCACTGGTGACCTTACAATCTCCTACTGTTTCACTTGACAACCAAAAGCTTAGATAAAGACAAAGAAAATGGCAGTCACTACCTAAAGAAAAATATAATTGTTCTAAAGCCATTTGGTGCTACACGTCAGTTTTCTAACTTAATTGCAGCACAGATGACGTAATTTGGTTTACATTCTCCAAATGTTTAGATTTTATTTTATATACCTTGATGGGACTGAGCCCCATTCCTAAGTCAGGGCATAATTAAAGCTCATGAAAAAACTTTTGCTTCAGTCATTAATGTTAGCCAAGAGTACATTCTTTTCCAGAATTACCACCTTTTGTAAGTTGTATGAGGTTGCATGTATTGGTAGTACATTTAAATATGATTCTAAATTATTTTCATTAGTCCTGCTGCTCCTTCTTCTTCTCTTTCAGCTGCTCCCGTTAGGGGTCACCACAGCAGATCATCTGTTTCCATTTCTTCCTGTCCTCTGCATCTTGCTCTGTCACACCAACCACCTGCATGTCCTCTCTCACCACATCCATATACCTTATCTTAGGCCTTCCTCTTTTTCTCTTACCTGGCAGCTCCATCCTTAGCATCCTTTTCCCAATATACCCAGCATCCCTCCTCAGCACATGTCCAAACCAATGCAATCTCACCTCTCTGGCTTTCTCTCCAAACCGTCCGACCTGAGATGACACTCTAATATACTGATCCCTAATCCTGTCCATCCTCTTTACACCCAGTGCAAATCATCTTTAATTCTGCCACGTCCAGCTCTGACTCCTGCCTTTTTGTCAATGCCACTGTCTCCAACCCATATAACATAGCTGGTCTCACTACCCTCTTGTAGATCTTCCCTTTCACTCTTACTGGTACCCATCTGTCACAAATCCCTCCTGACACTCTTCTCCACCCAGTCTGTACTCTCTTTTTCACCTCTCTTCCACACTCACCATTACTCTGAACTGTTGATCCCAAGTACTTAAACTCATCCACCTTCGCCAACTCTAATCCCTGCATCTGTACCATTCCTCTATCCTCCCTCTCATTCACAAACATATATTCTGTCTTAGTCCTGCTAACCTTCATTCCTCTGCTGTCTAGAAAATATTGGCTTGTGAGGGAGAGAGCATAGACTCTAGGTTTTTTAGGATTACCACCTGTCCCACTTTGGGTTGGGAGGTTGTCATAATAGTTAAGGTGTTTACCTTATATACACAAGGTACAGGGTTTGATTCTTACATGGGATAATTGGCTAGGCTTAAAATGGCTCACAAGGGCAGTCTGCCTAGTACTAATCTATGAACATATGAGCCTATGAATCTCCACCTCTCCACAGGGTCTCCTCAACCTGGTCCCTACTCTCACTGCAGATCACAATGTTAGCCTGCTGCTCCTACGGCTTTTAAAACTATCTGGATATCTTATTCCCACATTGCTTAAATTTTTGCTTCAGATTCTTCTGTTTTTTTACTTTGCCTTTCTCAGTACATCTGTAACTTTTACAATGTTTGTGCTTCTCTTTTAACACCTGTGTAAGTAACTGCAGTTTTGTAATTACACTTTTTATCATCAAACATATTTTTGTAATGGTGTCATAAGCATCAACCATGGCAATAAAACAACAGATATTTAGTATTTATTTATTTAATTCATTTTATAATAATTGGGTCTAGCAATTTCAGTGATCAACACTAATTTTGTCTTTTCTAAATTAATAATAATAAGGAATGTGTTTTACGAAAATCATCAAGTTCTAAGCAGGTCATTCAGTTAGAAAAATTAATCTCCAATTGCTTCAAATATTCTGTCTGAAGTGAAATTCTAACTATAAGATAATTTATTTGCACTGTAAACCTTGTACAACCCAATATAGGCATAACAGATGGAGATGAACTTAATTGATTACAATCTGAATGTTAGTTTAAATTCTAAAATGGAGTGGAATGAGGCAGTTTCTTATGATATTGTTCCAATTCTATTATTTGTGATAGTTGTTGTTTCTCTTAACTATCTATGGTGTCTTGCTTATCGGCTACGTGCAATATTATAGCTGCTCAAAAATTTGGTATTGAATACCCTCTCCCAGTCTGCCATTTAGAAATGTGCAGGTTCAGTTTGGCTCTACATGTGGTTTCATTGGTCATTTGAAAGGCTTTTTCTACCAGGAATCCTGTTCATACCTCTAGGTAACATAAAAAGCAATCTTGGTTTATATACTGTCGAACTCGGGATGTTACCAGCTTCCAGGAGTTCAAAAGTGAAAAGACAAAAATGTAAGACTCACTCTGCTGCACTATACGTGGCAGCAACTGTGCTTTCATACCCACTAATATGCATCTCCATCAACTTTGTAATCCTTCAAGATATGCCTAAAACAACTTCTTTCTCCACATACCAAAATTAAACCCAAACCTCTACCCTTACCTGACCTAAAAATATATAAAAATTAAATTATTTACTTTTCTGTAATTTTTAAAATAACCATGCTAAATTGCCCTAAAGTGTCAAAATACAACAATCAGAAACCAGACTTCATATATTGACTATCAGCTGAGTGCAGTAATACCAACTCATTTCTTATCTTTTAAAATACTTTATCTTGGGGTATAAAGACTTGGCTGTACTTTAACTTTATAGTTCAGCCACTGACACTGTATTACATCATGTTATGTCCCAACACTCTGAGAGAACAGTTATTATATCCTTTCACAGAGGTGACCTGGACAAGTTCCTCTCCGAATGTAAGTCCATTGCAGTACTGTATCCCCACCAATATAACTGCACAAAAAAGAAATTTTTCGACAACCATTAAATCATCCATGTTCATACATCCATACAGCTTCAGATCAGCAGTGTTGTATTTCCTATCACACATTTCATTCACCAAGAAGTAATTAAGGAGGAAGAGAGTGATGGTTTCACTATTCTTAGCCCTCTAAAGCGCATTTGATACTGCACACCCAACTCTGTCAACATCAGTGGACTCCAACAACTTTGTACAGATTTAGAGCATACAGATGGGTGTGTGTCTTTCTTAAATCAAATTGTGACTGTCTTCTGCCAAATTCTGTCTCAGGCATAGTATACAAAGAAAAACCCCATGTTCTTCATTTGCATTTTCATGAATAACATGGAAAGCATATGGCAATATGCCAACAATTTTTTACTTCTCTGCCCTTCATTTACCCCATTTTCTATTGAAAATGAATGTTAGCCTTATTCTGCGGGATTGTTTTAGTAACCATCTCTCTTCCACAGCATTTCAGCACTAGCTATTTTACAACCACCTTTTCCTTCATAGAAATAAGGTAAAATCCATGAATTGTTTGCTGTGAAGCTAGCATTTCTCATGGAGCATGAGCATAAGCTGTATCTTACACCCTAAAGAAATGAAGAAGTAAACACAATAAAATATCTAGCTTTAAGAGTGGACTAATACCTTGTATCTGGTAATATTCAACATTCCATGTCAATAATGATCAAATGGCTGGCCAGGTCCCTTGGCATAAAAAGATAAAGCAGTGAATGGTCAAAGGGACCTGGATATGATTAGTTGCTCAGGTACCTGCTGGAGCTGTTCCTGGAGAGGAGAATAATGGTAGGGCTTAACCTGCTCATCCCTCTTCAGCTGGCCACACTTGGGGTACATACAAGAGTGCAGTGTACAACAGGGACAGGCCCACCTGATTACATTGCATGCAGAGCAATGATGTATTGCAAAGGGTCTATATTATATTAGCAAACGGAATGAATTGAGAATGCTATATAATCGACCCACAATCCCTGAAAACCCAAAATGTCAAACACATGGATCAGTGATTTTTTTCCCCCTACTTAAATATACCAACTCTGAGATTGCACCACAGTGGAGGAAATGGCACAGTCCCGAAAACGTCCCAGTGATTTTTTTGCCTAAAAAAAAAATCGCTGTTCCGTGCTTTCGGTAATTTGCCATTTTGCGTAATGAGGTTTGCCTAAACAGCGTTCGCAATTCATTGCGTTCGTTAAAATAATATGGACCCCCATTGCAAAGACCTATTGCATTACAACCACCTTGACACAAACAACCATTTGCAGGGGAAGGTAGCACTTAATGACCCCCACCAACCTGTAGAATATGCCACCCACACCCATATCACTTGACTCATACCACAGGGAATTAATTGATCAAATGCCTGTCAGGCAGGGGAACAAATCAATCCATACAGAAAGAGGGAGGGCAAGGTCTGATGGTTAGCATTGTGAAATTGGCCAAAAAATGTAATAATTTTAGGTGTATTATCTAAGGCTGAATTAATAATTCAAAAAAATCAATGAACATCACATCTATAACCATGCTTGTACCAAAACTCATATTCAGCTACATTATTTTAAATTGTTCTTCTTTCGGCTTTTCCCGGTTAGGGGTCGCCACAGCGGAACTCCGGTCCGCTAATGATTGGCAGTAAATTTTTTTATGGGTGCCGAGGTGCCAGCTCGACTCCCAACCTTCAATGAAGGCATGCCCATTCTACGTATGTCTTTCGAATGCCACTCGATCACAGGGAGGACATGCAGACTTCACACAGAAGGCACTCCAGACAAGAATCGAACGGAAGAACCTCTTGCTGTGAGGCAACAATGCTACCGTTGCACCACCGTGGCGTTTAGCCACATTATTTTAAATGCCACCCCTATAAACACCTTTAGTAAGCTTTAAACAACGGAGTAGAAAATATTAATATCTGCAACAGGCATATCTTGCTGATCTGAAGGCTTCAAATCCTTAAAAAGGTCTACTTTAGCTGACTCTGTTACAGAGAATGCAAGTCCCACAGCTCAGCCACAGAAATAGTGTTCTACGAAAAGATCTTCCTTACTATCACTAAACTGTGCCGCTTTATCTCAAATAGCTAAACTATTTTTCCTCACTCAAAATTGGGCGCTGGTGATGTCATATAATCAGGTAACTAATCTTAGACAATTACGTGCTATAGCTTTCTATATAAGTCTAGTGATACCTTGAACAGTAAGTAATACCATCAAACTGAAAATACATATTTTTCTTTTATTTAGACCACACAAATCACTAACTCTGTGTCATTTGCCTTCTTAGGTTAGACCTTCTGCCCACAGTTACCTCTTTTTTGCATACATTGATATTCTTCTTCTTTCCCAGTTAGGGGTCGCCACAAAGGATCACCTGTCTGCTCATGATTGGCAGTGGAGTTTTACAGTGTCAAATGCCAGACCGGCGTCCAACCTTCCACAGAAGGCACACACATGCACATACTCACACCTAGGGCCAATTTAGAGTGCCCAATCCACCTACAGCATGTCTTTGGGATGTGGGAGGAAACCAGAGTACCAGGAGGAAACCCATGCAACCACAGGGAGGACATGCAGACTCCACACAGAATGCACCCCAGCCGAGGATCGAACCAGTGACCCTCTTGCTGTGAGGAGGCAACGCTAACTGCTGCACCACCGTGGCCGCCCTTTTAATGTCTTAAACTATATCCAAATACATTCAAATGCAAGATTACATACCCACATACATATATGAAAAAAGATCAGTAATGAAACTGGGCTGTTGTTTAGCTCATATCAAAAAATATAGAAAGATAACAAAAAGTAAATGCAAGAGACACAGGATGGGATGATCACATTTGCATGATAAGCAGCCATTTGCAATGTGTGTGATTCAGAGGCACACTTACTGCAAACAGGAAATACTGAGCAGCAGTGCTAGCCATGATATATGGTAATAAACGTACTCATCAGATGATAATGAGCAATATTAGTAAAATAGGTGGTACCATGTATGCTAATAAGGCAAAACAAGATGGCAGAGAGAGTCATAAAGTATAAATGCTGTGTTGCAGAGCTGTAAATATCCAGTTAGTAAACACTGCCAAAACCATGTTCATGCTAAAGAATTATGAAAAACTGTTAGGGGAAAACTTTGCATTAGTAAATGTTTATTTGCAAGATTTATTTCTTTATTTACTTATTTATTTATTTTATATTTGTTAACCGGGAAATTCCAACAGGACCAGGTCCATTTTCAGCAGAGGCCCAGAGAGAAAAGCTCCGGCATCAAGTTATACAGATACAGTACATCCAGCATAATACACAAAACAGGTTACATCATGTAATGACTTCCCTAATTTTCGTCCCATAGCATTGCTATCACCTATAGCCAAAATCATGGAAAAATGTATCCATAAACAACTCCTTAACCACCCTCTCCATAACAACCTACTTGCTAACAGTCAACATGGATTTAGACCTTCTCACAGTACCACTACTGCATTACTCTCCTTTACTAACGCTATCAACCATAACCGTAACAACACTAATCTATCATCTTCTATCTTCATAGATCTTTCAAAAGCTTTCGACATGGTTAATCATAAACTTCTTCTGCACATACTAAAATCTCTTTCAATTCATCCTTCTTCCTTATCCTGGCTTACATCTTACCTAGAAAACCGTCAGCAGGCATACTTTGGAAAAACTCACTATCTAATCTCCTTCCTATCTCTTTAGGTGTAGCTCAAGGGTCTACCCTTGGCCCACTCCTATTTTCTATCTTTATTAACGATCTCCAGTCAGATATTCCAAACACTACTTGCATACAATATGCAGACGATTCCACTATAATCTGCACTGCTTCCTCTCAGACTGAACTCCTGTCACTTACCCAAAAAGCTTTTTCCACTGTTGAACACTGGTTCTCTGACCGTTGCCTACTCCTCAACCCCAAGAAAACAAAGTTGCTATTGTTCTCACCTACCCACAAATCAACCTCTCTTAATTTCTCTATTACTTCCTCTGATAACACTCTGATTTCTCCTGATTCTACTACAAAACTACTAGGAATAACTATTGACAACAATCTCAATTTTGATTCTCATATAAACAACACAATAAAAGTAATAAACAAAAAGATTGGTTCCCTTTATAGAATCAAACCATTCCTTACACCTGAAGCTCGGACACCTTAGCTAGTTCTCACCTTATCTCTACCCTTCTATATGCTTCCCCTATTTATACCAATCTCTCTAAAAATAACCTCAAGAAACTTGCTACATCTTACCATAATATTGCTCGATTTGCCACAGGATCCCTCTTCAGAACTCATCACTGTCTTAACCTAAAACAACTAGGCTGGCTTGAACTTCCTAACAGGCTCATTTATCAACAGCTCTTAACTGCTCACAAAATTCTATATCAGCCTTCTAAAACACCAATTCTCTCTAATCTCATTACGCCTTATAATAACTTGAAACACCTACGCTCTTCAAACAAACTACTGGTTAATATTACCAAACCCAATAACTCTGCAGGTGACAGCCTTTTTTCTAACTCTGTTGGAAAAATGTGGAACAAACTGCCATCTGATATCTCATCTTTGTCTAGTCTTCCACTCTTTAAAAGACAGCTGAAAACACATCTCAATAAACACTGGCTTTGTTCCTGTAACAACCCAGATTAACCTTCCTTTTTCCTTTCCTCCTTAATTCCTCCTCACACAACATCATATAGACATATGTAAAAAAATATATATATATTTTTAAAATATTTTTATTATTTTCTTTTTCACCTTTCTCCATATTATATACTTATATTTTTAGAATTTGTATAGCAAATATCTACTAAACTTTGTTTATGTAATTTCCTGCTATGACTATGCCTGTCTGCATGTGTATCTCATGTTCTGACTCAATGTGTTTATAATTTTTACCTTGTTTTGCCTGTTTCTGTGAATTACTTGTAATACCGTTGGAGCTTTTCTCCCCGGGCCTCCACTGAAAATAGACATATATCCAGCTGGACTAGCCCGGTCAACAAATATAAAATAAAATAAATAAATAAATAAATGTATGCTGAGCATAGTAATATAACAAGAAATTAATAAAACACTCCAGGTAAAAGAAGATATAGAACATAGGTAAAAAGACAATGTCAGTTATACATTGGTAAGAGAAGAAAATATATCACGTAAGACTCTACAGTTAAAAGTACCCTTTCAGATGACCAAGCCTACAAAGGATCAGAGATCCAGCATGCGATCAGAGAGGAGTTTGGGGAGTTACTAGCAGTGTGGGTAGGGTAATGTGATACAAGGGCATAACCAGGTACTAAGAAGATGTGATTTGAGGGAGTTTTTGAATATGAATGTGGAGGGGGCAGTGGACACGGATAGGGGAAGAGAATTCCAGTTTCTGGCAACGGTGTGGGAGTAGAGCGCTTTCCCTGCATTATTGTTAGCCTTGGTGATGGAGAGGACAGATTTTTCACTGGATCTTAGGTACTGGTTTGTAGTATAGACGGTAAGTAGGTTGGATAATGAGGGATTTTTTAGGACATTTGAGAATATTGTAGGCTGTGCCCAGCTGGTGATAGTTAAGTAGCTGTGGTAGCTCAAGCCATTTTAGCTCTTTTAGTGCAATACAGTGATGGGTTCTATAGGATGAGTTAGTAGCAAACTTGGCTATTTTATTTTAGCATGATTCTAGTTTGTCTAGGTCACATTGTCTGATTTGGGTAAAGATTGGTGCTGCGTATAATAGAGTTGAGAGGAGCTGGCTTTGTGCAAGAGTGACTGTTGCTTTTTGTGAGAGAAAGAACTTATGACTGTATAGGGAGCCTAGTTTTTTGTGTACTAGTTTTATGGTATGCCCAGAAGTTTGGTGTGGTTAGAAGGGGAGATGTTGGTGCCATCCTTAGATGTTATGGTAAAGGGGGAGTTGATCTATTAGGGGTAAATAGTAGCAGTTTTCTTTCTGGGATTTAGAATTAGTTGGATACCTGATATCCATTTTTCTACTGAGTTAAAGGTATCTTGAGTGAGTGTATGTAGGGTGGTGGGAGATGAGGCGGAGCAGATCAGGGTTGAATCATTCGCATATTGTATGAGTGTGGCATGTTGTGTAGAGCTATTGAGGTTATTTGTGAAAATAGAGAACAACAGTGGGCGCAGTATAGAGCCCTGTGGGACTCCTACGGTGGATGGAAGTTGTGTAGACAGAGTTCCTTTCCACTGGACAGATTGTTGCCTGTCAGATAGGTAGCTTCTGAACCAGGCTATAGTAGAGGAGGTGATGGATAATGATGTTATTGAGTCTAGTAGAATGGAATGGGAGACCATATCAAATGCTTTTGAGAGGTCTAGAAAAATGGCTGATACATATTTGTTATCATCCCTGTGAAGGTTTATATGATTAGTGAAGGATAGAAGGGCTGTGGTGGTGCTGTGATGTGGACGGAAACCATGTTGTGTGGTAGATATTAGAGTGTGTAGAGAAATGTCATCACCTGCAAGTGTATGCATTTCTCAAGAATTTTGGATATGGAGCAAAGGATGGCAATAGGTCGGTAGTTGGAGAAATTGTAGGAGTTACCTCCTTTATGGAGAGGAATGATGTGAGATACTTTCCAGAGTTTGGGTATGTAGAATTCTAGTATGGAGCAGTTGATTAGGATAGAGACAGGATATGATAGGGAGTCACTAGCCATTTTTAGGTATGCAACAGGTATGTTATCAGCTGCTAATGTGGTTGGCTTTAGTTTTAGGAGGATTTTTTTTGATAGTTGAGGTGGGCACTGGTGATAGGCTAAAAGAGGGGGTGATGTGGGATAGGTTGGGTTGTGATTGAGGTAGACTGTTTTTGGTTATTTGACTGGACAAGGCTAAGATGGATTTAGTAAAATGGTTATTAAATTGAGAAGCTATGTCTAGGGTATTGTTAGTAGAGCTGGGTGCTGGAGTAGTGGTTTTGCCTGGCTTTAGTAGGGAGTTAATGGCATGCCAGAATGTTTGTGGATTATTTGAATATTTCCGTTGGGCGCTAAGAAAATAGTTTTGTTTGTGTATTTTGGATTTAGCCTTAGCCTTGTTTCTAAGCTGTTGATAGTATTGCCTGGAGCTAGGGGTTTTGTCAGTTTTCCAGATTTTCCAGGATTTATCTCTGGCTTTTAGTAAGGTTCTGATGTCCCTACTTAGCCAGGGTGCATAGTTTGCTTTAACTCCAACCTTTCTGCTGGGAGCTAGACTGTTAAAGATGTTAGAGAAGGTAGTATTGAAGTAGTCTACTGCCTGGTCTAACCCAAGTGTCTGTAGTGGTTTCCAGTGCAGTGGCTTAGGACAGTATTTAGGTATTGTAGGGCAAGGTTACGGTCATCTTATATGAGTTTGTAAGCTACTGGTTTGGAGTGATTGGAATGTTTGTGGAGTAGGAAGGTGGGGAGATGATCACTTAGGTCATCTGGGAGAAAGCCTACTGTATAGTTTTGTTTGGGATACTTGGTTAGTGTCCACTCCATTATGGATTCTTTCTTTGTTTTCTTGTCTATTCTAGTTGGCTCTTCAATTAGTTGAGAGAACCCATATAGATTGATATGTGTAGAGGGGCTGCTGGAGTTACAGGCTGCTCAGTTGGTGTTAAGGTCTCCTAGTAGGATTGTTTCCTGAGGTAGATTGTCCTTTGTCCAGTGCAGGATGTCCTCTATTATGAGTGAGTTGTTGCCTGGAGGTATGTAACAGCATATAATATTGATCTTCTTGATGTTTCTTATGGACAGGACAAAAAAATAGGACTTCAGCATTTTGAAAAGTGGGTGGTGTGGTGTGCAGGAGCTGGAGGTTAAGGATGTTTTTAAAGAGAATGGCTACTCCTCCTCCTTTCCTGTTCTATCAGATCTAAGTGTATTATACCCTGGGAGAAGAAAGTCTCCATCTTGGATACTGGGTTTAAGCCAGGTCTCTGTAATGGCGAGTATATCAGGGTTGTAGTGGGCTATGAATGCATGTAGGTCTGTTAGCTTGTTGGTAATACTTCTTATGTTGAGATTTAGGATCAGCAGGTCAGATTTTGTCTGGCTGAGAGGGGACCTGGATTTGGGTCAATATTATCAGAGGTTAGCAGAGTTTGTAGGAGTGTCAGTATGTGCTTTTTAATATTAATTGTTTGTGAGCTCGGTCTATGTGTGTTTTTCATAGTGCGGTAAGAGGGTCTATATCAGTTGAGCGAAAACCCTATTACGCGAATACGAATACGTCGAACCGTATTGCATGAAGTACGTAAACATCGAACATCAAAAACCTCGAATTCCGAAATGTCGATTTGTTTTGGTTGGCCCTTCTGCATTATAACTTCGTAACTTAAGTGTGCGATAGACAGGACTTTAGGATTAAGATCTGGATTAAGGTAAGTGCATGTATAGGTAATGTATGTAAAATTTAGTGTAGTGTTAGATGTAGGGTTTTTTTAAGTGTATGTATGTGTGTTATTTATTTTGTTTCAGTGTATGTCTGTAGGGGAAGTGAGCGGTAGTTATGGACCTTAGGGTTAGGGAGGATTAAGGATAGTGCATAGATAGTTGTGTATGTGGGGTTTAGTGTAGTGTTGGAAGTAGGACTTTGTTAAATGTATATATGTGGATTATTTATTTTGTTTGGGTGTATGTCTGTAGGGTTTGGTTAGTGTATGTATGTGGTTTATTTATTTTGTTTGGGTAGGTACTAAGTAGCGGATGGTGGGGTTGGCTGACTATGATAGTTCGATATTTTATTTTTCGCAGTTAGTGCGTTCGGGATTTTCGCAGTTCGAGGTATAGGGGTTGATGTTTCGGTATTCGGGTAAAGGGGTTTTCGCTCAACTGATATAGACCCTGGTGAGATTGTATCATTTGACTGATTTGACTTGATTTATGACACCCATCTGAAATTCATAGAATGAAGCATAGAAGTACAACTGTATACAACTACGAACACAGGACATCACTGAGCATGTTTTTAAGATGCGGAAGACACAGTTTCACTGTCTGGATTCATCATACAGTGAATATTTTCAAGATGTTATACTATTTCATACTTAGGAGGCAGTTACAGCAAGGGGAAATTTTTTTGCAGGAGCAGCCTCCAGCATACCAGGTAGAGGAGGTTGTGTCAGATGAAGAGTCAGCAGCAAGGTATTAATGTGGTAGAAGGAGGCAGTTAAAGTATGCTGTGCTACTGGCAGTCCCTTCCACATATCTTTGTTTCACAGAAAAGCTGAATCTCTACAGGAAAAGTGAAGGCTGTGCTCATTCATGCATAGGCTGATCACACTGTGCATCAGACTTAAGCAAACCAAGCAGTGGTGTACAGATGGCAGGGTGCACTTATCATCATTTGCACAGGTAGGAGAGGGCACACGTGTGGATCACTTTCACATAGAAACGCCTGAGTAGTGAGGACAATTAAAGCAAGACTGCACTTGTGTGTAGAGGCTATATGTATGTGGGGAGGGGCAGAGGGCATTAATGTAAAAGGCTATGTGAAGGATCACTGGATGTGTGGTATGTGTGTGTGTGTGTGTGTGTGTGTGTGTGTGTGTGTGTGTGTGTGTGTGTGTGTGTGTGTGTGTGTGTGTGTGTGTGTGTGTGTGTGTGTGTGTGTGTGTGTGTGTGTGTGTGTGTGAATAGTACTAAGGGACTTTGGTGGTATGAGTGTGAGTCTACTTGGACACAGCCTCAGCAGCAGCAGTTGCAGCATTGCATGGTACAAAGCTGAGTATTCCATGCATGCACCTGCCCACAACAGCTAGTTCTACTACAAGTTGCATTGGTCATACCATGGCTCTAACTACATGTCAGTGTACTGTGTGACCCTAAACAAGTCCTTTACCAGATATGCCACTGCTATGACTGCCATGACCCCAGTGATGTCTTCTTATGGCCACACATGCCTCCACAACAGATGTGCATTGTCAAGGATATCAATGGCAACAGTAGCCACCATCCGTGGAGGTAGAAGTGGAAATGCTTTGTGGATGACATCTCATGCATGGCATCTCATGCATGACACGTGAGCTCAGAGAGTATGGTATGTTCAGTATATGATTTAGGCTATCAAAACCATCATACATATGGAGCATGATTATGTTATCAATTACCAAAAATTAAAAATAACACAAAAACAGTTATCATTTAGATTGAATGTAAAATTATCAAAAAATATAAAAATTAAAATCATACTTTTTGCAGAAGAGCAAGTCCCCTGCACCCTCTCTCCCCTACTAATTTTAGACAGACAGACAGCTAGATAAATAGATAGATAGACAGATAAACAGAGAGACATACTGTAAGATCACACAACTGTGGGGTAAGGGAAAATTCCATGCCCACTGTAAGCCAGCAAGCCATCAGGCAGGCTAAAACACAATCGAATACAGCATTCACTTTTTTAAGTATTCAATCTTAATACCACAAAAAATATTTGGACTGTTCATGGTACAGGATGCAAACTTATATTCAGGTGTGTGTGTGTGTGTGTGTGTGTGTGTGTGTGTGTGTGTGTGTGTGTGTGTGTGTGTGTGTGTATGTATATATATATATATATATATATATATATATATATATGTATATATATATATATATATATATATATACATATATATATATATATATATATATATATATACATATATTATATATATATTTATGGATCTAGGACTTTTGATCGAAAGACCAAAAGTCCGAATCCATTACGGTCGGGCATACACGCAAAAGTGCTTTTCATCGAAGAAGCACTTTCATGTAAGTATGCCTGTTGTGGAGGTCGTACTACGATGCGGATAAGGGAAAATTCACTTTTCCCCACTGTAGTGTGATCTTGGAGGGAGAATATTAAAGTAGGGAGGGTGTGCAGGGGGACTTGCCCCCCCCCTGCAAAAATGTTTTTGATGCACTTTAACGAAAGTGCTTTTTCAATGAAAGCGCTTTCGTTAAAGTGTGTTCGGTGGCAATGGATTCGGACTTTTGATCTTTCAATCAAAAGTCCTAGATCTATATATATATATATATATATATATATATATATATATATATATATATATATATATATATATATATATATACACCCACACAAACACACACATACACACACACACACACACACACACACACACACACACACACACACACACACACACACACACACGCACACACACACACGCATACACGTACATTCATATACATAGATACATAGAAAACAGGCAAGTGCAGAAACAGAACTCTTACCTTATAACCATTGAAAACTGATATGCAACAGCCATAAATGTACTGCTTCCTAGGTTTAAATATGGATTGGCAATCATTATCTTGGCTCATTCCAAAATACCGCACAGCTACAATATGCTGAAAAACAAATACTTAGATTTATTCATCTTTCTAGTAAAAATGAACATCATTCGCTCACTCTTAGAAGGGGCACAACGCTTCCAGTTAATAACAGGACTTCAGTCCTCCTTAATAGTTTTATAGGTTCATAGGTTTGTAGAGACCTTTTTAAGCCTAACTCTGCTTCCCAAATGTATTTGACATGTTTTGATACCTTGGGGTTATTTGAAAGGGAATATGTTGGCTTAGGCATGTGTGATCAAGCATTAATAGGGTGCCTCTGTATACTAGAGACATAGGTGCCAGACTAGGGGTAAATTTCCAGTTCCCCATCCACTTGTCCTAATTATGCTTAAATTGGGTTAGGGAAGAATTCTGTTTCACATGGATGGGAAGCCTGTTCCAGAGAAGCGATAGTCTCTGAGACACACACCTTTCCCTCCAACATGTACTGTTTATGTTGCTGATGAGGTTAAAGTCACTAGATCAGGTAGTTCTGATGCAATTCTTTCTTACAGATGTGTAACATGTCCATCAGAGTGGAATCAGAGGATACTTTGTAGGCTAGGCATAGTTTGTCTCTCAACAATCTGTAGGAGAGCGAGTACAGGGAATGGGTTTTGAGGCTGTCCTCATAGGATATGTTGCTTAGGCTATGTATTCCTTTTGAGAGAAACCTCTGTAGATACTCCAGTTTCTGCATATGCCTGTTCAGTACACAGCAAAGGTGGGAATTTTACACTCTGATTGGTCTGATAAGGGCTGAGTGCAATGAAAATATAACATCCTTGGACCTAGATGCCATACACTTGCTTATAAGCTGAGCATTATAGAATGATTTCCTTACTACCTATAGACACATGATGGCCAAAGACCAGGGTATTATCTACATGTTTTCCTATATCCTTGATCACTGGGACTACCTTAGGGGGTATTTTATCAATGGAATAGTTTCCAAAAGTAGCTGTCTTCCCAAATAATACCATATATATATATATATATATATATATATATATATATATATATATATATATATATATATATATATATATATATATATATATGCATTTCTTGGCACTGAGTTTTAGACCATTGCTCTGGCCCCTGTTATTAGAGTGTGTCAGGCCTTCTTGGAAAGTATTTGTGTTATTGTGGGATTTTATGACTGGACCTAGTTTGCAATCAGTCTACAGACTTGGTCAGGCAGAGGCTTTTGACATTTGCCTTGACCTCAGAAAAGTAGATGTTAAAAAGGAATGAACCAGCACTGAGCCTTGAGGGACTCTGCTAGTGACTGGTGTCTTTGTGGAGGTAACTCCCCTGTCATAAATTTTTGGGTCCTATCTGTGAGCCAGTTGGCTATCCACCAGTTGACATAGTGGTCTATACCCAATTTTGTGAGTTTGTATAAAATACCCAAGTGGTGTATTGTATCTAATGCTTTGGCCAAATAAAGGTAGGAAGTATGAACCATTTTGCTTTTGTTCATTACTTTGGTGATCTTCTTGAAAAAGTCCTACAGGTTGAGTAGGCATGTCCTGCACTTCACAAAACCAAAGTGAATTGCATCCAATATCTGAAGATTTTCTATGCCATTGTTCATCATTTCTACAATAATTCTTTCCAGGGTTTTGCATATGAGATTAGTCAGACTTATGGGTCTGAAGTTACCTGGGTCATAATTGGCCCATCCTCGTACAGAGGGATAACAATTGCAGTCCTTCATTTCCTTGGCATGAAACCTGTCTGCAGGCTGTGGTTTAATAGTGATTCTCGTGGTCATGATAGGTTTTATTTCATGCTATTAAGGAGGCAATCAGGGACATAATCAAGGCCCGCTAATGCAGTATTCTTGGCCTTGGAAAGTATATTGAGGACATGTTCCCTAGTGATAGTTGGGGGAGACATGGTAAAGGATCTTTCCTGAGGGATGTCTAGGGGAGAGAGAGGAGGGATAAAATTGGAACAAAATGTGTCAGCCATTATATTTGCAAATCTTCTGGCTCTGTATTGGTGGCTTCATTTGCAATTAGCGCATCACAATGCTGTGTGATTGTCCTTGGCTGAGAAGTTATTTTTACCTCAAATTTGGCATTGGTAGACTTGATTAGCCTCCTGAGTTGCTTGTTTAGATCGATGAAAGAGTTTTTAACTTGCTGTGTATTGCAAATTATACCACCCCAGCTGGGAATCAAACACAAAGTAATTGGCTTAAGAGGCCAGTGCCTTATCCATTTGCCTCTGGGGCCTGATACACTTACCTTTAAATTTCTAACTCAAAAATATTACCCTCCTCTTCGTAATAGATTCTGCATCAAAATCCCTCCCCACTCTTTATACAATTGTGACTCCCATTTTCTTACTAGGCCATCCTTTGCTGTTACTACCTGTCAAACAGCCTTCTCTAAACTTTTCCCAGCCTGTTGGAATTCTCTCTCTGAAGCAATAAGATAAATAGGCAGTCTTCTACTTTTCAAGAATGCTTTCCATTCCTATCAGCTTAAGAAAAACAAATGTAACTGCTTTAGAAATACTGATTAGAAAATTCTTTAAATCAGCATCCCTGATATTCCCACTGTATGCTACTCCCAAAGCCAGGAATACAGCATCCATGGGGCCTGACAACATCCCAGGCTGTGTTCTACATGAACTACAGAATGAACTGGGACCCCACCTAAGCACCATGTTCAATCATAGCCTCACTTCAGGCTTTGTGCCCACTGAATGGTGCACAGCGATGGTTATCTCACTCCACAAAGGAGGATCCACCACAGACCCCCGGAACTACCACCCCATTAGCCTAATGAGCCTGGTCTGCAAGGCCATGGAACATATCATCATGGAACTTATAAACAAAGATATTGGTAATCACCAAACTCTGGACCCCACCCAGTTCCAGTTTGTAAAAGGTAGATCATGTCTCCTAAACCTGATAGACTTCTTTTAAGCAGTCACCAAAGCCGTAGACAAGGGTAAGGTAGGTCACACAGCCTATCTAGATCTCACCAAGGCTTTTGACACCATCCCCCACTCTACAATTATAGATAAACTCACTAAACTAGATATAAATCCCTATGTCACAAGATGGGTTGCCAACTGGCTCATTGACAGAACCCACACTGTGAAAGTAGCAGACTCCAAATCCGACTTCAGACCAGTAACAAGCGGAGTACCACAGGATTCAGTCCTGGGTCCTCTCCTGTTTGGTATCTACTTTTCTGAAGTACAGGCTAACACAAAAGGGCTTTGGCTAATGAAGTTCACAGATGCCTGCAAACTAGGAACCATAATCAAAACTCCTAACGATGTGGACATCCTACAAAAGGGCCTCACTGAGACAGATGCCTGGTGTCAAAGCCATCACCTCAAGCTCAATGCCAAAAAGTGCATTGTCATCCCCTTTGATAAAAACTCTGTACCCATGAGCTACCACATAGGTAGTAGTCTACTTAACACCAAAAGTGTGATAAGAGACCTTGGGATACAGGTGGACAGTAGTCTCTCCTTTGATAATCACATCACCATAGTAGTCAGGAAATCCTTCTATGTGACACACCTCGTTGCAAAAGGTTTCTCATCCAGGAAAAAAGAGGTCATTGTTCCCCTCTACTCGTCACTCATTAGATCCATTATAGAATACAATGCCTCTTTTTGTATGTACCTCACAAGACATCTACAACAACTGGAAAGGCTGCAGAAATACCTCACAAAGAGGATTACTGGCCTCAAACAAATGCCCTATGCAGACCGTCTCAAAAAACTTCAGCTTTACTCCATCGCATATCGCCTACTCAGCCTAACATACAAAGCTATGTCAAACCCAGAGCTGTCGGACATGCTCCACGTAAAGAAATCTCAGTCCCTCCAAGCTACATGCTCCAGGGACCTAAACCTTGTCACCACAATAAGCAGAACATGCTGAAGGGATAGATTCCTGTTTCAGAGACGTCCCATACTCTGAAACAAATTCCCTATCTATATCTAACAAAGCTCCCCATTAGCACTCTTCAAGAAGAATCTTAATGATTGGATGGGAAATAGGAAATTCACTCCAGGGATCACCTCTGTGGCTCTGCTCGAAAGGGGCACAGAAAAATAATTTTATTGGGTGTCGAAAGCCAGAGTACCTTTTTGGCTAGGCTTATATTGGCCCTAGGGCCAATAACCTAGTACCGACCTATGAACCTATGAACTACTTCATTATACTGATTCACTAACAGTTGAAATGTCAGTGTGGGTATTAGAAAGTAATATGATTGATGGGGGAGATAATTCCTTTTTTGTTTTTTATTATTTATTTCGCACATTATGACCTACTCACTATACCCTGAGTACTACTATACGTTTTGGACATCTCTTCTTTGCTCTGTAAATAGCTACTATAATGATTGTATCTGGAGTACTACTATACTTTGTGGGCATCTGTTCTATGCTCTGTAAATAGCATACCTTTCTCTTACCTACACAGAAAACTTGCCAGTGGGTGTCATTCACATATCTTACACACTCCTGGTTCTCTCTCCTTAACTCCAAAAGCTATTGCAGAAAATGCACGGCTGCACAGGAGGTAGGTAGAGCAATCATAGAGAGCAGGACCAGGTCCAGCACAAGGTGACCTAGAAAGATGCCTAGGGGCCCCATAAACACTAAAAGGGGGGGGGGGAGTGCACTACCATGTTTGGAGTGTTCATGAGTGTGTGAGTGGGTGTGTGAGTACATGTGCATATGCGTGCTTGTGCATGCATGCATGCGCACACTCATGTCTGTGTGTGTGTGTGTGTGTGTGTGTGTGTGTGTGTGTGTGTGTGTGTGTGTGTGTGTCTGTGTGTCTGTGTGTCTGTGCATATGTGTGTGTGTGTATACACACAAGCAGGCATAGGTAGCACTTATATAATTGTAACTCATATTGTCTCAAAGTAGTAACTCATACATTGCGTCAAAGTAGTAGCAACTTAAGAGTTTTGTTGTGAGATCATGTGAAGGTATCCCAGGAACACATTATAGACGGTAGGGGTTATTTATTGAAAGACCCATTTTTGACAGTATAAGAGCAAAACAAACCTCTCAACCGGTACCGCCTTTGGTGGATTTTCTCAGTTATCAGCCCTAAATAACCAGCTATCATGATATACCAACATTATACCCTTAAAGCACAGTTTAGTTCCTGCTCCAGGTTTTGGTTTACATAATCATCAGGAAGTACCAGAGGGAGACCTCAGCTATTAAGTTAAGGACTGAACATCCGCAAGATTTGTAAGAAAATAAGAAAATACGAACCTGTGTCTAGAGTGAAATGGATTGAGTGGTTGAATATAGCAGTCAATCATCATGTAATGTCTTTCTTTTCTAAGTTATTGTGAATACTGATCATTCCTAGAGTTTTCAATTTTTAAAAGAAGGAAGTAGTAACTTGTGTTGACATTGTGATCCTCTTTTTCTGAAATTTATTTAACATCAGCAGCAAATCCAGTCCAATTGGATTAAATGACTTAAAACATCTTTGGTGGATGACATGCAGTGTGTAGAACTATTACCTTGGCACTCAACTCCCACCCCTGAGCTGGACTGCAGATGGGTTTAGGATGCAGTTATTGAAAAGTGCTATGTAAAACCAAATATGACCACTTATGCTGTGTCTCTTTCATTGTTTGTCTTTAGCTTTCAGTATATGGAGCGCCTTCTTTTCTCTTCCCCTCCCATTCTGTATACTTTAGTTTCCTCTTTATTTCTCTCATCCCTATCATTTCTTTTGTTTCCATCTGTGCTCTCCACAGTGCCTCATATCCTCAATCCATACTACTGACATGTCCCTGATTTTGGAGAACATTACTGATTTTGTTCTATATCTTGTAAAATGTTTGATTTTCTGATAAATCACTGAAGATTACAGTCAGTCAATAATACCAGACAGTTTCATATTTCTTATTGATCAGAAAATGCATGTGGATGCAAAACCTGTCATTCTGTTAACTTGTAAAGTGAATTAGAGTAGTCTGCCTTTTATCTGTCTCTGATTTTACAGAACATCTCTGCCTTTGCCTCATGTTTATGTCCTGTCTCTAATCAGACAGTAATGCTTCCCAGTCATTAGCTTTGCATGGTTCTTATGGTTAAGACAATGCATATCAACACAGCACCTGCTGTTCTGTTAACTTTTTCAGTGAATTAGAATCATCTACCACTTAAGATTCTCAGATGTTAAGGGACTGCTTCCTGTAGTCAAATGTACAGGATTTGAATCCTTCTACCTCCCTTTACCTAGTTTGTGACTTTGAGCAAATCACTTAATCAGACAGTAATCCTGGGTCACGCCTGAAAAGGGACACTTGGTTTATTGGGTTTAACTGGTTAATAAGTAGAGTAAATAAAATAACATTTAATATTTGTCCCTTTTTGGGTTGCTGCCCCACACCCCCACACCCCATCATTTTTTTGAGTGTGTTGAGGAATTCTTGGGTAAAGTTGAAAGGTATTTTGGTATGTTCCTTGCAAAATTTGTGACTTGATTTTCTGACCAAGTTTTGCATATTGCAGTCACTAAATATGAATAGGCATGCATATTTCAGACTATGTATCCCTCAAAAACTGCTTGTTAATGCAAAGCGTGTCATTCTACAAACTTTCTAATTATATAAGAAAAATATTTAAAATCTTGATTTTGGACTTTTGTCTTTGGTCCTTGAGCTAAGAAGTTGAGAGAACAGAGGGTAATTGCAGTGGATTGCATTATATGGTTCTGACAGTAGTGAAATGAGATACATCTCTAGGCCTTTATTTATTTATTCATTCATTCACTTGATCTCAAGCAATTACCTGAGGTATACAGTCATAGAAGTGACTGTAATCGATGTTCATCATTTGTGTGCGTGCGTGCGTGCGTGCGTGCGTGCGTGCGTGTGTGTGTGTGTGTGTGTGTGTGATTGGTTCCTGCATTCCAGACTAGTTATGGTATAAAGGAAAGAAGTAGTCACTGGTAATAAACAGAAGCATCATTTTATGAGCTGTGTTCCTTGAGTATGTTTTATTGACTGTTGACAGTGTGTGTGTGTGTGTGTGTGTGTGTGTGTGTGTGTATTAGCTGGCTGTGAATAAACTGGTCAGCATGAAGTATATGAGTTTAAAGTTATTATTTTAACTATGAATGCATTTTTAAAGTTATCTTGCTTTTTATGAAAGCGTAATAATTGTTCATAGGTTAGCACTAGGCTAACTGTCCTTTTACCCCATTTGGGGATCAAACCCTGCATCTTTTGTCTATAAGGTAAGCACCTTAATCATTATGCCAACCTCCCACCATACCTAGGTCTGAGATGCACTGTGCTTGGCTACAACATTTTGTATGACACTTAGGGCAGAAAAGTGAGGCTATGAGCTGTAAACGAGCTGCTTCCTGTAGTGCACGGTTTGATTCCTTTAGCCTCCATTTGTCTATTGTGTGACTTTATCTAAGTGGGCATGTAACTTCTTTGTGAAGCTACCTGCAGTAGCAACATCTGGAGTGATGCAAGTATAAGTGAATTTTGAAACTTTATCAAATAATTTGATGAGATAAGTTGTTTGAAATCCTAGAATTCTGAGATTTGTATCAGCAGGATCAGAGATTTTGAAGGTGAAGGCCACTAGTTTATGATCTGACTTAACTGGGAAAAGTAGATACCAGGAAATAGAAAGGAAAGGGTAAAGAATTTGATGTCCTCTAGTGGATTTGTAAGTGATCTGGTCCATAGAGCTTTTGTTTATCAACTTTAAGAAAGTTCGTCCATATCTTACATTGGGGATATAGGTGCTTCAGTTTATTGATGGGTAATTAAAGTATCCCAAAATAATGGAGTCCGTCTTTATAGTGAGTTCATCAAGTACACGCAGGAAACATGACTGTCATGGAGGCACATAGAAAGTGTCCTGCTACAGACTATAAACTGATAGTTAGTCCTGTTTATTGTAATTTGGAACTGAACAAGATACATTTATGGGATTCTGGGATTCTTTCTAGAGGTGTTATGTTCCCTAACAAATGTTGACACACCACCACAGTTGCCATCAAGTCTAAAGACATGCAGGCACAAAACCCAAGTATGAAATGAGTGCTTTCTGAACATTTAAACCAAGTTTCAGTTGCACATACATGGATGTGTTTCAAAAGTGGGAGGGCACTCAGGATGGGCATTATGTCACTGAGACTTCTGGCATTTCACAAAGCCACCTTAATGTGATCCTGGGATTTGATATTTTAGTTTTATTTAGGTGTCCATTCACTATATTCTGCCTAAAAAGGTACTATGGGGTAAGCAAAGGTCATCTTTGGCAGAGTAAGTGGTACTATCAGGCATCTCATCCATACCTCTCAAACTCTTAGGGCACAAAATCTGGACAAAGCCATAAATAGGGATGGGCAAAAAATAGGGGCAATTTTTAAATATTGCTGTTGCAAACTTAGAAAGTTGATAGAATAACAGGTTTTGTGTTAGCAGAAACTTTCTGAAGGGTATGCAATCTGAAGCTCAAATGTCTGTCATTATTTTCTGAATTCAGTCTTTAATGATTTGGTAATGTTTTGCCAGAAAATCTCAGTTTTAGGAAACATGGACCAAAAATATGAAACAAGCCACAGTGGTGCAGCGGTTAGCATTGTCGCCTCACAGCAAGAGATTCTCCCGTTCGATTCTCAGCTGGAGCGCCTTCTCTGTGGAGTCTGCATGTCCTCCCTGCGGTCGAATGACATTTAAAGACATGCAGGTAGGTGTGTACATGAATGTGTGTGCCTTCCTTGAAGGTTGGGCATCGGGCTGGCAACTTGGCATCGTAAAAATCAACTGCCGGTCATGAGCGGACTGGAGTTCTGCTGCGGAGACCCCTAACTGGGAAAAGCCGAAAGACATTACTTTTACCAAAAATATCAAACACAAATCCGGACATTATGTGAAAATTTGTACAGTTGATAGATATGAATTCTCATCCCTTGCTGAAGCCAATATTTTTTCTTTATACCTTGGTGTCATTCTTTGAAAAGGGAGAAGTTTGCTTAAGACCAGAGTCTTGCTTGCACTTATGACATGCATGGGGATTGACATGTCTGTGAAGATCATTTAGGATTTTGCTTTCCATGCTGCTCACCCCCAACATGGACCACCTCCATGCTGAAGTCATATTTCTTAGGTGAAAGGTTCTTAAGGGCCCATGAGCTATCAGAGATCCTAGCACCTGAAAGACAACTTACAATTCCCCTGTCCTTGCTCAGTCTAGTAAGTGGAGAATCACTGTATTTGACTGTTTTTTATTTTCTAAATGGTTTGGTGTACTGGATTAGAGATTATTTACATATTGGACGCTATTTGTTTTTAGTGTGTCAGAATGTGATGTGATATTAGACTTTCGCCGAGACCTTATTTTTATGGGTCTAGGAGGCTTTGGCTAGGATTTTTTTTTTTTTTTTGCAGCCTCAGCATAAGAAATTATAGTGTCATTGGTACAGAGTGTTGTGAAATGTGTGTTACTCACATTCTGTGTGTGTGAGAGTAAGGCCTCCATGTTAGTTAAATTATTTGCTTCTCTTACAAACTTAATGTCTTGTATTAAGTAAAAGTTTATTATCTGTGGACATCAGACAGTTGTTGCACTACCTAAGGATACCAAGTGCTATGTGTATGGCAAAAGAAGGAAGATAAGCAGGGTATCCATCCATATTAGACTTGAGATTTGAAGAATTTAATTGAATATTACACAGACTATAAACCATGCAGTTTAAGTTTGCTGCTAAAAATACATTATATGACTATCTATAATGAATGATATTTACCTTTAGTTGGTAGGTTAGTAGGTTTTCTTTTCTTTTTTTCTTTTTTTTTTATTTATTTTTTTATTTTACACTCAATAAATAGCAAAACACTGCCTAGTGAGTGTAAAGTAATGGCAGCTATTAGGTTACTTTCAGTCCAAGCTCCATGGCAGCTTGATATGCTGCTGTGAAGTGGCAGACTCATTTTTCAGTGTGAATACCTGTAGATTATTTCCCTGCTGGAGATCGTTCATTGTCCAATCAGAGTGTGATCTACAGGTTGCCCATTCTATAACCTGCATTAAACCATTTATGAATTCCTGCTTTGTACCTCAGTCATTACTCAGAAGGGCCTTTCAACACCACCACCCCCCCCCCCCCAATTAAGAAAGGAAGAAGCAAACAAACAAACTCGTAAATGCAAGCATAACAACATATAAAATCTCTTCAAAAACTCATTCAAATAGCCTTTCTTTAGGACGTGGAAGAGACAAACCATGTTCCTCAAGGCCAAAGTACTATAGAAGATGTCCTCTTGGACTTAGTGAAAACAAATGAAAATAATACTATGCCTATCTGAGAAAATGTTTTATTTTTAAATAAGACCATGCTGTTTTCTACTCCTATCCATAGTTGTTGGCTATCAGTTACTTACATTTTTGTAATATATTTTGTGTCCCATATTATGAAGAGCTGGTCAAATACAGTTTTGACAGAAAGCTAAGATTTTGACTGTACTTCCTGTCATTAATAGTACTCTGTTTATGTAGCTCATGGCCACTATTTCAGTTTTTGGCAGGTGACACAGAATGAGCTCATGTTAAGTTAATGGCAGTGTAAACAATAGGTTAATTATATGGGTCTGGGTTTTCATTTTTAACTAAATAATCATTTGACACAAAGTGGAGCAGTACAGGCATACAAGCATACAGATGGCTTCCTGTCTTTGAATTTAATTTAACATGCAAACCATCACAGTTGTACGTCCTTTGCCAAGGCCTAGTGGTTTAGTATTCTATTGAAAGCACAATGCTTATTGCCATTCCTCTCCAGAAAATACAAGTTAACTTCAGATTACAGCTTGACTTATTGCACTTTGTAGTGCAATGAACTATATATAAAATGAATTACTTGTCACCTTTTTCTCTATGTCTGTAATACAAATCTTGGTTAACCAGATTTTTGGCTTCCAGCATTCAGCCTAATGTGTGTGTTGACTTAATTCTGCTTTGTTGCAGTGCTGCCTGGATTTATGTTTCCACAGGTCTGATTCTCTTTCCAAAATCAAGACTTTACTTCTAGGAAAAATGCAAATTAGCACAGATCTGCCAGTTTCATGTACACTACATTTTTTGTAGTATTTAAAGGAGCTACATGGTGATATCATAATCCACCTGAGGTAACTGAGAAACAAATTTAGCAGTTTGTGTATGGTGTTATAGACATGACATAATGTTGAGATGGGGTTATCTGGTGAGAAACAGTCTGTGAAAAACTCACCAGCATTTGAAAAATACAACAGGAAGAGGTCAGAAGGGAACTGTGGAATCTCACTTAATTAGTTGCTTATTGAGGCTGTTCTATTGTCTGACTCCAGAGCCTGGCTACAGCTGTTTTATCAGCATAGTACAGTTGTGTAAAATCTTACCATAATGGTAGATGTCATTGCCTTCACCACTGCAGTATTCATTACATATGGAATTCCCTGCCGTGGAAGCCTGACGTGCGGCCATTCTACCAAAGTTTACTGTTACTTTAAGGTACACTGAACATCACCTAAATGCTCCCCGTGTAGCGTAGGGCAAAAAGGTGGCGTTCAGGTGTACCATCCTCAGACCTGATTGCCCCAGTAGGAACACAATTCCAAGGAAAACCAAGGAGAACCTGCACATTTAGGAAGGAAAAAGACTAGAGGGAAGGAGGGAGTGAGAGAATACTGCAGCGGTGAAGGCAAGGATATCTACCATTATGGTAAGATTTTATACAACTGTACTATGTCCTTACATTCACTGTTGCATTATTCCTAACATATGGCAGAGTGCCAAAGCTCAAAAAGAAACTTGTGTGGAGGAACCCTCTAAGAAGCCATGAAGAATGGCATTAGCAAAACTAGCTCTGGAGATACCTTCCAACTTGTAGCATTTGGTAAAAGTATGCACAGAAGTCCAGGTAGCTGTGTCAAGAATAGAATTAGTGTCTAAGTCCTTGAAAAAGCACCAGAAGAAGCCACAGCTCTAGAAGAATGAACCTTTACAGAAGACGGAAGGCTCTTACCATGAAAAGAGTAACAACAAGAAATATCCTTTGAAATCCAAGTAGACATAGTTTGCTTGGAAACAGTCAAGCCTAAAGACCTAGGATGAAAGGAAATAAACAACTGATCAGATTTTCTGATAGCTTTAGTCTTATCTAAGTAAAATCTGAGCTGTCTATGCACGTCCAAAGTATGCAGCACCCTCTCACTGTCAGATTGCAGAGAGGGGAAAAAATAGGCAAATTAATAGACTGATTAAGTAACAACTCATTAACCACCTTAGGCATAAAAAAAGATTAGTATGCAAGGACACACGGCCCTCATGGAATATCAAAAAAGGCAAACAAGCCATAAGGGCTTAGAACTCAGACACCTGTCTAGCAGAAATAAGAGCTAACAAAAGAAATGCATTCCAAGAACAATGTTGCAAGGAAGCTGAAACAGCAAGCTCAAAAGGAGCCTGAGTCAATTTCTCCAGAACAAAATTAAGATCCCAGGGAAGAGGAACAGGCTTCCTGGGAGGCCTAATATTAAGGACACCTTTAATAAATTACTTAGCCTCAAACCTAGAAGCTAAAGGAGAGGTTAAAAGCAAACAATCAGAAAGAGCTAACAAGTGGGCCTTAACAGAAGAAGAGGCCAAACCAGGATTGAGCAACTCACACAAATAAGACAGAACCAAAGGAACATCTGCAGTAAGTGGGTCCAGGTTACGAGAGAGACACCAAATAGAAAACCTCTTCCATATGGATAAGTAGGATTTCCTAGTAGTAGGTTTTCTGGCCTCCTGCAGAACTTGCAGCATGTCCTCAGGAAAAAAAGGTGTCTATGAGGAATCAAAACCATATCACCCACATTGTCAGTTGAAGTGTGGACAGGTGGGGATGGATGAGAGATGTCTTATATAGATCCACCCTGTGAGGTAACTTTTGATGATTGCCCTTGGCTAGATGTAGAAGAAAAGGGAACCAGTGCTACTGTGGCCAAAAGGGAGTCACTAAAAAGATTTTGGGAGCATCCTGTTGAATCTTGAACAGGACTTTCAGAGAAAAGGGAGGGAATGCATAAAGAAACATCCCTTTTCAAAAAAAGTATTTATTTTTATTTTACATTTGTTGACCAGGATAGTCCAACTGGATACATGTCCATTTTCAGCAGCGGCCCAGGGAGAAAAGCTCCAAGGTAAAACATACAGTAAAAATCACAAAATTATTATTACAAGTTGCTCACAGTTTACAAGCTCCAGTTGAGCAAGCATGTAATATAATCACACATTTTTAAAACAGTGTTGACAAATGTAACATGATTACATACTATAGAGGAGAAGCAAGTCGGGTTTTGAACAAGGACATAGCCAGTGAGTTTTAAAGTATAGCTTGAAGCTTTTTTTGAACTGAGTAAGAGAGGGTTCAACAGTAAGATCAGCAGGAAGAGAGTTCCAAGTTTTGCCAACAGAGTTAGCAAACAGAGAGTCCCCAGCAGAGTTGTTGATTTTGGAAGTTTGAACCAGTAGTTTATTAGAAGAGCAAAGTGACCTCAGGTTGCTATAAGGGTTGATGATATTTTTAAATGCAGGCATATTATCAGGGTGGTTGAGAACTTTATGGGCAGTTATAAGCTGGTTGTACTGAAGTAGGCTAGGCCATTCTAGCCACCCCAGAAGATTTAGGTTGTGACAGTGGTGGGTCCTATAGGCCATGCCTGTTGCAAATCTAGCAATATGGTTATAACAGCTGGCGAGTTTGCTAAGAGCGGATTTGTTCAAATTAGTGAGTAGAGGGGAGGCATAGAGAAGAGTGGGGAGTAGATGGGAATGAGCAATAGCAGTCCTAGCAAATGGAGTAAGGAAAGGTTTGAACCTATAGAGGGAGCCACGTTTTTTTGTTAATGGTTTTGATAGTTTGATTGACATGGATATCAAATTTGACGGTGTTGTCTATTGTGACACCTAAGAGTTTGGTCTGTGTATCTGGGGGGATAATGGTACCATTATTAGATTTTATGGCAAAGAGTAGAGAGGAAGACTTACAAGTGGGGGTTTAATATCAGCTGACGGTTAGAGAGCCAGTTTTCAACTATATTGAAAGTATTCTGGGTTAACGTCATTAAACCTTTTGGGGAAGTGGCTGAACAAATCATGGTGGAGTCATCTGCATATTGGATACAGGTAGCATTTGGGATGACAGTGGAAAGGTCATTAATAAAGAGAGAGAAAAGAAGGGATCTTAGTATGGAGCCCTGGGGGCACCTAGGGTGACAGGTAGATGAGTTGATAGTTTGTCCTGCCATAGGGCGGCTTGTTGTCTACCACACAGGTAAGATTGGAGCCACTGACATGCAAGGCTATTTAGTGAGAATGCCTTATGGGTGTGCATGAGTATTTGGTGGTTGACCATATCGAAGGTCTTGGAGAGATCTAAAAAGAGGGTTGAGGAAAGCTTGCTATTATTTTGATTATGGTTTATGGTATTAGAGAAGGATAGGAGGGCTGAGGTGGTTCTGTGGTGTGGCCTAAAACTGTGCAGAGAGTTATCCAACAGCTTATTCTGAGTAAGATAATGCATAAGTTGTTTATGGACACACTTCTCCATACTTTTAGCCAGTGGTGACAGAATAGCTATGGGTCTATAGTTTGACAGTTCGAAGGGGTTGCCTCCTTCATGGAGTGCTATTACATGAGATTTTTTCCAAATGGAGGGGATGGTGGCTTCAGATAAGGTTCTGTTGATTATGGTGGAGATGGGGTGTGCTAGGGCATCTGCTGCTTTTTGCAGCTACTCTGGTGGGAGGAGATTAGCTGTTAGAGTAGCTGGTTTTAATTTCTTAATTAGAGATCTGATAAGTGATATAGAAACAGGCTGAAAGCTAAAGGAGACTGGGGTATTAGCTAAAGGAGAGTGGGGTACTAGCTAAAGGAGAGTGGGGTATTAGCTAAAGGAGAGTGGGGTATTAGCTAAAGGAGAGTGGGGTACTAGCTAAAGGAGAATGGGGTATTAGCTAAAGGAGAGTGGGGTACTAGCTAAAGGAGAGTGGGGTACTCGCTAAAGGAGAGTGGGGTACTCGCTAAAGGAGAGTGGGGTATTAGCTAAAGGAGAGTGGGGTATTGGCTGTGGCAGAATATGGGTTGGAGCAGCTGGATGCCAGTTGGCTGGTTAGGGATTGGATAGTCTCTGTGAAAAAATAATTGAAGGTATCTGAAATAGCCTCTGGGGATTTATGGTTGGAAGCTGATGGGGTAGGAGTGGAGGACTGTCCTGGGTGAAAAAGTTTATTTATTCCTGCCCAAAATTGTTGAGGCTTGTTGTGATGTTTTTTTTGAAGATGGGTAGTAAAAGTTTTTTTATCTAGTATAATAGATTTTTTTGTGTGATTCCTTGGCTGTTGGTATCTGAGTTGATCTAGTGGGTCTTTTGTGGCACGCCATTTGTCCTATGCCTTATTTCTCGCTATGATTTTAGATTTGTTCTTTTTTGAGAGCCACAGGTCAGTTTTTGTTTTAGTTCTAAAGGAGCGAGCAGGAGCGTTAGAATCAAGAATAGTAAGGAATATGGAATTAAAGTATGCTACTGCATTGTCCAGTGAATGGTGCTTTAGGATTGACCAATTGCAAGCTTTAAGTTCATTTTGAAAATTGGTGGAGTTGAAGTTCTTATTATTTCTGATGGTTTTATAGGTGGTCTGGTGGGGGTTGTCCACCTTGTGCTTGATAATGTACGTAAGTAAGTGGTCACTTAGGTCATCTGGGAGGGTCCTTGACTTGTACATATAAGGGTGGCTGTTGATAAGTATCCAGTCTAGGATGCTGTCTTTGTTATTGGGTTTGCCTATCCTGATGGGGGAGGATATGAGCTGTGGAAAAGGGTCTATATTAGAATACCGAAGATGTATTTTTTCATATGCATCTTGGTCGAACTTAAAAGGCTGAAAATGCAAAATATCGAAGCGGCTGTTAAGCGATTTCTTTCCCTGGGAATGAATTTGCTTGGCTGCTTCAGTACTTTGCCATTTTTGTCACTGTAGTGCAGTCCTGGAGTTGGTACATTTAAGTAGGGGGGCTGTGGGGGAGTGAAGCCCCCTCACTTAATGTAATGTTTGAAATTGATTTTTATTTTATTTTTATTTTTTTTTTGGAACAACGATTGTTATTTTCCCTTGGAAACAAATCTCTGTTCTGACACTTTGACATTGTAAGATTTTGCTTATATAGGGTCGATCAATCATCGTTCACTTTTTTAAGCATTCGGTGATTTAATATAGACCCATGTAAAACCACGTAGGTTGACATGGGTTGTAGGAGATTCCGAGGAACAGGTGTTCCAATCAGTTTTAAAATATCCAGGCACCATAGTTTCTTGGAGGTAGGTACTGGATAACCAGTGGAGGATGTCCTCTAGGGTGTTTATATTATTACCTGGGGGAATGTAAATGCAGACAATGTTTATGCATTTGTTATTGTTAATCTGTAGTTTGGTAATAAGAATTTCTGCATTATTAAACTAGGGTGGTTGTAGGCAGACCGTAGTAATATCGAGTGTATTTTTACAGAGTACAGCTACCCCGCCACCCTTCCTAGTAGTATGATCTAATGTAAGTATGTCGTACCCTGGTGGTATTACCTCGTTATCTTTAATTACCAGTTTTAGCCAGGCCTCCGTAAGACATAATACATCGGGGGAGTAAACTGCTAAGATGGCATGCAGATTATGAACCTTATTGTTTATGCTTCTGATATTTAGTTGCCAGGTCAGGAGAGAATTAGGGGACCTATTTGCCAGTGTTATATTAGAAGGAATATTAATTTGGGAACTGGAATCAGCAGGTGTGGATGGGCCAGGGTTTGGGTGGATGTCTCCATCAATTGTCAGGCTGTAATTTAAGCTAACTATGAGTTTCATAATTTTGTTTATAAATTTTTAAGAGAGGGTGCCCATCTTCCACAACAGAGGACCTGGGACTCTGGCATAAAACAGAGGAAGTTGATTGGTCGGAGGGGAGGCAAAAAGATCTACTTGAGGAGTACCCCACAAGTGAACAATGTCCAGAAACACATCCCTGCGAAGCATCCATTCATGGGATTGAGTAAAGGACCTGCTCAGAGTGTCTGCCACAATGTTGTGGTCTGAATGAATATAAACTGTCTGAAGAGTCACTTGATACTTGATAGCCAGATCCCATACAAGAAGTTATCATCATCATCAACCTCCTTTTCTCCCATTTTTTCTACATGGGGTCGGGGTATCATGCTGTCGCCAACTCTCTCAATTCAGTGCCACACTCCTGCCTTTTTCAACACTCATGCCTGACTGTCACAGATCTTTTTTCACACAATCCAGCCACCTCTTTGCTGGATGTCATCATTTCCTCTTACCTTCTTCCTGTCTGTCCCAAATCTTCCTCACCAGATTGCCTTCAGCTTTTCTACACATGTGACCAAACCACCGTAATCTGTTCTCTTTGATGTTTTCTGCAATTGGAGCTACTTTGGCTTCTGCTGGTGTCCTCATTTCTTCATCTGTCCCACAGACTGCATCCCATCACCCTTCTCAGGCACTTCATTTCCATTACCTTTAACTTCTTCGACTGTTCTGCCTTTACTGGCCAGGTTTCTGTACCATACAAGTAGTACTGGTCATATCACTGTCTTGTACACCTTACATTTCAGCTTCTTTAGCATTCGTCTGTCATAGACTACACCTGATAACCTATGCCAGGTGGCTGCAGCCTCTCTGATTTTACCTTTGACCTCTTCATTCAGACTGCCCTTCTCCTCAACCACCCCTCCCAGATACTTGAAGAAGCTGTTTACCTGTTCCACTATCTTCCCTTCTATCTCTGTTCTCAGCTTCTTCTGATTTCCCCAGTTAGCTGCCATTACCACTATCTTATCTGTGCTTAGTTTCATCCCATGTGCCTTCAGATTTGCTTTCCATTCTCCTATCCTTTGCTGAAGTTCTAGCTCAGCGTCTCCCTGTACTGCCACATCGTCTGCATACAGCAGCTTTGTTGATCTGTCCCCACCAACCTGTTTGTTAATGTAGCCCATCACCAGTATGAACAGCAGTGGGCTCAGAGCTGAACCCTGGTGTACACCTACACCCACTGGGAACCCCTCTGTGAGGCTGAACACTGTTCATACTTGAGTCAATGGGTTCTTGTACATAGCCCACACCAGAAGTGCCAGCTGGCAAAGAAGGTAAGATCTTATTCCGTCCTGTTTGTTTATATACTACACAACTGTGATATTGTCTATGAATACCTTGAGAGGTCCAAGAGAGAAAAGAAGATGAAAGGTCTGAAGAGCCAGCATAAGAACACTCATCTCTTTGACGCTTGATGTGCTCCTTCTGCTGATGAGGCAACCACACTCCCTGTACCTTCAGGGAGCCAAAAGTTGCTCCCCATCCCACATCTGAAGTCTCTGTGAACAGATCCTGAGTGGGAAGAGGGAGATGAAAACGGAGCCCTGGATTCACAGACAACTGCTGAATCTACCAGAAATGTTTCTTCTTGAGACATGGAAGAAGAGAAACTGTAAAGTCTAGAGGATTCGCATGTTGAAGCCACACTGACTTCAGAAACCACTGGAACTTCCTCGTGTAGTTTTGTCAGAGTGAGCATCAGAATGGTGGATTCCATGAAACCTAGAGCTCTCTGAAACTCCACGGCTGTAATGGAGGCCAGGGGAAGAAGTGTTTGAAAATAAGAAATGAGAGTGAGGAGCATTCGGGTGATGTTCTGTGTACCTTAAAGCATCGGTAGACTTTGGCAGACTAGCCAGACATGTTTGGCTTCCATAGCAGAGAATCCCATATGTAATGAATACTGCAGCGGTGAATGTAAGGACATCTACAGTGTCAGTATATGTAGTCAGAGGCATTCAGCGGTCCCACCTTTTCAGCATACATAAGCACATCAAGGATGTTAAACTGTTAAACTTATAATCCTGAGTACAACATCATTATTTTAATGACATAGCATGAAATTAACACAAATTCTTAATATGCTGTAAAGCTGAAATGAGGTCCATTTTGTTTTAATCATTTATATGTTGACCCTGAACATTAATTTTTAAACCAGCAGTGCAACTTAACTTGATTATCAGCAGCATATATATTCTAATATCCTTAAACACGTGCATGATTCAGTTTAGCTCTTTGTTACACTGTTTTAATATGCACAGAATTTACATGGTGCATGCTTTGTACAAGAACCTCAGCAGCAGTAACACAATAAACACATAACTATGGACAACACATACACTGCATTTAATAGAAAGCCAGTAGCCTAAGGTGTGCAGTTTGATCTCTCTTATTTTTAATTAGCTGACATTTACTTTCTTATTCAAATGGACATATCAGCTAAGCCAGCAGAATGGGCACTACAGAAAATAAAATAATTGGTGGGTTTACTGTTAATACATGTTGATGTAGGCGGGGCACTGTTTATGCATTGCAGCATCAGTTGCTTAGCATGTTTCACTATTGCCGTTGATGGTAGGAAGATAAAAAGTCTGTGAGCTGTATTCCTATACTATGTGCTTGAATAACTGTTTCAGAAGTGACAGTTTAATACAGCATTAAGTGTGTGCTGTACTGCTGTGCTGCTGTGTTTTGATCTGATAAAATGAGGTCCCCCCTGTCTGGGGTGATAATAACTAGGTGAAAGTTTAACATCCTGTGACGATTGGGGAGAGATGGGTGAAGGCTGCCAGCCTAGTCAAATAGAATTTGATGCATAATTCTATCAACTGTATAAATAAATGTAAAATACAGGCTTGTGTTTTTAAATGAAAGAAAACACTGTAAAACGTGAACTTCAAGATTGTTGCAACAGTGCCATCTGCTGTAAGGAAAACCAAGCAAGGTATTTCAAATGTGTCTTTTTAAGTTGAAAAGATCTTATGGATCTCTTTAATGTTTTACAAGGCAGATCCAGTGTGGCTGGATGAAGGTTTCATGCCCATTGTTTTAAGGCTAAAGTTTATGACTAGAATTTAGATGTGGAAGGTGCTTTATTCCTTTAGTTTCTGTTAGAATATACATGTGAAATGTCTTCAATTGTTGTAAGTTTCTGTGCAGGTGTTAGATTGCTAAATAATGCAGTTTGTTTGCCTGGGAAAACCTAAGTGTCAAAAATGATGTAATTTGGGGAAGGACCCAGCAAACATGTTTGTTAGTAATGTTTAAATACTATTTCTCAGAAGAGACTGGAAACATTTTGACTTTGGACATCTAATTTATCAGCACTCTGCCTTGTGCTCACATGTAAGTTTTAGCACTGTTATTACTTGTAGGAATAGTTAAAGCTAGTAAAGATTAATTAGGTATTATTCTTTGAAATCAGACCTGTCCTACTGTATTATTTTAAGTTTCTGTGTGATCTCTGAACTCTTAGATATCTCTGTGGTGTAGTAGTTTTGTCTTCTGTTTTAATTATTTATTATTAAATATTTTTAAAACCTTCTACCTGTGGCTGATTTCTGTAGAGATAAGCTCTAGAGTACATTGCATATTTATAGAGGTTATTGTAACAGGCCACTCTAAAGTAAGCATTGACAGTCATACTACCATTGGATATTAATATTGCACAGTAATAATTGGACACCCTTTTAAGGGCCTTTTAGTAGCTGATATTATTAACTGGGTGGGAGCAGTAATTGTTAGTGTATAGTCTGGGTAAAGGGGACAGTTGGAGAATCTGTGTCAGCCTTTCCCAGGAGTGTCTGTGAAGTTGTATAAATACTTATCTCAAAGTGTGTGTGTGTGTTGTGTCAACTACTTGGCAGGGACACGAAGCACTGGTTGGACAGAGAGGATACTGGAAGTTTTAGCTTGCCCAGTTAGGCTGAGACCTGGACCCTATAGCTGTGCCAGTGGGGAGTCTTATTGGGGACCTGGAGAGCAAGGGAGCAACCAGCCCCAGAATGACTGTGATCTCTGTGTGCACTTAAGAGAAATTGTACTTTACTGTGTGTATTAGTTATCCTTTCCTCTTCTACGAGATGACCTCCCTGGTGTTAGTGGTGAGGACTGAGGTTCCTTGATTGCTGGGCCAGGGCATGGTCGTCACAAGTGGGTGGCAGTGATGGGATCTACTTCACACACTAATTGGCTTGTAGTGGTGTGGGTAGAACAAATTCCTGTAGCTTATGTACAGTGATCTCTAAAAGTGTTTTGTACTCTAAAACAGCCACACAGTGCATACTCAGAGTTCAGATCACAATTATTGTATTTCTTTTGTTAGCTTAGTGTTAGTCAGGGTGAGCAGGCAGCATGTCAGAAGAAGAGTATGGAAAGCTGACAAGGAGCCAGCTGGTGGAGATGTGCCAGGCTATGGGACTGGTGCATGGAAACCTGACTAAAGCAGACCTGATTGCAGCCTTGGTTACAGCTGCATCAGACAACATCAGCCTGGAGGAAAATCAGACTGACAGTGGTGATACAATATCCTCAGAGAATGGACAGCTCAACCTTTCTGCAGTGGACTTAAAAATCCAGCTGGAGTTAAAGAGACTTGAATTGGAGGCCAGGCATATGGAACTAGAAGCAGCCACAAAAATGAGGACTCTACAAGCTGAGGAAAATGAACGGCAGAGGAGGCATGAAAGGGAAATGCTGACTCTTCGCCGGTCATGGAGTTAATGGGGAAGGGAGTAACCGGACCCCTGAAGCACAAAAGGTCATTACATTTCTTCCACAGCTTAAAGACGGGGATACTTTTGATAGCTTCATTCATATGTTTGAGTGGGTATGTAAACAGTATGGAGTTGACCAAAGGCTCTGTGTATGGTTCCTGACCCCCTTACTCCATGGTAAAGCTGTAACTTCTTTAGCAAAAATGCATGACACTGACTCTTTTGATTATACTGCTGTAAAAAGACATTTATTAGAATGTTTTAAGCTAACACCTGAAATGTATAGGAAAATGTTTCGTGAGCATAGATGCAAGGCAGATGAAAATGTATGTGAATATGTTGCTGAACTGAGCACTTACTTTCATAGCTGGTGAGTGGATGTCAGGTCACCACTTTTGAAGGGCTGGCAGATCTTTTGGTAAGGGAACAAGCCCTTAGCACTTTGCCTGAGGACATGAGGATCTGGTTAGCTGATAGACAGTGTGCTACTTCAGAGGAGTTAGGGAAGAGGGGAGACCTATACCTAGCAAGCAGGGCAGCCCTGCACAGGAAAGGGACCCCCTGTGTTGCTCATGGGACTAAAGGGACCCATGGTGGGCAGCACAGACTGCCCCAACAGAATCTGCCAGTAGCAGCGGAAGCCACTAGTCCAGGTACACATCCAGGAGCTAGGGTGAAATGTTTTGAATGCAACCAGTGGGGCCATGTGGCATACAGATGTCCACGGAGGCAAGGTGAGGAACCAAAGGTGAGGGAGCCAGTAAGTGGGAAAGACAAAATTCCAACAGTGGGTTGTCTTGAGAGAACAGGGGTATGGAACTACCATCCTGCAGATGTCCTGAGAGGGAAGGATTAGGATGAGGCAGCACCATTTACTTATGCAGTTAAATGCAGTGAGGCTAGCAGACAAGCATGTGGGTCCTGTAGCCTGGGGGAGACCCAGACAGACTGCACACTTGCAGCCAGGACTGCTGAGGTGGTTACTTCAGGGAGGGAGCTGCTCTGTAGCAGTGAGACTGAATATGAGCAACAGCTGCTTGTGGGTACTGATGTTCCCTTGGACAGGGAAACTGCAAAGGTAGAGGTGAATAGTAGTACCCAGGCTGACAGTGAGGCACCACTGTCAGAGGATGCCAGACTTCTTGTGGAAGGGGAGCTGGGAAGGGTTACCAGGAGAGACTTGAGACAGGCAAAGCTCTCAGACCCTACATTGCAAGGCCTGAGGCAGGTAGCTATGGAGTCACCTGATTTTCAAGGGAAGGTGGAATTTGTATACTGGAACATGGAGTTACTGTACAGAGATTGCTAAATAATGCAGTTTGTTTGCCTGGGAAAACCTAAGTGTCAAAAATGATGTAATTTGGGGAGGGACCCAGAAAACATGTTTGTTAGTAATGTTTAAATACTATTTCTCAGAAGAGACTGGAATCATTTTGACTTTGGACATCTAACTTATCAGCACTCTGCCTTGTGCTCACATGTTTTTAGCACTGTGATTTCTTATAGGAATAGTTAAAGCTAATAAAGATTAATTAGGTATTTGTCTTTGAAATCAGACCTGTTCTACTGTATTATTTTAAGTTTCTGGGTGATCTCTGAACTCTTAGATATCTCTGTGGTGTAGTAGTTTTGTCTTGTGTTTTAATTATTTATTATTAAATATTTTTGAAACCTTCTACCTGTGGCTGATTTGTGTAGAGATAAGCTCTAGAGTATATTGCATATTATAGAGGTTATTATAATAGGCCACTCTAAAGTAAGCCTTGACTGTTAGTCATACTACCATAGGATATTAATATTGCACAGTAATAACTGGACACCCTTTTAAGGGCCTTTTAGTAGCTGATATTATTAACTGGGTGGTGACAGTAATTACTACCGTATAGTCTGGGTAAAGGGACACAGTTGGAGAATCTGTGTCAGCCTTTCCCAGGAGTGTCTGTGAAGTTGTATAAATACTTATCTCAAAGTGTGTGTGTGTGTGTTATGTCAGCTACTTGGCAGGGACATGAAGCACTGGTTGGACAGAGAGGGTACTGAGGGTTTTAGCTTGCCCAGTTAGGCTGAGACCTGGACCCTATAGCTGTGCCAGTGGGGAGTCTTATTGGGGACCTGGAGAGCAAGGGAGCAACCAGCCCCAGACTGACTGTTATCTCTGTGTGCACTTAAGGGAAATTGTACTTTACTGTGTGTATTAGTTATCCTTTCCTCTTCTAGGAGACAACCTCCCTGGTGTTAGTGGTGAGGATTGAGGCTCCTTGTCTGCTAAGCCAGGGCACAGTCATCACACATCCCTTAGCACTTATTGGAAAAAGAAGTGGATTTTGTACAGAAGACCTTAGATGTAAAACACAGAAATGCAGAAAGATGCAGTACTTGAAACTGCAACCACTGCTAAATAACACAGTGAAAAAAAATCCAAGAAAACTGCAGGAAAGAGAAAAGCCTGTTCCTCTTCCATAATGCAGGGGTTAACATGGGTTTGCTAGCGCTGCACAGAATGCTTCTACCTGTTTCCTAGATTTCAATTTCTGTAAGAAAATTCTGCATAATATTTGTTTAGGCACTTTTACAAGGTTACAAATGTTATTATAAATGTTATATAAAACATAATGATAATACCAGTTGGCATAATGGTTAAGGTCTTTGCCTCCCATGCACAACATACAAGGTTTGATCCTGACCTCTGACCATTGCCTGTTTGGAGTTTGTATATTCTCCCTGTGTCTCTGTGGGGTTCCTCCAACCTCTGAAAAACATGCTGAGTGTTTCCATCTCAAACTCACCAATGAATGGAGCAGTGGGCAGCAGCACAGACTCTATATGCTGCCCTATAGGGGGAAGGGTTGGTACACACCAGTGCTTTGGGTCATCTATTGTGGTGCATAGTATCTTCAAGATAGGAGGAAATGGATCACAGACTGGCTGTCATGGCAGGGGCTAGCCACTCAACAGTGTAAAATATGGCTCTAGCTGATTTGGTCATATTGACCTAATGTCGCCAAATGGGAATGGGTAGTTACCAGTGATAAGTGGGCTGAGAAACTAGCCTACTCTGACCCATGCCAGGGACCAATCCTAATGGTGGGAGGGGTGCATGTACCCTTATTGGCCAATGTGTGCCCATCATAAAGCCAATAGTCAATAAGCTACTGGATGGCCGGTGTCTAGTTCATAGATTCATAGGTGATTACTAGGCTAATGACCACAAGGGCCTTTTTAAGCCTAGCCATGCATGCCAAATCTCTGGAAGATGAATCATTTACAGGTTACCTGTTTGAATTAGAGACCTAGGTGCCAAACCAGGGATGAATTTCCAGTTTCCCATCCAATTGTCCAAGTTGCACTTGAATTGGGTTAAGGAGGAACTCTGCTTCACATGGATGGGGAGCATGTTCCATAGATGGGGTGGCCTCTGGGATACATACCTATTTCTCCAGCAGGTACTGTTTATATCACAGGCAAGGTTTAAGTCTTTAGAATGAGTAGTTCTGACACTGTTTGTTTTGTGGATATGCAAGAGGTCTATCAGAGTGGGGTCTGACAATGCCCTGTATGCCAGGCATAGATCTCCCCTCAAAAGCCTGTAGGAGACCGAATACAGGGCTAGGGCCTTGAGGCAGTCTGCATAAGATATATTATTTATGCCCTGTATTCTTTTAATGAGAAACATCTGTGGACATTCCAGTTGTTGGATATGCCTGGTTAGGTACATGCCAAAGGGGGCATTGTACTCAATGATAGCTCTGATGAATGACGAACACAGTGGAAGAGTAACTTTCTTGGACTTAGATGCCATACCTTTGTTTATAAGTTGCACAACACAGAATAATTTACTCACCACTTTAGACACGTGATGATCAAAGGCTAGATTACTATGTGTGTCCCTAAGTCCCTGACTACTGGGTCAACTCTAGGAGGTGTGTTGTCAATATGACAGTTACCAGGGATAGGTGACTTTTCAAAGGATACTATTATGCATTTCTTGGCATTTAGTTTTAGTCCATCGCTCTGACACCAGTTGTTTGTCTGTGTCAGCCCCTCCCGGAGAACCTTTGTGTCAGTATGAGATTCAATGACAGCTCCTAATTTGCAATCATCTCCAATTTAGTCAGCCAGAGACCACTGACATTGGCCTTGACTTCTGAGAAGTAAATGCCAAAAAGGAATGGTCCAAGGACTGAGCCCTGAGGTACTCCAGTTGTGACTGGCCTTTTTGTAGAGGTGAATCCCCAATTTTAACTTCCTGGGTCTTATCTTTGAGCCAGTTGGCTATCCACCGGATGACATATGGGTTTGTACCTAACCTCTTGAGATTGTTAACAATGCCTGAATGAGGTATTGTGTCAAATGCCTTGGCCAGGTCAAGGTAGGCAATGTGAATGATTTTGCCCTCATCCATTGCTTTGGTGACCTTCTCAAAGAAGTCCATCAGGTTCATTAGGCTTGATCTGCCCTTGAAGAAACCAAACTGGGTTGGGTCCAGTGTCTGGAGGTTTACTATATCTCTATTGATCATCTCCATGATAATTCTTTCCATGGCTTTACATATAAGACTAGTGAGACTTATGAGTCTGTAGTTTCCAGGGTCTGTAGATGGCCCAATTTGTGTAGAGGGATGACTGTTGCCTTTCTCTATTCATGAGGCATGAAGCCTGTTTGAACAGCATTGAAATATATTTATTTTTGATGTAAACAGTGACACTTCCATCTTTAGTCCTTACATGTGAAGTACCTGGTCTAAATGTGTGGAAGGCATTATAACTTTGTACTGTTGGTGTGATCTCTATGGCTTTAAACCATTTCCTATAGAAAGGGTCACAGCACAGGTGATATATTATCAAACTGCGTTTTTTCTTTTTTTTTTTTTTTTTTTTGTTAACCAAAAGAAAAGCTTCACATTTTGAGGATGACATACAGGGAAATCTACCCCTTGTGATTCTTGGGCTGCTTGGCCTTATGACACATGATGTTGTAATACAATTAGCAATATCAAATCATGTACTACCAGTCTTTTTACATGCAACTCAGTGGGAGTTGCTTACACTCCAATGCACTCAGTGGGCTATTTTACACAGTTGAAACACAAAAGGCATTTGGGTTCAGCTGCGTAAGCATATCAGACAGAAACAAAATTTGAAACTTCTACATTTTTTAAAAGAACATAAAAGTTGCTCAAAGCAACTAAAGGGACATATTTTTGAATAATTTAAACACAATGGAAGGAGTGATAAAAGTTAAAAAAGCTTGTTGTTATATAAAGAAAGTGTTTAGCATATAAATATCGTATCCTGAATCCCAAGATAGTTATGACAATGTTGTCGACTCACAGTAAGAGGTTCCCTGTTTTAGTTCTTGTCTAGGGTATCTTCTGTAGAGAGTCAGCATGTCCTATCTGTGTTCGAGTGGGTTTCTTCCAAGTGCTCCAGTTTCCTCCCACAATTTAAAGACATGCAGTAGGTGGATTGGATACTTTAAATTGACCATAAGTGTAAGTGTGGTGTGGAAGAAGTACCGTGACAAGGCTCGCCACCCAGCAGTATAAACCTTGGCTCTAGATAATAGTGTTGAAGTGACACCCTGATCCCAGATGCAATAATTGGAAAATGGGGTTGCTGATGGATAGATTCGATACACTGACTTCTCATCTCCCTCACTGGTTATTCTGTAATTGCTTCCTTATATATACATTGCAAATCTAATTGTTTTGTTGCATAATAGTACAATGAAGGCACAGCTGAGTCATCACAGAATGTATTAGTTTTATTTTATTTAAACATTTGTTAAGTGGCTAAGTACACTGGTTTGAAAACAATTTTTGGCCACAGCCAGGGCCACAAATCATACAAAGCCAATATTCTTGTCATATGAACTTTCAATAATTACCATAACAGTTATGCACAACAATATAAATTAACACTGCATGTTGTGAGTACTACATAAAAAGGGCATGTGAGACAATATAACTAAAAAAATGACATATGCATATATACAAATACACTACCTTATGAAGATGAGTCAGTTCAGAATCAATGCAATAATGAGATGAAACAGAAAAAATAAAAAAGGAACCAGGAATGGCAAAGGAAATGGAACATACAAAAATAGCAATACTAAGGCAGAAGCAGGCAAAATGTAGAAGTCTGCAGATGGTGAAAAAGTGATAGTTTAAGGGAAGGGAGGTAATTTACGTTAGCAAGCATGCATACATAGAAAATATCACACCTTAACAGTGAGAGGTAAATAATTGTTACAGTGGATCAACAAGTACGCAGGGACATCATGTTTAACCATTATCATAAAAAAAGTGACACGGATATTTCCTTAACATTCTTCTACAGTGATTTCCTAAAACCTTCCCGGGTGGTAATAAAAGTGATCTCATGTAACATTTTGTTCCAATACCTGGTACTAATCTAGAAAATGGCCTTTTGGTACTGCGAGTGAGTAAATAGTACTAATCTAGAAAATGGCCTTTTGATACTGCTAATGAGTAAATGGTACTAATCTAGAAAATGGCCTTTCAGGTACTGCTAATGAGTAATATGATCAAGGTTTACATCTGCTTTCAAGTGTACAGGCAGACATGCATTTTTAGTTGCTTTCAGCCAAGTTTAATGTCTTTCATTCTGCATTGTGATTATGCATACATTTCCACTGTGTGCCTGTGGAGAGGTAGACCCAAGGGTGGAACCAGTAAAAAAAAGGGAAAAAAAACACCACTGGACTGGAAGTGTAGATTGTAGAACTTCTTTGAGTCCAACATCCTCAGGCATCAGCAGCCCTACACTAAGATCTCACTCTTCTTGCATACATCAACTGGGGAACCAACAGAAAACATTCAATGGGTCAGAATTGTGCAAGAACATAAGTTCACAGAGCCAGAAAACATCAGGTCTGGGCAGGATTTGAGGGGACACTTAGGCCACAATCTCCTGCATATAGTCCCTCCCCAATTAATATAATTGGTTGCTCCATTTTTCAATATTTTCTGCTTTTTAGGATGCTGGTAGAGGGGTCTCTCTGGCCTCAGGATGACACCTGCATCAAGGCCTCAGGCTTTTCTGGTATATGTAGGCCTTTAAATTCTTCTTGTCCATCAAATGAACATTTCTCTGCTGAAAGCCATGAAGCACACAGGAGGATACTTCATGTTTTTCAACTTAAAAAAAAGTAAATGCAAGAGAAGACAAATTCTACTAAAAATATTAAGTACATACACTTTACTAGTTAGCATTTTTTGAGGATGTCACAGACCTCAAAATGTATAGAGTTTCCAATCAAAAACATAAGAGTCATTACTTTGTACAAAGCAGTATTCATACAACATAAAAATCTCCCAAACTGGGTGCATATTCGGTACTTATTCAGTGGAAGTTGCCAGGAAGGAAGTAAAATGAAGAAACCAGATTTCTTCTTAATACAAAAAGAGAAAAAAAATGAAAAAAAAATGTCTAGGTACAGGGCCCAGCAATAGGCATCCATAAGCCCACCTCACGGAAGGGGGCCCGTGGTGGTACCAGGTATTGCAAAACACCAACAAACTGTTATGTCTCCTACTAGACTTTACAGATAAAGTCTGTGGGATCCATGAGCTAAGGGCCCTAGTCAAGTAGAAAAAAAGGGAGACTGTCACCAACAAAGAGGTGGGGGGGGGGGATGCTGCTGACTAGGCATTGATGAACTTGCTACAACCAAGAGTGAGCCACAAATTCACTTGGCCACCAATGGGGATAATGGCTTATAAAATAGCTTTCTTGACTGTAGACACTAAAATGTGGAAAAGCCAGAAGACAGAAAACTCCACTCTCCCCAAGGGGCACAACATAAGAAAATTTCACCTTCTGCTATGTTACCCTACTGGACATAGATGTGATTCACCCCACCCCAAAGTGGAAAAGACATGCCTCTGAAGTGCTCCAGGCTGGAAACTCAATCAGGCCATCTCTCTCACCAATAGGGCAGGTAGGGCAGACTTGATCAGCTACAGGAGAACATTCATTTGGATAAAAACTGCTAAAGGAGTTCAGTCTGGAAGCTATAGCTTTCTAGAAGGAGAGGAATTCCTTGCAAGGAGACAAGGAATCCCAATATTCCCTCTGCACTAAAATGGAGTAACCTAAATGATCACATGCTAAAAAATATAAAGGAAAATCACAAAAATACTTCCACCAATGAGAGGACCAAGAAACTATATCGCAAAATAAATAAATAAATTAATTAATTAAAAAAAAAAAAAAAAAAAAACAACAACAAAATTAGGGACTAAATCCAGTCACTGTCTTCATAAAGCCCAGCCTGGGTTACCTTGAATAGCTCTGTAGAGTAAAAACTAGATGTAAAACCAATCAACCTGCCAAATATGAACTAAGAACTGTTACAATTAATGTGAGTTCACTGACGGGATGCAGCATGGAAGTGGATGACATGATGATATGGCGGAGGCTGGACATCCTATGTATCCAAGAGACAAGATGGAATGGCAGTGCAGCAAAGGCATTTGGCCCAGGATTCAGAGTCTACTATTCAGCAGGGGTCAGACTCCAAATGGTGTGTAGAAATGGTGTGGTGAGAGAAAGGCTTCAAAAGGCAGTGTGGGATATCATCAGAATTAGTGACAGACTGATGGCAATCAGATCCCAGTGTAATGACAGGGCACTATTCATAATCTCAGCATATGCCCCACAGTAGGGTCGTGATAGTGAGGAAAAGTATGCATTCAGACAGCAGTTGCAGGACCTACCAGATAAAGCAGGACAACATGAATTGGTGTTGATAATGGGTGACTTGAATGCACATATCAGGACAGACAGAACAGGATACGAGGACTGCCTGGTCCATATAGGTGGGGCAACAGGAATAAAGGAGAGGCCATTCTAGACTTCTGTCTAGCAAATGGCTTGATAGTAGCCAACACATTGTTCAGAAAGAGACACATTTGTCAGTAAAGGCTGTAAGATCAGCAGAGATCAGTCTGATGACCTGGAAGTTGAGTGGAGAGAAAATGTAACAGTTCAAGGAATGAGGAAATAGGTGGAGCTGAAGAAGAATGGCAGCACCTCAAAACAGCATGTATGAGGACTACAGAACAGACATGTGGTCAAGTCAGCTATGGAAATAAGGTACATAAGGAAAGCTGCTGGTGGAATGCAGAAGTCCAGGAAGTCATCAAAAGAAAGAAGGAGTGCAGGAAAAAGTGGGAGATAGAAAAGACCAACCAAGCTAGGAAGAAATACTGATTGGCTAACAAAGAAGCTAGGAAAGTAGTGGCAATAGCAAAAAAGAGGGCATCAGAAGCAGTCTACCAACTTCTGGAAAGTGACTCATTAGGTGGCACAAAAAACTATATCAGGCTGCAAGACAAATACAAAAAGATAAAGAAGATAGTCAGATACCCTTCATAAGGAATGCCAGCAACAACCTGCTCACCAGTTGACAGGACATCAAAGGGAGATGGAAGGAATATTTCCATCAGCTTCTGAATGAAGAAAACCCTACAGAAGCTGTACTGCCTAAGAAACAGCCTACAATGAGAAAAGAAGTAGAGCCCATCCTAGAAGAAGTAAGAATAGTACTAAGGAAGATGAAGTCAGGGAAAGCAGCAGGCTCAGATGAGGTCACAGCAGATTTGATAAAGATGCTGGGTGAGATAGGGATGAAATGGCTCCTGAGGGTACTCATAGCAGTCTGGAGAGGAAGGCATATCCCAGATGACTGGAGAATAAGCATACTCATGCCACTGTACAAGAACAAATGGGACATCCACAACTGTGGGCAGTACAGAGGAATCAAACTCCTATCACATTGAATGAAAGTTCTAGAGAGGCTGATTGATAAACAGATATGCAGAGTAGTAGAATGTAAGATGGGAGATGAGCAGTTCACATTCAGATCAGGACGCAGCACAACTGACCCGATGTTTGCAGTGAGACAGATAGCTGAGCAGAAGCTAGAGATGAGGAAAGAGTCAAACTGGGCATTCCTAGACTTGGAGAAAGCATATGACAAGGTCTCAAGAAAGATGATCTGGGCAGTCCTGTGGTATTTCAAAGTTCCAGAAACATTGGTAGAATAAGTGCAAGCTATGTACAAGTACCCAATGACTCAAGTATGAACAGTGTTCGGCCTCACAGAGGGGCTCCCAGTGGGAGTGGGTGTACACCAGGGTTGAGCTCTGAGCCCACTGCTGTTCATACTGGTGATGGACTACATTAGCAAACAGGTTGGAGGGGACAGCTTAACAAATATGCTGTATGCAGGTGATGTGGCATTACAAGCAGACTCTGAGCAAGAACTCCAACAAAGTATAGAGCAATGGAATGCAAAAATGAAGGCACATTGGGAGAAATTAAACACCGATAACGCAGTGGTAATGACAGCAAAGTGGGGAAATCAGAAAAAGGGTAGATCGTTGAACAGCTAAATAGCTTCAAGTATCTGGCAGGGTTGGTTGAGGAAAAGGGAAGTCTGAATGAAGTGGTCAAAGCTAGAATCAAAGGTGCTGCAGCCAACTGGCATAGAGTGTTAGGTGTAGTCTATGACAGCAGAATGCCAAAGAAATTAAAAATTAAGGTGTACAAGACAGTGGTGTGACCAGTACTACTGTATGGTACCGAAACCTGGGCAGTAAAGGCAGAGCCGATGAAGAAGCTAGAGGTGATGGAAATGAAGAGCCTGAAAAGGGTGGTAGGGTGCACTGTGTGGGACAGACAAAGAAATGAGGACATAGAGCAGAAGCCAAAGTATCTCCAATTGCAGATAAAATCAAAGAGAATAGATTACAGTGGTTTGGACACATACAGAAAAGCAGAAGACAATCTGGTGAAGAAGGTTTGAGACAGACAGGAAGAAGGTATGAGGAAGCAAGGACATCCAGCAAAGAGGTGGATGGACTGTGTGAAAGATCCGTGACAGTCAGGCATGAGTGTTGAAGAAGGCAGGAGTGTGGCACTGAATCGAGAAAGATGGCAACAGTTAACACGATACCCCAACCCCATGTAGAAAATGGGACAAAGGGGGCTGATGATGATGATGAATGATAAGAACACCACAACAACCAAAATATTAAAACTATAATGACATTCAGTGTACCGAAATGACTACTGACTCAAACCTCCCTAGAAACACTGCCCTTTAGGGTGTCAACTGATGTTACTGGAACAACCACCTGATCCCTTACTACTGATCAGTTAGTCTGCACAGTACTTATCCAGAGCAGTCTCATCGAAAGTATGCCCTCTACAGTGAGCAAAAGTGCATAAACATTCTTACATACATTAACATAATAGTATTTCCTTCAGCTAGTATCCTATGTAGTATGAGGCATAAAAACATCAGAACCATAAGGGGATGTATCTTAGTCCAAATGCTGGAATTTATTGGTTTTGATAACTTAATCCAACAGCCCATCTAATATAATGTTCATTGTCCCTGGATTTCATAAGACAATTCCATATAGAGCAAAAAAGGCATCAATACAAATCCATTGATAATTCATAGTATCTAAAAAGATAAACAAATCTGTTAAACCACATATAATTATGTGCAGATACATAAACATGCTGAGAATGACCCCTTTTCAGTTTTCTAACCAAGCTGAGTATAAATACAACAACCCAAAAGGTAGTGATGATTTCCTACCATAATGGACTTAGAAAATGACTAGAAAAAATGTAGACCTTAAAAGATCATGGAATGAGGCAAGCTCCTGAATCCCATCAGATGGCCTTCAAACTATATTCCTTATTGGTAGCGTTTCATTTTGCTGATTGCTTGTTTTGCTCAAAACAGTGACTCTGTCACTTGCTTAACTGAATCACTGCGTTATTGAACAATGTCTTGTGTGATATAGGGAGATCACACTACAGTGTTGATTAAAGTTTTGCTCTTTCCCCCATTATTTTGCTGTGTTTGAGTTTGTATATTTGTTTGGGAGGGTGTGGATGTAAAGCCATAAAGCCATCCACATGGTGGGTGCATCCACTGCAAAAAAAAAAAAATAGCATTTTGTATTTTTATATTTTTGATATTATGTTATGCAGCACTTTTATTTTGGAGGTTAGCAGATCATAGTACAATGGGTAAGAGTTCTTGTTTTGTTTCCCACTGTTCTGTAGTTCTGTTATATTTATTACTCAAGTGTAGATGTGTGTGTGTGTGGGGGGGGGGGGGTCAATACACTGAATATTAATAAAATCTGTACTCAGTGTAACACCACAGACCCTTGACAACACACAGTTAATTTTGCTATTCCAAATGGACTAAATGTGATACATGAGACAATAGTTTCCTTGTTACTTGTCAGCAAAAAAACACTACCGACATAAAAAAAAAATGGCAAAACCTTGTTATGATATGCAACCTCACCTGTACTATCCACATCTATATAATAACATCAGAAATTTAAAGCCATGCAACATCACCATTTCCAAAGTAAAATTCTTCTACCATTGTAGGAGACTAAGAAAAGGTAACCCCCACAAAAAAACTACACAGCCAGTATGCTTGAGTAAAATCCATTGTGATTTACTAAGACTCCCTTCAGAACCAAGATTGCTCCATTGGCATAAAGAAATAAAGTTGCGACTATGAGACATGTGACCTGAGTACTACTAGTGGCTCAGGCACTTGTTAAAGTGGCAATGGGAGAAGGAAAGGAATGGCAAAGGTGAGAATACTTAAATCCATTTGGGTGGAGGAATGTGAATCATGAGCTTGAGACGCACTCTATTTAGCAGAATCCCAAGTATAACAGAGAAAAGACATCAGATGAAAGTTATCTGAGGGACTGTTTATTTAAAGTAAGTAAATGACTTTCTTTCAGATAAAACAGAGTTTTATCAGACTGACACCATTTACCATGTACTGTGACATCATACCTCCAAGCAAAATCATTGGGTAATTGCAGTTTACCATTATCATTTAATAAATATATTTTCTTTTAAAAACAGCTGTTTTTTGTTTGTTTTGTTTTTTAAACCAGGCAATTCAAATGCATAAACAGACAACTGCCACAATCTTACTTTCTTTTCTAAGACCTCTAAAATCAGTTTATACCTGCTCCAAAATCAAAAATGCAGTTTTTGTAAAGATAGAATTCCATTTACTGCTTCAATAAACATTATTATCATTCATGAAAGTGACAAAAGTCCAGTGTGTAGCAGAAGTACTCTTTAATAAAAAATAAAAAAATTGTGAAACATGATAAAATCGACAGTAAAGCCACAGTAAATCCAAAGGAAACAAGTGAGATGTGTCACTGTCTCTGTTAATGTGTACATAGTTTTAATGATGTAGCAGGAAGTGCACTGAACATAGTACAGAGCCTGTACACACTCTCATGTATACCTATCCAGTATTCTATAGCATTTATATAAAAAAGGTTTAGAGTATATGGACTACCTGCAATACACTTGCACTGTCTCCATCTTTAAATGCATATAAGACCATTCCAATTCCTGCACACATCCTTCACCTTTTTTACATGTTGGGTAGATTAATTACAAAGGGAAGGTTTTTGTGTGTGTGATTTAAGGAGGAAATTCTTGCAAGTACTGCAATGTGTACACCTTCATGTACACATCACTGTAACCTTTGGTGTTCACAGACAGCCCTAACATGGTACTGCACAGTGCTCTAACAAGAAGACGTGCTATACCACATAGGCCTGGCTCCATGGCCATGCCAAATGCTAATGAGGCAGTTGGGGGAGAGGCTCTAGGGATATAAACCTCAACACAACAATGAATAGAACATGCTGGAGGATAGATTCCCTTCTCAGAGACTTCACTTACTATGGAACAGGGTCCCGATCTACATAAGACAGAGCCCCTCACTATCACACTTCAAGAGGAACCTTGATGAGTGGATGGGTAACAGAAAGTTCACACCGGGGATCACACCAACAGCACTACTAGATAGGGGCCAAGGGTACTAGCTGCTAGTACAAGGGTCTAGGGAACTACTAAAGGGGTGGTGAATACCGCACAACGTGGCTGGGCTAATATATGCCTTCGGGCAGATAGCCCAGTACCAACCTATGAACCTATATGCAAGAAGACTCTGAAGAAATCTGCATTGTTATTTATATTCTCTATGTAAGGTGACTGAATTTAACAGAAACAAAGAGTTAAATATTATGTAGAATATATTAAATATGCAGTTTCTTTTTCCATGAAGTATGCATTTACTAAGATGGGTTTTGTGCTTGGCAATTTCAGACTGAAGTGATTACTGCAACAAGAAATTGCTGCTAGAAGATCTAAACAAATTGCTGCAAGTCATTTGAGGCATTGACTATAAACATATGGGTATAAATGGCACTTCTTTTTCTTCTACCAACAAAGCTACACAGCTACATCACTGAATGTCTCATAGCTTCCCAAATAGACCCTACTAATATGACAATGATGAAAAGTTAAGCAACTCTGCCTGGAAATGAGCTTTGCTTCCTTCTGGGAAAGCCATTCACACACTTTAGTCCTGCATTGCTTCACACATGCAGAGTACAGAATATATAGTCAAAAAACAGCACCTCACAAGTACAAAAGGTCATTTTTTTCAGAATTAATTGTATTATCTTTCAGCGACCTAAGTTTTGATTTGCTAACATTGTCTAATTTATTTAGGAAGTCTACTTTTTGTGACCTGATTTCTCATGTTTTTAATCATTTGTATAAATTATAGCTGTCTTTATTTTAACATAACTTCCTTTATATGTCCAGGTAGTCTTACCTGTGGAGCTCAGCATGAATCATCTGTAAAAGGCAGCTGCAACAATCTTCTGGTCACCAGCAGTGCAATGACAGTCCATAGACTCGGTTCTATATCACCACTACCCAATCAGGCTGTAGCGGGCAATCACCACAACTCCAATACAAATCGACCCATGAACCCAGCAAATATGAGACTACCAACTTCAGAAACAAGGTCACATTTATACATTTGAAATTTGTGCTACTGTGATAGTGTCGATTTCTTTTTAAAATGTTTTTAACAAGCAGTAATAAAATGAAATTAGCAATGTTTGTGGACCCTTTAAGTTATCTGAGTAATGACCATCACTGGTAAAATCTTACTATGCTATGTCACATATACTAATACTGAACATAACTAATTGAATTAAGGACAATGCCAACATTGCAAACTACTTTTGATATCTGCACCTTCTGCCAAGTGGTAGCATAATAAAGAGGTAATAAAGAAATTGTTGTAATACTTTGTGGAGATTGTCTCTGTATGAGAAAATAGAGTTGTGAGTTTTCTGAAAAGAACAACAATGATGATGAAGAATCATGGACTTTGTTAACAGTAAAGGATATAGTAACCTTACAATAAAAGGATCAGATTCAAGTAGACAAATTAGGGAGATATATTTATTTATTTAACATTCATTTACTGGGAAAGTCCTACTTGGAATGAGCCAATTTTCAGTGGAGGCCTGGAGAGAAATGGTCCAGACGCATGTCTTTGTAATGTGGGAGGAAACCAGAACACCCGAAGGAAACCCACACGAACACAGGGAGGACATACAGACTCCACACAGAAGACACCCCAGCCAAGAATCGAACCAAAAAAACTGTTGCTTTGAGGTGACAACATTAACTGCTGCACCACTGCATCAGCCATATTTTTCTTGATAAGTAAACTAGAACCAGTGTAAAGCAAGGGATTTGAAAACTGGTATGTCAGGAGTAAACAGAATAAATTTCTAACGCTAAACATGTAAGCTGTATGCAACGGGCAAACCTTATTGACATGTCAAATGCATATAGTAGAAATCAAGATATCCCTAGCAATGCAAATGTCATAGCAAAGGTATGAAGCATGTATGATCCATAGATTCCATAGCAGACAGAAAAAGGAAAGGCTGGATTGGCTTAAAAAACCCTATTTATCAGTACTGCAGTTTGTGGTTATTAAGACCAGTCTTTTTATAAGATAATAATCTGTTGCCTAAAAATAGGGAATAAAACTATGTGTGGAGGTCCTTCATTTTTACCATATGTCTGTATGCTTACTTCACAAAATGTGGACCATCCTTTGGCAATCAGTAGTACCAGCACCAGTAATGTTATCAAGTATGCTAAGTGAAGTTGTGACCCACCTAAAAAAAAAAAAATAAATAAATAAAAAAGCACATGACATCACCAGCCATGTGTTGTTTCTTGTGCACATATTTCTAAAGTCTCTGTTTTGAGAGTGAGTCATACATAGCCATCACCAGGCCTTGTGATTACTTACTATAACTGCACTAAGACCTTATTTATTGTAAAAATATATATATATATATATATATATAGAGAGAGAGAGAGAGAGATTTGCTTCACATGACTGAAAACTCAAAATACTGAATTTCATTTGAGTGAGACCACAATACCTAATTTTCAGAATACTGAAAACTCATTTGACTGAGTCTTATTATACTGAAAGCGTACAATGCAAAATTTCAAAATACTAAATTTTAAGCCATAGACATGCACACTTGCAACACCAATGACTAACTCTTTCCAAAACTTAAAAACTACTCAGTTACCATCTTAACAGAAACCAGATGATATAAAGCCAAACTAGGTGGGGCGCTATGACCACACACTCCCCAACTTTATATACTAACTTCAGGATTGCACTACAGTGGGGAAAAGGGCATATACCTTTTACTTACCTTACAGTACTGTACACACTGCCGGGAGCCCACAAAATGTCCGCCATTTTACTTAAGATACTTCCCATAAAAATTTGAAGAGACATACCCACATTTAGAAACACTACAACACTACATTCTACGCTACTGAAGGTATTCTGACAGTGAGCACTTTAAATTACAGTAATGTTTTTTTTTATTCCAAGCAAGTCACAGGTGAAGGGAAACACACATCACCTCTATGGCTTAAAATTCAGTATTTGCAATAGTATTTGTAAGCTGAGTATAACGAGACTCAGTCAAATTTGTTTTCAGTATGTTTAAAATTAGGTATTGTGGTCTCTGTCAAATGAAATTCAGTATTTTGAGTTTTCAGTCATGTGAAGTAGATCCATATATGCCAACCTCCCACCCTAGAACAGGGAAGCTCCCCCGTTCAAAACAGAGAGATGTTTGGTTAAGGCTTCTATTCCAGTGCAACTTAATTTTGTTTGTGGCAGCATTTATTACTGTTTTTACATTATATATCCTACCCTTGTTTGTTACTACTCTGACATATGTCTTTGCTTATTCTGAAGTTTGATCATTTGATCAACATTGTTTCTGCATGTAACTTTCTTTTAATTTTTTTGGGGCCCACCCCCATAATGAACATGAAACCTCTCTCTCAATCACCTAAATGGCTTATTGTTTCCTTTCAGGAGCCAGACATTGCTGGCCTATCCATTATTCTGGGAGGTAATAATTAAATGCTAAGAATGGTTCTGGTTTTGTTTGTGTTCCGGCATCTGTGGCATTTTGCAGTCAATGCTCATTGCAAGTGAATGGCAGCGGATATATGTATGTCTGTCCCAAGATAGCAAATGGCTGTGCAGTGCAGATTTCAGGTTTATTGCTGGGGACAAAACATCTACACTCTCATATGTTTTGCAGAAGTGGTGATCCAAACAATTACCCTGCACTCCCCTTGGCTTATCAAGCCTAAGCTCACTCTCATTCTCTGCCACCTGACTTTTCAGTAAAACAGGTATTATCAGGGCTATAATCAGGATTTGTACCACTACTCTATGTCTTGCAAATGGGTGAGGATGACATATTTTACTGAGAACATTTCATTCATAGTTTTAACTTTATTCTTGTTTTTAGACTTAAGACATCTACATTTATAGTTAGATAAAAAAGACTGAACAGAAGTGTTGCGGGGATTTAACTTATGCTGTTTTTTTTTCTCACTAAGGTCATTTTTGAAGGATAACTGGTCTTTTTTTTTGCCTTCTGTCTCACTAACTGTGTGATTCAATGAAGCAGTATTTTGTTTGTGCATTTATGTCTTGTGTTTATGAATGCATAAATGAATAATATTGAGGAACTGACAAATCATATCCTGAATAGACTTGTGGTGCAGGGATCTTAGTCGCTTTGCATGCCTTTGGATGCCTAGACAGCTTCACAGTGATGCTGGAGCATACATTGTAACAGTATTAGTGCTAAGGATCTGAACAGATCCCAGTGGATTTCTTTCTCATTCTACATGATCCCTCTTTTTAAGTGGGTTAAATCTACAGCCCCGCAATACTGCAAAACCCCCCCTAATACTACTGTCTCTTCCTTTTCCAGCACTTCAGAAATTCCTCTTCAAAATCTGCCTACTCCAAGAAATGAATTTATTAAATAACAGTATATCTTTAGAGACATATAGATCATTTCTACAGTTACTATCTTCCCTCATTCTTACCAAAGCAACATTCTGTCCTGGTTGCTCTCTTTCCTGTTTTGTAATTGCTTACTCCAACGGTTTAATTTCTTTATTATTAAAGTAAGTCTTATGTATCTTGTATTCCTCCTCAGTACCATTAAATGTAGCCAGACTAAAACTTCTAGATTACATCCTTCAAATTGTAACATGACAAATCTGAGGTAAGGATGACAAGAAAAGAAAAATAAAAACCTTAAACAAGACCATAATTTAATGTTTGTAACTGCTTATTAGTGTTGCTATCCCATTTCCAATCAGCTGTTCCTGCTTTCATAGAACTAAGCACTATATTAGCATTAGCAAGTTGCCCAAATAATAAGTGATTAGACGGAGTCGACTGTCATACTCAATTTTAACTGAACTTCCTTGCCTTTGTAAATATTAATGGGACTGTGCCTCTTTTGCATAGACTGAATTGAGAAAATGGATAAAAACATTTCCCAAACATATCTTTTAACAGTCTCCATAATTCACTGTGACATGCATGCCATCATGATAGTATGTCTTATAAATTTTCCCTAATGTTTTTCATGTGTTATAGTGCCTATAAATTCCTTTAAAAATAAGAACTTTGTGATTTGCCTTTTGCTGAAACCAAAAACTGCTCACTCTATCACTACACTGAAAACCTAACTCGGTATGACCCTCATCACAATTTTGTGATGTGTGATTCAGTGTTTGATACCATCTCACTGCCTTATATTAGGGTTCCATAACACCATGTAGTGACCATTTCCATCTACCCCTGTGAGCTATCAACATGGACATGTCTTATCCTCTTAACACCCCTTTTACTTCTTATTAGCAATCAGGCTCACTAAATTGTTCTGAATCCTCATCAGACAAACAGTAACACCTCATTGTGTCCTAAATCTTACTTTTATAAATATACTCTTTAAATACTGATGAGCAACATTCTCCAGCACTTTATTTATTTATTTCTCATTTGTTAACCGGGTTGGTCCAGCTGAGCCAAAGGCCTGTTTTCAGTGGAGACCCAAGGAGAAAAGCTCCAGATAAGTACAGTGACAATTAAACACACATAATTTAAAAAATACAATGACAAGTACCACGCATAAAGTCAAAAAGTGAGAAAATGACATAGTTGTATCATACATAAAGCAGGAAAATGTATGTAGTTATATTGTCGGACGTATTTACAGTAACAGAAGTTGCATGAAAACTATGTACAAAGATAGAATAAAAAAGAAGAAAAAGAAAAAAAATGCTGAGCAAGTACCATATGAGATTACAAGAAAAAGAGAAAAAAACAGCCATTAAGTTCACGTTAGTAGGCCATACATTTACAGAATGTCATATCTAGATTTGTAGTGAATGCAAACTAGTGTTGCTGTTATCAAAGAGTATGGTCAGTAGAAAGTTGAGAGAGTTTGAGTAGGGAAAGGTATGAGGGTGGGATTAAGTAGGTTGCTGGCATAGGCAGGAGTTGGTATTATGAAGGTCATTTTTAAGTTAAATTCTGAAACGAGTAGTACATTTGATGTTGTGAATATTTGGTGGCAGATTGTTCCATTCTTGGGACACTGTACTTTTATATAGAAGTTTGCCAATGTTTTTGTTTGTTTTATGGATATTAAGAAGGTGTTGATCTCAGCTGTGTTCAATGCACTTCCCTTTGCATTGAATCCCACTGATAGTTACATTTTGTTTCTTGCACATAATTTGTATCACTTACTTCCCCAGTAAGGATGAAACATAGGTTTAAGGATTTTCCATACCCAGCTTCTCCCTTTTACTATTTGTTGGCTGGAATTCCATAGACTCTCCTTCAGAAGATCTCTTGAAATGTTTACCCTCTTCCTGTGTTTGTTGTTAAGCACATGTTCACTTTTGTCCTCTTTCATATTTTCTGTTAGTGCTAATAGGCTGGCAACAGGAGACGAAGAGGGTGGTATCTAATGCAATTCTTTTAACCATGTGCTTTCTGCCCCATGCATTTCTGAGGCAATCATTAAGTTAATGTTTAAAACCCTGTGCAACTGTAATGAAACCAAATGAAAATAACGAAGAACAACTCACAGCAAATGCACCAAAACTGAGCACTAAACCCAAAACAGCTGCTTTCATCTGAATCAAAACTCTTGAGCAAAACTCTGACCTTAGACTAAAACAACAACAACAAAAATAAGCTAGGAAAATATAAGGTGACCCTTTTAGAGTCTAGGGTATGACCAAAGACTGATATTGGTAACTGTCCCTGGGCTGATGATGATGTGTGTGTGTGTGTGTGTGTGTGTGTGTGTGTGTGTGTGTGTGTGTGTGTGTGTGTGTGTGTGTGTTTGTGTAGTTAGTTGGAAATAAACCACTGTATGCTATTTGTTCGAAGGTGACATGCCATTGGTTGTTTTTTTCCCATGAAATTATTTACTGCAGAGGAGGGTGGACTCTGCTGTGCCTCAAGCTGGTAATCAGCTGCACAGTGCTGCTCCTGTACCCCTAGATCCCCCTCCCAGACTTGAGACCACTTCAGCCATTACTCATTTGGGAAGGAAGAATATCAGAGCAGACCAAGAAGCTAGCATCATTGCATATGCTGTCCTTCATGCCAGGGGATTTTTCTTAGGATCTGCACAGCCAAATGTGGTGACATTACAATATGTTACTGGGCAGACAATGACCCATTGCCTGTGAGGATGTGTCCACCCTCAGCCCCCTAGAACATTCCCTTTTGAATTGCCACCCTTCATGCCAAGACTAAAAATCAGTCCAAGCAGTGGTCTCTAGCTGGACATAGTAAATAATCTGCCTATATTATCAAGGTCCCTCATCCCTAGGATAGCCACCGCCATCTTCCCGTGACACTCCATCAGTTACCTAAGTTGCTAATGAATTTCAGGTTGTCTTAGCTGTAAAAGGGTTTTATTGCTTAACCCAGTGGTGCATCTGGATGCATTTTTAAATTCAGTTGCATTTCTGTACATGAGCAAAGACTTTTAAAAGAAGAAATGCATACTTATAAGTCATTACTAGCATTTTTTAAAATATGAAGGTATTACTGTCCACTAGTGTATGAGCAAATATTTGTGTATTCATTTAAGGGCAAAGTAAAGAATCAATTTATCTTAATGTGTTTTAAAAATGTTTGAAACTTTGAAACTTTAAAATGTGTTACATTACACTACTCTAAGCTGTGAAGTTCAGATAACATATGAATTGAATAAGGATTCTAGAAGTGTAATTGTTTCACTCATGGTTGTGCATGTAGAAAGATAAAGAGATAGCTAAACAGACAGATAAATAGATAGTGAGATAGACAGATCAATAAATAGATCAATAGATATACATGCATATAGACATATTTTATGGCATATTCCCACTTTGTTGAGATTTTTTTCTATTGTCAGTCCTTAGATTTAAATATTAATGTTGTGGTTGTGTTTTGTTTAGCCACAATGTGTTGTATTGTGGAAGATGGGTCTGCACTTTTGGTAGATTTTGGCCTTTAATTCCATTATAGTTTGACTGTGGATTAGATATATGTACTTTAGGTTATGTAGGGAGAGAAAAATTCTGTTGTTTAATGTTTTTCAGTTTATGGTTTTCAGAACTAATTTTTAGGAAAACCATAAATAAAAATCTGGTTATTTGATTAAATGTAGGTAAACCATATTTTATATGTTATATATTAAATAGATTGATAGATATTTAGTATTCTTCCTTGGCTTTGTGGCCTAGATTGTGGCTGAAAAGGTTACTGCCAATGTTAATTGTTTTGATAGTTAAATAAATACAAGGAATATACAGCATTATATTCTACTAAGCTGTCTTAGAAACATTCAGCTGTTTGCAAGAAATGTGGCCATGTGACCAAGAAATTTAGGGCAGAAAACACATATTATGAGTCATAGAGAAGATTCGTATCAGCAGCACCAATCGCAGCAGTTCCTGCTGTCTGCTACTGCTCAGATTAAACATCAACATACTTTATCTGCAGTGCTACATGGCTTTTCTTCAGTTTTCTTCCTAATTAATTAAAAATGCATTGATTGTCCTTAGCAGTGAAATGTAATACTGTCTACTTGTATAAACTGAGATCCTTCATGTACCTGAAGTCCCAGACCCCCAACAAAAAAAAGGCCAGTGTTCGGCATCACGTCTATATACAGACTGAGCAATTAGTGTGTTTCTGTTTGGGACATGTGTATGAAGCATGAATGAGAATATCCTGGCAGCCTTCTTTATGTCCTGAGGTTATGTGTTGCCCACGTCCTTTGAAGGTAAGGAGGAGATTCTCTCACCCACTGGGATTTTTTTTTAATTATTTTTTGAAGACTCAGTGGAGACTCTTTGGTGTCTCTTTAATGCCCCTGAGTTCATGCCGAGGAGGGTTCACTATGGGCTGGTGTGGTTTGAGACAGCCTTTATAGGATGGCCACTGCAGAGATCTCTAGGACTCAAGGAGGTTGCTTAAGTGGAAGAACAGTGCCATGCTGAGTAAGGTGGAAGTCTCTGTATGTACTGATTTTGGCCCTCTAAATAATATTCATACAAAAAAGTGGAGCATCTTCTTCTCTGAATAAATGGATATGTATATACATTAGTTGTAAATCATTCACTTATGTAAATAAACAGAAGTGAGTATACATTAGTTGTGGAGCATTTACTTGTGTGAATAAAGGAACATTTATATACCTTAGTTGTGGATCATCTCCTTGTGTGAATAAATGGATATGTATATACATTAGCTGTGGAGCATCTACATCTATGAATAAATGGATATATATATATATATATATATATATATATATATATATATATATATATATATGTACATTAGTTGTGGAGTGTCTACTTGTGCGAATAAATGGATGTGTATATACATTAGTTGTGGAGTTTCTACTTGTGTGAATAAACGGATATGTATATACATTAGTTGTGGAGTATCTACTTGTGTGAGTAAATGGACATGTATATACAATAGTTGTAGAGTGTATACTTAAAATTGATATATATATATATATATATATATATATATATATATATATATATATATATATATATATATATTAGTTGTGAAGCATCTACGTGTGTAAATAAATGGATATGTATATATGTTAGTTGTGAAGGATCTACTTTTGTGAATAAATAGATATATATACACATTAGTTGAATAGGGCATATACTTGTGTGAATAAATGGATAGGTATATAAATTAGTTGATGCAGCATATACTTGTGTGATTAAATGGATATGTATATACGTTAGTTGTCGAGTATCTACTTCAGTGAATAAATGGCTGTGTATATACATTAGTTGATGGGGCATATACTTGTGTGATTAAATGGATATGTATATACATTAGCTGTTGAGTATCTACATCTGTGAATAAATGGATATGTATATACATTAGTTGTGGAAGATCTACTTGTGTGCCTAAATGGCTATTTATACACATTAGTTGTCACGTATCTACTTATGTGAATGAACGTATATGTATATACATTAGTTGTGGAGCATCTCCTTGTCTGAATAAATGGATATGTATATACATTAGTTGTGGAGGATCTAATTGTGTGGATAAATGGGTGTGTATATACCTTAGTTGTGGAGCATTTTCTTCTGTGGATATATGGGTATGTATATACATTGTGTTCAGCATTTACTTATGTGAATAAATTAATACGTATACACATTAGTTGTGGAGGATCTAATTGTGTGGATAAATGGATATGTACAGTATATACATTAGTTGTCAAGTATCTACTTCTGTGGATAAGTGGATATGTGTATAAATTAGTTCTGGAGAATCTACTTTTGTGACTAAAGGGATATGTATATATATATATGAGTTGTCGAGTATCTACTTGTGGGAATAAAAGGATATGTAAATACATTATTTGTTAATCATCTACTTGTGTGAATAAAATGATAAACATATACATTAGTTGTAGAGGATCTAATTGTGTGGATAAACGGATATATATATATATATATATATATATATATATATATATATATATATATCTATATCTATATATATATATATATATATATATATATATATATATATATATATATATATATATATATACCTTAGTTGTCAAGTATCTACTTGTGTGAATTAATGTATATGTATATAAATTAGATGTGGAAAATCTACTTTTGTGACTAAAGGGATATGTGTATATATATATATATATATATATATATATATATATATATATATATATATATATATATATATCAGAGTATCTACTTGTAGGAATAAAAGGATATGTAAATACATTAGTTGTGGAGTCTCTACTTGTGTGAATAAATGGATATGTATATTCATTAGGGGTTTATATTAGAACATCAAGGTATTACTACATCGAATGTTCTAATATCGAACCATTTCACTCGAAACACCACAACATCGAACACTCAGAACAGCGAATTTTTTCCCAGGGAAAAAATTTGCTGTTCCAACAAACATACACACAACACAAGCATACCAAAATACATAATCCACACACATACACTTCACAAAACCATACACTAAGCCATACATATACTACTGGCTATCCACTTACCTTAACTCAACCCTAACCCTAAGGTCCGTAACTACCGTACACTCACCTTACCCGCTCCCTAACCCTAAGGTCCCTATCGCACACTCACCTTTGTTCGCACACTTACCTTAACTTCGTCTGTAACCTTCGCTCCACAGTCGAGGAAATAGCAAAGCTGCAGAAACTTCCCACTGAATACTTTCCCTAGGAAAGTATTCGATATTCTGCAGCTTCACTATATTCAGCGTTCGATGCAAAGGGTTCGATATTAGTGCATTCAAAGTAGTAATACTTAGATGTACTAATATAAACCCTTCATTTGTTGTGGGGCATCCACTTTTGTGAATAAATGGATATGTATATACATTATTTGTTGAGTATCTACTTGTGTGAATGGATGGATATGTATATACATCAGTTGTGGAGCATCTACATCTATGAATAAATGGCTATGTATATACATTAGTTGTGGAGTTTCTACTTGAGTGAATAAATGGATATGTATATTCATTAGTTGTGGAGCATCTCCTTGTGTGAATAAATGGATATGTATATTCATTAGTTGTGAGGCATCCACTTTTGTGAATAAATGGATATGTATATACGCTATTTGTCGAGTATCTACTTGTGTGAATGGATGGATATGTGTATACATCAGTTGTGGAGCATCTACTGGTGTGAAAAAATGGATATGTATATTCATTAGTTGTGGAGTATCTACTTGTGTCAGTAAAGGGGTATGTATACACATTAGTTGACAAATGACCCTGTAAGTAAAACTAACAAAGATGTATAATGGATGCTACAATGGCACAGCATTTGCTGCTACTACATTGCACTACTTGGTTCTCTAGTTCATTTCCTAGATGAATTGCTCTCTGTATGGAACCTGCATGTCTTGCCTGTGTCAAAGCAGATTTTTTCTGTGTGTTCTGGTTTCCTTCCATATCCCACGGACATTCTCTAGTTGATCAGATGCCCCATAACTGCCTGTGACACCTGTGTACTGGCCCACTAATCAAGGAGCTTTAATCCTCACCAGTAGCACCAGTGTGGGGCATCCACATTTGGAGGATAACAAGTACACGCACAGTAAAGTACAATTTCCCTTAAGAGCACACAGAGATCACAGTCAGTCCTCATAAGACTCTCCACTGGCACAGCTATAGGGTTCAGATCTCAGCCAAGTAGTCAAGCTAAAACCTCCAGCACCCTCTCTGTCCAACCAGTGTTTCGTGTCCCTGCCCAAGTAGCTGACAGACACACTGAGATTTGATTTAAATGCTAACACACAGACACTCCTGAGGAAGACTGGTACAGGTTCACTAGCTATGTCCTCTTCTGCCCAGGCTATAAGGTAGTAATCACTGCCACCAACTACTCTTATCAGCTACTATAAAGACCCTTACCAAAGGGTATCCAATTCTACTGTGCAATGTTACTATTATCCATATAGTAAGTGTAATGAACATTAAAGCTTATACAGTATCACCAAATACATGCAAGTACACTAAAAGCTTAAATTATGTCAACATAAAACAGCCACAGTTCAAAGGTTTAAATATATTTAATAATAAATAATAAAAAATGCAAGACAATACTTATTAACTCAGCACAATGACATTAGAGACTTCAGATTCACAGGAAATACTTTAAAACAACATTGTTGGACAGTCTCCCATAAATATAGAAAAGCTTGACTAATCTTACTTTTTCTGTCTATCTCTAATAGAAGTCACTGTTCTAAATATCTTACTTACAGAGCAAGGCACAGTGCTGGTGAGTTGTTGTCAGCTTCAGAACAAAATACCAAATGCTATTCTTACTTTCTGAGATAGTCCTTAAATTGATATTATACCATGATCCCCCCAAAACGTGCACGCTGATTGGCCAGCGTGCCCGTTGTAAATCGAGTTATACTAATGGAAAAAGGTCCGGTCGCCCGGACTTTTCCATTAGTATAACTCGTTTTTTTTAAACACTGTCTCGCTATGTTAAATGGGTTTAACATAGCGAGACAGCTTTAAAATAAGCAACGGAGATCTCCGTTGCTTATTTTAAAGCTGTCTCGCTATGTTAAACCCATTTAACATAGCGAGGCAGTGTTTAAAAAAAAGGCAATGGAGAAAGCAAGATCTCCGTTGCTTTTATCTCGCTATGTTAAATGAGTTTAACATAGCGAGACAGTTTAAAATAAGCAACGGAGATGTCCGTTGCTTATTTTAAACTGTCTCGCTATGTTAAACTCATTTAACATAGCGAGACATAAAAGCAACGGAGATCTTGCTTTCTCCGTTGCTTTTGCTCAACTCTGATGTACCGCGAGGCGCGCAGTACATCAGAACTGCCGCGGATGCCAAGACATCTGCGGAAGGGCAGTAAACAGGCATTATACTATGCCATTATTTAAGAAAAGTAACAGTTTCTTTTCTTAAATAATGTCATATATAGCAATAACCCACTTCTGGGTGTGGGTAATGCTAAATTTACCCACAGTTGGCTTTGTTTGGTCCCTCGGGCTTCACCCTCGGGACCAAACCACGCCAACCGTGGGTAAATTTAGCATTACCCACACCCAGGCGTGGGTTATTGCTATAATACACATTACTGCAGAGTCATTGCAGATTACATCATTCCTGACACTTTTGCTTAAGTTTCACTGGCTCATAGAACTTAAAATTTAACATTTCTTTGTAATCTGAGTCAATTCCAAGATGGCAGTCATCCTGTGAACACCTTTTCCATGAGGCTCCTATCTAACTAAAATAACTATGGGCTTTTAACTATACTTTCACAACCTAAAGCCAGATCCTAGCTGCTCTCATCTCTGCAATACATTCTCACCGATTTTGAAGTCTCCTGGCTATATTCTGTGAGCATATACTTTACTTAAATCTCAAGAGTTCACAGAGCTACTTTTAAGTGTATTTTCTAGACCTGAATAGGCACAATACAAGTTGGAGGTGAATATAAGCTGTTTCCACTGCCAAACTATGTTGAAGGAATCCGATACCATGGAGACACAAACCAGCAAAACTAAACTGTCTGCAATAGTTTACCCTGAAAAGGAAACCATTTCTAAAAGACAGAAAATTAAACAATTAGACATTTCAAAATCCAGTGCTAAACAAAAGCTGGAGGCCAGCATCCACATGGAGGATCTGAAGGAAGTCTTATTACCACTGCAGCTGGCTGTTTAAGGTTTCTCTGAACAGCTTTCAGGTTTTGGCAATAAATTGAATCAGGCTATGGAACGTATGGTACAAATTGAACAAACTCCCAAAAATAATGAGATGCAGATTGCGCTGCTAATAGAAGATTTAAGCACCAAAAACACCACTCTAACTGAAATCCAGCAAAAACTCCTCGATTTAGAAGCCAGGAGCAGAAGGAATAATATTGTAGTAAGAGGTCTACCTGAATCATATGTCACCAACCAACTGACTGAGGCCTTACTTCAATTGTTTAATTTTATTCTAAAATCTGGTGCACATGACAAGAGCATTATAACTGAGACAGCACATCGTGCTTTGCATACTAGACAACTGTCTAATGTTCCGACACAAATCTATGTCAAACTACTACATTTTCAGGATGTCCAAAGAATCCTTTTGGCGGCTAGAAAACAGAAACTAATTTCCTGGAATGGTCATAAAATAACTGTGTCTCAGGACCTCCCAATAGCCATTAAAGAAAGGCACCAAAAACTCTCCCCTTTCTGCGCTGATCTCATTAAAAGAAATGTTAAATTCCAAATGCGGTATCCAAATATCCTTAGTTTTACATATAATGATAATAAATATACTGCTGACTCACCTAAAGATGCCAAAGCCGTCTTTCTGAAATGTTTTGGAAAGGCCCCTGAAGCTTAACTCTTTTGCAAAAAGGTAATGCTCTGTTTTCCTCACCGGAGGTTGTCACTAACCTCACAAGCTATTTCTGATGCCAAAACAGACCTTTTTTGTAGAATGTTGAAGATTTAAAGCTTTTAATTTTATAAAAAAGTGAAACGCATCTAACCATCCCAGAAGTGCACACCAGACAGGAAATACCCCCTCTAGGAACATATCTGCTGGCTTTTGTTGTATGGTAGGATAGTTTTTATTATACAACTGCATGCTTCCACCCATACATCTTCGTATGGACTGTAACTATTGTTTAAATGATCGTTTGCATAATCCAAACGAGAAAACTTGATTTTCAAATGGCTGCAGTGTGATCGTGGTCGCGCTGGATTTAAGGATTGCAGCCTACACAGATGCAGACTTGAACTGGTGCTTTGGATTGAGCAAAATGAGTTCCCTTTTAACATCTTTTAACATCTGGAAGGTACTTTGGTAGGGAACCCACGCCTTCTGATAAGGAACTACAACTACAATCAGCTATTTAAACAAATAACTGTCAAGAGATATCTGTAAGGACATCAGCACATAAATATGTCAAGCCTAATTTCTGTTTGTATGTACATAGAAAATGTCATGTTTTGTTGTTACTAAAACATAAGAAAAATACATAACTATTTGACATGCTGCACAAATGGTACATAAGGAAGAATCAGTACCTCTGCATATAAAGACCTTTTTCTTAGTTTCTTAATGACCAGCTTCTAAATATATATATATATATATATATATATATATATATATATATATATATATATATATATATATATATATATATATTCTATTACAGATGCCACTTAAGTTTTTTATTTTACCACAAAGGGCTCTAGTAATGTTGCTGTGGGACACATTGGTATCTAGGTAACTATTGCTCAAGTAGGTTGCAGCCTTTTTGAGTTTTAGCCCTATGTGTGGTAGCATAAGCATTCAGCAGTATTGCAGCTTTTTTGTTAGACATAATCATATCTTATTTTCAAGGTAAGAGTTCACGGTCTGGCATACAGGCACGCCTGCTTATATGCACACATATTCGTTTATATGGAAGCTTTAAATGTGATCTGTATGAAAACAAAGAGGATATTTATCATAATCTGATGCCTCTGTTTCTGTTAAGAGTTTGTTATGCTAATTCTGAAGGTTTAAATAGGCATTATTTACACTATGTTGAATGTTTCTGGGGCTAGGAAACTTTTAGATCAAGCTTGCTCAATGAATTGCTTATATCCTATATTCTAATACAGTAAATCATTCGTTATATTATATATTTGTTTCCACGTTTCTGACATATAATTGTAAATATGTCTCCTGTTATAGTGTCTTTTCTTTTCTGCAGTTATTGTAGTGTCATTAACTGGAATATAGTTGAATTATCTGTACTCAGTAATTTAATGTGATGGTTATTTTAGCACCATACCTATCTGAACTCTTTCTTGTAGGAGAGGATAGCTATATTGGTAGAAGGGTAAGGATGATGACTCTAGGAATCGTAGTCCTATTGCATATATGTTTTAGATTGCTTAACAGGTTTAAAATATTGGTGATTACTTTACTCTTAGACTATACAATCCCTCAATATGATACTCATATCAATATTTTGGCTTGTGTAACTGTATTTCATCACATTCTTCCTTCTATTTGGGGTAACTGGGTAGTCACAGGGTTGTTGTTGGAAGAGTGTTATAGGGCTACTGCAAATATGCTACTTTATGTATTTTTATCTCCTGTTTTTATTTTTAATATGCTCTTTCCTTTCCTTTGGAACCTTGTAATCCAAAAATATCATATTTCCTTAGCAAAAACAACTGCTCTATCAAGATCTAGTTGGGAATGTGGATCATAGACTCCTGGAATGTGAGGGGGTTGCAGGATAAAGATAAGAGAAATTTACTGATGCATCTAATTTTTAAATCTGAGGCACACATATGTTTCTTGCAGGAGACACACATGCTGAATGAGGACTGGAAGGGAATCTCAAATAAAAAATGGATTAAAGAAATAATTGCAGCTGGGGACAACTCAAAGTCAAAAGGGGTAGTTATTATTATTAAAAAATCGCTTCAGGCAACAATCCTAAACCAATTCTTGGATGAGAAGAGTAGATGGTGTTATTTTATAACTACTAATCCTATTAATAAGAAAAAAACCCTTTTACTCAACGTTTATAGTCCCTGTCAGAGGCAACAGGATTTTATCTCGGAAATCCATAACATCTTGCAAAACATTCCTGACCATGAACTTATATTGGGTGGTAATTGGAACTTGGTTATTGATGCAGAGATTGATCATACTAGTAATTTCTTATCCCAAAATATGCAAGCGTCAACTGCCTTAGGTGAACTAATGACTGACTTATGCCTGATTGACCCTATCTCTTTTGGTGAAGGGCAGGAGAGGAAAGGTATTTGCACTTACTTTTCTAAATGTCACAATACCTGGTCTAGAATAGATTTCTTCCTTATTTCGGAATCACTGGCGGAAGGAGATATTAAATACCAAGTGGAACCAAGACATTTCTCGGATCAGTCTAAAATTACCCAATAAGTTGGCTAAAAGGGTTAAAATCTCTAACTGGTCCTTGAATAACAACCTATTTTATAATTCAGAGATTGTTCGGGAAGTGTCTAGCATTTTAGCACAGCTAAACAGTAGCATGGAGGATATAGATATTCCTGATGACATTCAATGAGCAGCTTGTAAAACGCAGATTAGGGGAATTCTTATTCAGAAAGCTTCCTATCTTAAAAAAGTTGCACTAGGAAAAGAAAGAAAGTTATTAGCAGACTTATTAGACCTAGAAAAGAAGTACCAAGATAAACCTGATCCTAATACTGAAAATCTGATTAAAAATACTCAGAGACAATTATATGAATTGTATCAGCAAAATTACTCTATATATGAGTTGAAATGTATAGCTAAATACTGGGAGTGGGCACAATTACCTTCCAAAGCCTTAGCGAGTATTATTGCAAACAAACAGGAAACAGGTAGAATTTCCCTTCTTCACTATCAGGATATGGTATTTAAAACAGATACCCAAATACTTGAGATATTTCACCTGATCTACTCTGAATTATATGGCATGAATGACCAACAACCCTCTGCTGATGACATAACAGAATTTCTTGAAAAAATAACATTCCCTAAATTAAGTAAACAGGATGTGGAATACCTAGATGCCCCCTTGCTTTGTAAGAAGTGTCTGATGCCATAGGAAGACTGAAGAAAGGGAAAGCACCCGGCCTGGACGGATTCACCTCAGAATTCTATAAGACTTTTATAGTTTCCATGTCACCTATATTATTGAAAGTATACAATCACATCAACACCTATGGTATATCTGATTATCATTTAATAATTCCAAAACAATTTTCATACCTAAGAACCCCTTAGATAAGTCTAATCCACATAATTATAGACCCATATCCCTACTAGATGTAGATATTAAAATTCTCATTACAGACCCATATCCCTACTAGTTGTAGATATTAAAATTCTCATTATAGACCCATATCCCTACTCGATGTAGATATTAAAATTCTCATTATAGACCCATATCCCTACTAGATGTAGATATTAAAATTCTCTCTTAAATTTTAGCTGAAAGAATGAAAAGAATTATGCCTTACATAATAATTAACAAACAGGTTTAATGACGAAAAGACAAACGTGGGACAATACCCTAACATTAGATGCTATGGTGCATCTTAACAGAAGAAACTGTAACTCTATATTTGGGCTAATAGTTGACGCCTGTAAGGCTTTTGATATGGTAAATTGGAAATTCTTATTTACAACCATGCCTCATTTCAATATCCCTAAAAGCCTTATCAGCACTATTGAAAACATGTACAGCAAAACTTATACTTATTTTTATATTAATAAGACCCTATCTAAACCCATCCAAATGTGGAATGGAATGAGACAGGGATGTATGTCCCTTCTCGCCATATCTTTTTAACCTCTGCCTTGAGCTCCTACTTCTCTCAATATCCCAAATTACATTTCACTCTATCCCAACAACTTTAAATATCAAGACAAGCCTATCGGCTTATGCATATGACCTAAACATCTATTTTGAATGCCCCATCTTAGACATTGAGAGATTAGCTGATACAATAGACTCCTTTTCTGGAGTTTTAAACTATCTAATAAACCCAAAGAAATCACTGATTTTCCACATAAACTCGTCAGGTCATAAAGAATATTTGTTCGCACAGTCCCCTTTTAAAATTAGTTATTCCCTTAAATATCTGAGTATACATTTTGACCATACTTCTCAGTCTATGTATCAGAATAATCTCTTGAAGGTATGGATGGGTATTCTACAGGACTTGCATAGGTGGCAACAACTAAATGTATCCCCCCTGTCCAAAGCTGCAATTATACAGATGAATGTCCTACCTAAGTTACTCTATCAATTTAATACTTTAAATCTAACCATCCCAAATACTTTTTTTTCAAAGGATTAACAAAGAGTTGGCTAAGTTCATATGGTTCCCTAAGGCAACCAGAATAAGTTATCAGAAATTATGCTTTCCTAAACTAAAAGGTGGTCTAACCTTGCCTGACTTTCATCTTTATTACTTGACAATATATATGCCAAGTAGGGTTATATGAATCTCCCCTTTTTCTCAGGTAAAGCATGGTTCCCTCAATGGATCAAACTCTGGCATAGGCATGTGATTAGTATCAATATTAACCCTATAGCCTTGCCTTTCTTATCCCATTCATGCCATCAGAATCCAATAAAGTTCATGTAGTTAGAGTATACTCTTCACTTATTACAACCAATCCATATGAACCCTAATATTAAGTTAAATAACAAAATGATTAATTTACTTGAGTACACCTTAATAAGAAATCGTACTGTTTGGGATATATATATAGACACAAGGAGAAATCACTGAGTGAACTTAAGGAAGAGCTAAAATTTGCTCAGAGGTACACTATCATTCTTCGTCAAATCAGAGAACTCTTAACAGCAGTAGTGTCAGATGAACCAAATATTGAAAATAACATTTCTGTTACTTTGGAAATCATAAAAAGTCTATCTAGAAGTAAAAACATGATATCTAATACTTATAAAGTATTGATGGCCTCCAAGAATCAGAATGCAATACTTTTTCCAACTACTGGAATCAGCAGGATAGTAATCTTAGTAAAGACCAAAAACTCAGGGCAATAGAATTAACTCTTAAGTTTTCTCCTTTTAAAAAGTCGATTTACACACAACTAATGATAAATAATAACGCTTATTTTACCCCGTGCATCTTAAATAAATTTAATTCCAATACATTCCCACCATGTCCTTGCTGCTCCTTTCCTCATTCTTTGGTCCTTTAGTCACACATACAAACTTTTGTGCTCCCTCAAAGTTAGACTAGAAAAGATGGGTTACCAAAAATTGACCCTTTCATGGGAACTAGCAATGCTGCCTGTCACTGATCTTAGCTTACCTAGATCCAAGCTTCATGCACTCATCATTTTATGTTTATTGACCAAATTCTATATAACTAGAAACTGGTTAGATCGCACTAAACTTTCCTGGTGCGGCTTTAAGAATTTAGCTATAAAGTACATATCTTCACAAAAAATGTTCATTAATAACCCAAATATGCGAGTATATTACAAGGAAATATGGAAAAAAAATGTTGATGTTTTTCACGGTGATTAGAAAGTATATGATCTAGTTATCCAAGATGCTTCAGTTTCTCAACCTGGATAGGCTGATCTACCTCCTTGTATGTTTGTGTCTTTATTACAGAATTATTTATTTATTTTATTATTTATTATCAGTTTGATTACCGGGGAAGTCCACTGGGCCAAGAAGTGCCCATTTTCAGTGGAGGCCTGGGGAGAAAAGCTCCATCAGCAATACAATACAATAAAGGTTAAAATACAAATAAGGTTACAAAGTGAAATACAAGAGTAGGAATTCATACATTTTTTTTTTTTTTACTTTTCAGATGATTACATTATTTACATGATTGGAGTCTGCTAGTTTGCTTACTTGGTTCCTTTCTAGGGAAATCACAGTAGCACCTCCTATATAACCTTTGGGTAATCTTTTCTTGTGTATATATGTTTGATAATCTTGTACATAGTTCTTCTTTTTGTTCCCCCCTCCCCTTTTTCTGTTACAGCTTATGTTATATAAGATGACTACAGTATAAATGTATATATTCATGATGTACCTGTTTCACATTGTACTTAATTCTGTTTTATCTTGATTGTATTGTCATGCCATATTGTTTCATTGTCCTTTTTTTGTAAAATTCAAAAAAAAGTTATTTGAGAAAAAAAACATTTCTTTGTGATCTACACCTGCCAGGAAGCCACAGCAATAAAAGACACTTTACATGTGAAACCTAGTAATTATCTCTGTCTTAGGACAATAGAAAGAATTTCTAGCTGCAGACATCCTGTCTCCGAGCTTGAGATCGCACACGGTTGTAAATTCTTTACTTATCAGCTTTCTTCCAGCAGAATGTACTGTGGTTACATTTCTGAAGCTCAGAACATAACACGGTTTTCTTACATTTGTGAAACCAGCCTGTGGATCATATTAATATTTACAATGACATAGAATTATTTACAAAATTCTATCTGGCTGGGCTGGCAGCCCTTCAGTTTTCACACTGCCCATAAATGGTTCTGACATTTATGAGTGAGCACGTGTGCGCATCCTGTAATAAACTGGCATCCCTTCCAGAATTAATTTCTCTACCTAATGCTCACTGAATGCTGGATAGGCTCTGGCTTCCCTGCACCTCTGATGTGGATAGATCAGCTATCAGAGAATAAATGAATGAATGGCAAAAAAAAAAAAAAAAAAAAAAAAAGAAATGGAGCTTAGAAATCTCGATGTTTCCATATTATGAGATATAAGAGGAAACTGTGTTCTAATACTGCATTGCATTCTATACCTCTAAGCTGTCTAGAAATGTGCATAATGTCAACATTTGTGTATCATATTATTGGTCTGTTCCTCATAAAATGTGAGCTTTTTCTAACAAATCATTGAGGATTGGAGTCACTAAATAATGACAGACATTTGATTTAAAGACTTCATATTTTTCAGAAAGTGCATGCTAATGTAAAACCTGTTATTCTATCAACGTTCTAAGTTTATAAGAACAATAATTAAATTCTGTCCCTGATTTTGAACTTTTGTTCCCCCATTATTTTTGGTTTTCTTGAAATTTTGCACTATGAAATTGACATGTATACGTCCCACATTCTGAGCTAATCATGATGGGATTTTAGGCAACTGCAAGCTATAATTGAAATAGATGGTAGTAGGAACTGGGACATAAATGTCTATGAGCTGTTGTGACTCATAAGTCTGTATCATGTTTACAATATGAGTAATTGCATCAGATCAAAAGTTTACAGTACGGTACACTCACTCACTTATGAGATGCAATTGATTTCTGGAGTGACCCCCTGTGGACAGCCAGCCTTAACTACAGAGTTCTCAAGGCAAATGAGGAAATGAAAGTAGGCTGTCTGGTCTTTTTCCATGTCACACTTACATGCACACACAAATACAAATAATTTAGAGTCCACAATCCATTTTACAACATGTCTTCAGAATCTGGGAGGAAACCAGAGCAGATGGAGAAAACACACACAAAAACAGGGTGGGCATGCACACTCCATACAGAATCATCCCAGCTAAGAAATGAACCCGAGAACCTCTTGGTGTAGGATGTCAGTGATACTGTTTGCACGACTGTGCTAAAGTCCCCAAATATTTTGAGTTCTTTGAAATGCCCTTTAAGATTGATAACCTATGGATGCTGTAAGAACAGAGGCTTTTTGTGCTTTTTGTGCAGTTTAGTTTCTAGTTCAGGATCCGTTTGTGTGCATTGAACTCTGATATAGTCTATAGAAGTCTTGTTATCATCTCTTAGAGCATCTTATTGCAAACTATTTTGTTGCATTTACTAATGGTCTAAGTTTTATGCACTACACACAAATGTATGAGTCACACAAATTTATGTAATTGCTAAAACAGAAAAAAATGATTTGACTCACATTTAAATCACATTGAAATGTTTTGAGGAGATATTAATGAATGTGACAAAGGGATTCTTTACTAGGGCAGAAACATTGGAAGGTTTGTATATTAATGAAGGGTTACTAGTAATGCTAAAATCTACTCATGCCATCAGTGCCAGGGCAAAAAAGGAGAAAATGAGCAAGCACTATATAAGAAAGTAGATAAAAAAGTAGATAAAAAATGTCTAGGCTTAACTCATACACTGGAGAATTATATCTGCAATGCAGTCATATTTCACTGATAGAACAGTAACTAGTAGGAACAACTGACTTTAAATAGAAAATTCATAGGTTCAAAGGTATATGTTAGGCAAATGACCACCAGGGCCAGTGGCACTATGACTTCCTTGGGGATGGATGCCACACCCTTACTTATATGCTGGGTGACACAGAATGATTTTCTTACTACCTTGGCCATAAATTGGGCAAAGACCAGATTACAATCTACATATGTTCCCAGATCTCTGACTACTGGGCCAACTCTTAGGGGTGTCTTACTAATGGCCTGAGTGGCAGTTTTCCCAAAAGGCAGTACAATGCATTTCTTGGCATAGAGTTTTAGTCTGTGACTTTGGCACCAGTCATTTGTCTGTGTTAGACCCACTTATGAGATGTTTATGTCATGGGCAATCTGTGATAGCTCCCAATTTGCAGTCAGCTGTGAACGTAATCATGCCAAGGCCCTTGACATTATCCTTTAACTTCAAGAAATAGATGCTATATAGGAGCAATCCCAGCATGGGCCCCTGAGGTACCCTACTGGTGACCACTCTCTTAGTAGAGGTGGTGTCACCAGTTCTGACTTCCTGAGTCCAGTCTGTAAGCCAGCTGGCAGCTTAGAGAGTTATATAAGGATTTATACCCAGTTTGGTGTGCTTGTCAACTATACCCAAGTGGGGTATTGTATCAAACACCATTAACTAGGTCCAGGTAAGCAGTATGCACCATTTTCCCCTCATCTATTGTCTTTAGGAGGTATGACCTTTCCTTGACGAAGCCAAACTAAGTTAAGTCAGTGTCTGAAGGCTGCCTGTGTCTTTGTTCTTCATTTCCATGATAACTTGTTCCATGGCTTTGCTTATTAGACTAGTCAACCTAATTGATCTGCAGTTTCTAGGGTCAGTTCATGATTCTCCATTGTGAAATGACTTAACAATTGGAGTCCTCCATTCTTAAGGTATAAAACCTGTCTTGAGGCTATAGTTGAAAAGTGACTAAAATGGTAGGTCATGTTTCAAACTATTTAAGAAGTATCCTGGGATATTTTCAGGCCCCTTTAAGGCTGTGTTTTTGGCCTTAGAAAGAGCTCCCAGGACCTGCTCCCTGTTAATAGCTGAGGAGGGGGTTATACTAGAAGGTATTACATGGGGCAAGGCAGGGGAAGTGGGGGATGAAGTCTGAGCTGAATTTGTCAGCCTGCAAATTTGCTTTGTCACTCTGCTTAGTGGTGGTGGCACTAGTGACCAACAGTTCCACACACTGATACTGCCTTTGAGCCTTCGAACATAGCTGTAGAAGTCCTTGTGGTTGTCTTTAGACTATGAGGCTATCTTGACCAAGTAATTGCTCTTGTTTGACTTATTTAGTTCTCTTAATTTCCTGTTTAGTTTAATTATAGAGCTCCTATCATTATGGGAGTTCTTCTTGATTTTAGCTGTGAATGTCTCTCCATTTGTTATATACGCTATTAAGATTAGGATTCCACCAGTGTGATTTGTTTTTAGAGTTTGTTTTGAGCTCACTTCTAGTAGGTACAGTAGCTTCTATACAGTCATTTACATGGTTGTACAGGGTCTCTGTGAACAATTCCACAGAGGTTGCTGTGAACTCAGGGTTGGGAGGGGCACAGCATTTTAACAAACTATCATTTAATACTTAATGTAGTTTCCTTTTGAATTGCTCCAAACTGTTACAGGATTTACTGGAGTTGTCAAGCTGATTTCTATTTTGAAGGAGACACATTTGTGGTCCATCCTCACCAGTGAGGAATGCAACTGGGAGGTGCAGCACTCTACCATATTGGTGAGCACCAGGTGCACTGTTTTGAACTTCTAGTAGGTGTGTGCACTATCTGGCCAAGGATATTTGTTAATAGTCTCATAGGTGAATACTAGGCTAACTGCTCTAAAGGGTCGTTTTAAGCCTAGCCAATAACCTGAGGTCAGAACCAAACTCAGCATCTTGTGTTTATGAGGGAAAGATCTTAAACATTATACCAAACCCACCCCAAAAATATGACTTATTACTTAAGTGAGTAATAGGATAACTGCCCTGAAGGGCCATTTTAAGCCCAGCCAATAACATGAGGTCAGGATCAAACCCTGTACTTTGTACCTATGAGTTAAAGACCTTAACCATTATGCCAAACCTGTATTACTAAAGACCAGGAATCATTGTGCCTGCAAGTATGAGGCAGTATATGTTTCCCAGTCTATACAGTGGTAGTTAAAGTCTCCCATGTAGAGAGTATTTGGTTTAATGGTAAGTGTCTTCAGTAGGTCTAGGTACAAGCTATGGGATTCTAGGAACATACAGGGTGACCTACAGATTGCTAGGATACAGTATGAGACTTTGTCTATGGTGATTTGCACTTGGATAAATTCGAGTGCATCATCTTGTTTAATCAATGTAGAGTTATACTTGTTGCTAATATCGACTGAGATTCTTTCACCTCTTGTCCATCTGTGTAAGGCACTGAAGACTTTTATTACTGGAGTACTTCCTGCAGATTTAAACCATGTCTCAGTAGTGGCACAGATGTCTGTGCTTGCTGGAGTGAGGAGATATTGTAGGGCATGGAATTTCTTGTTTAGTCATTTCTTTTTGGCTATATAATTAATCTTTGCTCATACAGTTGGAATGTCTTCCAGTTTACTAAGAAATGCAGGAATCCAAAAAATTTGCAAGGTACGGGATTGCTGATTTCAAATAAAACTTTGGTCAAGGACAATCAGGGGATACTTCTGTCACCTGTGTCATTAGTAAACATTACTTCATTCCTTGGGAATATTACAGCCATTCTTTTATTTGTCTGTGAATGTAAGAAGTCAGTCTGACATGCATGAATTCATTTTCTTTTTTTTTTCTCAGAACCACTGGTATGTCTGCATTCATGGAATTCTGGAATAAATTAATGGACAGCAATGGGCTCATGAGAAAATGGAGAAAAATATACTGTTTAACATTTTCAGTACACAACTCAGATGACTCATGCACAGATTGCAATAGACATCAGCTGTAAAATACATCATATGAACCAATAACTACTAAGTCATTCTGATTCATTTCCTGACCTTTAAGCTTCAAATGTTCCCACTGATAACCTCCGTAGTAAGTCGAAGCCAAGATGAAAGTGTTTGTGTTACTGAATAAAAACACAGTGCAGGCAGATTCTTAGACCACAGCTGTTCTTACTTATTTCTTCAAATGGGTCATAACAACGCTGCCAAAATGAAAAGAAAGTGGTAATACATAAAACAATGGCCACTTTCCAGTGCTAACTATGTCAGTCTTTTTATCACTAAGCACATACGTTAGGAATATCAGCCTTATAATTGTTGTACAACCCCCAGTAAGTCTACATATGAAGGAGGGAAGCAGAGGTTGTTTCAAGCTCTGTGTGGAATGCTTTTTTCCTACCAGCCTATAACAGAATGGACTCAGTTCTGGAAGAATGATTGCTTTGCAAAAACTCTTCACATTCAAATGTGGCTTTCAGCAAATCTGTAGCACAAGCTCAAACCAGAGGTAAGCAACAGTGCTACTTATTAGGTAATGAACTGCACATAGAGCTGCAGCTGAGAACTGCTATTGTCAGCTAAATAGTGTCAGAGCTCCTACGAACAATGTGTGTAACTGAGGTATGACATGCAGCATTCCTGAGATTGTTTATAATTAACCCGATGGTAGTAAAATATTACCAACAGCATTTTTTCTGTTTTGTTTTATTCATCTGGCTTCTTGCTTTTTGCACAAAACAAAGAAAAAAAAGTACACCATTTCCTTTTATCGTGGTTGAAAGTGCTTAAATAAAAAAGTATTTTGACGGTTTTTCTTTTATAAATTACAATTACAGTATGTATTGTCAATTCATTGTATTACACAGCACAGCTCTTTTTGATATTATGTTTGCTTGAGTAACAAGCATTATTTTTTTCTGCTTGGAGAGCTCAGCTGTTAACATAAATTTAAAAGCTATACATATTGTATTGTTTGGGTTCCCATTATTAGTCTGAAGTTTATAAGTGTGTCCTGCGAAGTTGGGAAAATTATGGTGTGATTACATGAAATAACATACTAAGTCCAAAATTGCTGTCATTTAGAAAACTACATTTTCCCTAAGAAAACTATATACTAAATAGAACATTTCTGTAACTTGGAAAGTTTACTGTAAAGCATTCACTGAGTTAGCATATACCAGTATCAGCGGTGGTTTGGTGCAGACCCTACATATGAGGGTGCGGGAAAACTTGCTCTTCTGTTAAGAATGCTCCTAAGGTATAATAGTGACTTTTACAATTGGCTGTTATTTCCCTGAAATTGCACTTAATGTTTCTAAGTTTTAAAACTGAAATTATCAAGTTCCACTGGAGTGCTGCATTATTACATCATATAATAAAAATGGGTGTCAGTCATAAAATAGCACTCACTTGCACAGAGCTTGTGGGCAGTAAAATTCACATACCATGCTGTATGTAAGTCATAAAACTGCATTAGACTCCTCAAAATGCTGGCATACTGCACTGCATACCTAGAAGACTCCAGTATGTAGTAGGGATGCAAATGATTGGTCAAACCTACGACCAGAGATGACTAAGCATTGAACAGTCATGCACATTTTACCACTGCAGCCACTATTTATGGGAACCCATCTGCAGACCATGAACATATAACTAGTGAAGTCATCATATTGATAGCTGATCATACTGCAGCAGAGTGTTGTGAAACCAAACCCTATAGCACAGACACTCATGCTTTCTACCCCCACAAAAATGTGGCAACACAACTGTCCCTCCAATCAGAGGTAGCATACAACCAAATCCCCATTTACATTATGCTAACTACTTTTTCTCTGCAGTCATCGGCAACGAGGAACATATATTTTTGAAGTACTTGACCCCATGAGTACAAATCTGGCATAAATGCAGTGTTCTGATTAATGCATGTAATGTTTAACCACAAAGGTCTTTATGTCAAGGAGAAAGTGTGACACTTGTGTAAGTTCAGCAGAAGTAACTATGGCTTGTCACATTATACCATTACACCAGTGTCCATTCAACTAAGGCAGTGTCATAGCAAAAATATCTAAAAGCACCAAATAAACCACACCATGTTATAAACAAATAAACAAATAACTATATACTACTTTAAATATTAAGTTCACCTGAATATGAGCTGTTTCAGTTTAGTAACCCTGTTTCTGCTTTTCCAAGTCTTCAGTCGCTGTAATCATAGTTCTAAGCCATCTCAGCTGTTACTGACACTGCAACCCACGTAATGACATACTGGTATCAAATCCCAGTATTCATCAGGTGCCATGGTAGCCTTGCCTTGGATGTAGGCTTTGTAAGTATGTTACAGTTGCTTAGTCCCTAGAATTCTATGAATAAATATTGCAGTTTTGGTAATGCAATCTCACTATGTATGTTATTAGTTTATTAGTGTGTGTATTTATTTATTTAATTATTTATTAGTATTTGGTTCTGGGAATGCTTTACTGGGCAAGAACCGATTTTCAGGGGAGGCCTGGGTAGAAAAGCTCCACAGAATGCAAATTACAACAATAGCTATATATAACTCACAATAAAATATACAATGATAACATAAGGATATAAACATCAAACAAGTCTATAGAAAATATACAAGATATATGCATTTGAGATAAATAAGCATAAAAGATAAAGAAAAAATATATACAAGATATGAAAGGAAAAGAAAAATACACTAGTATTGGTGGAAGGAGGTTAAAGATTCTCCCCCTGCATAGTCACAAAAGAGAAGGAATATTGAGCTGAGTGTGATTAAACAGTAGTATTGTGAAGCAGTAGAAAGTTATAGGCCAATACATGTCACTAGGGAGATCAGAAGTATTGGTTTGAGACTGATTAACTGAAGGAGTTAGTGTAAACAAAATAAGGACATGATGAAAAACAGAGAAATGTTGGTATTAGCCTGGTGTTTTATGTGATTTATATGACTGGGTAGATTTGTAGAATTAGTACTGGTGCATTGCCACTTATGGCAATATATACATTATGTTAGCAATTTATCAAACTATAAAATAATTTTTTTTTTCCTTGTGTGGCCATGTTTTTTTTTTTTTTTGGTCTTGCCTGAATAGATGAGGTCATGAGTATAAGTATCATAAGTGTGGCTTATTTACAGGGTAGTTGGAGTCTCAGTACTATGTGGGTAACTCAGGGTACAACCATAGATCTTCCATGTTGAGAAGACTCAGTTGAGGTGGTTTGGACACATTGGCATGAAGCCCCTAATCATCTCTTGTGTGAGGTGTTCCAAAGTCAGCCCATTCTGAGTGGGCTTGGGGATGATTCAGAACACATTGGTGGAAATATATCTCTTAGTGTGCCTGGGAAAACCTGGCATATACCATTCCTTGGGAAGAAATGGAGACTATTGCTGGGAATGTCTGGTCTACCTATCTACCATGTTCAGTTTGTAGTCACTGAGACTCTCACCACTAAAATTGTTTAGAAAATGGTTAACATGATAAAGTTTTCTCTATAGTAATCATAACTAAGCAAGCCTGTGATTCTGATTACCACTACTGCATTTCACTGTATGCTGACCACCATATACTCTATCTCAAGTGAACATGTGTACTGAAGATGAAACAGGCATTGATAGAGTTTATATGACATCAGTGTTAAACTAAATTATAATGAATATGCTAAATTATAATGAATATGCTTTGGGCTATACTTGCCTGATCTTGGGTCCTATGCACCAGCATGATCTGTTCTTTTTAAAACACTGGCCTCCAATAACTAAGGTATAGTATACTTAAAACTCACCAGACAATTGGAGCCACAAATGCTTGTGTGCATGAGAATATATATAATCAACAAGTCACAAAAAGAATTCCTAAGAATACTCCACAGGATCTGTAAGATATAAATCTTTTATTCCACAATAAAAATAGGTAAATTGCTTCCATCCATAAAAATCAAACATCATCAGAACCTAAATTAATACATCCAAAACAAATAATTAACAAACATTACCATCAGCATAACAAAGTCTGAAAAAATCATTGTAAAATCAGCATTACAAAACATATTGCTGACCTTTTAAAATATCTTAGTTTCATCATAATGTTTAATCAATTAAATCTTTTCAGATTAAAATGTCAGTAAACTATTAATATTAATATTTTCATTTAAGCTAGGAGGACTCTTGAATTTGTCCTAAGTTGTTGTAACATGTCAAGATGTCCAAACAAAACATTCCAGCCTGCCCCTCTAATAGGTATTTCAATTTTTCCAAAACTGTAGACAAAAAAAAAAAAAACACATGTTCAACAGAATGCTTAGCTCTTAATGCAGTATAAGTGCTGGTAAATCCTTTTCCTTAAAGCAAACTGTTTTTCTAATATAAAAATCATTACAAGTCTCACAGAAACCACATTGGGGATACCATAATTATACTTCCCCTTCTTTTTCCACTTATTAATGGATCCAAAATCAATTCCTTTTTATCTGTGTGAATACAATGGCAATTGTGCACAGGATCCGCATTGTTTTAATAGGTACCAGTGATCAAACAGCTATGCCTCTGTCCTTTTCCAATATATTTTTAAGGTTAGGTTTCCACTTGTACACAGTTTAAGGCTGAAACTTTATAATGTTCAGTAGGAGTCCAAAATTAGTTGAGATGCCTCAATATTTTAAAATCATCTCATTAATTAACCTAAAATCAATAGTACAGTGCAAAACTAATGGTTTCACACATGCTAAAATAACAATTTGTGTGGGTTGATCAAGTCTAAGCTTTAAGATCGATTTATATATGTAACTCCTTTCATTAATTACTTCATTAGCAATGTCATTAATATGTCCAGTAGGATGCCCCTTTCACTAAATTTTGCTTTGAGTTTGTTAATTTTAAAAAGAAATATCTCATTATTAGAAATCAACCTGGGTAGCCTGTTCATTTGATTCTTAACTAATCCTCTTTTTTTGGTGAATTGGATGCCAACTTGTAGAAAACATAAAGAATTACTGTACATATTTTTTTATAAATATTAGAAATAGTGCCACGTAGTAAGTCCTCAGAAATAATGTCATACAAATAGTTAATATTATCATAGTCAATATAGTAGGTAACTTCTAAGAATTTATTGTATTCTCCAAGTTTGAAATAAAATTGCCATACTTATAGTACCAGACCATACAATAAATTTGTGATCCAAAAAAATGGTAAGAGGCTTTACAATATTTTAAAAATTCTTGGATGAAAAAAAATTCCTTTCCCATACCCAGACCACACAACTGTGCATGCTGGTCCCATGTCAGCCCTGCAATCTGTTTGCAATATCCCCTATCAGAAAATACAAAATTGTCAGTTAAAATAATTGCCATACAATCCATAACAAATCTGTTTTCATTACCATTAATACAATCAAAATCAATAATAGCTTTGTTAAACCATTCTAACCCTTCTTTGAGAGGAATTACAGAAAATATTTTTGGGAACCAAACACAAACACAAAGGAGCTTCCATTCCAGAACCAAGTAACCAAGAACCAAAATTAAATGAACCAGTATCACAGGCCACATGGGAATTCTCAAGAATTTCACAAGGTAGTAAAATCAATAAAGAACTTTACTAAAGTTAAGCAATTTTGTCCTACTTGCCCACTATGATAATAAGTAGATAATATATACAAATTAAATTCTTTAAAATACAAATAAATACAAATAAAATATTTCTTACTTAAAAGTGACATTCTAATAGAAAAAAATATTTTGTTAATAACTCATCATTCCAAAGAACATAACAATTAAAAACAGGTAAACAGTAATAAAAAAGAAAATTCACATAATGTAGTAGAAGTTCCACATTTGTTGAAGTTCATAACTAGGCAAAGCATAATTTTAATGCAGTATTATAAATATGGTGTCATTTAACTCAGGAAATTGGTCTAGATTAATCCACAGCTGCCAAATTAGTTCTCTGTACTCTGATTTCAGTTCCCATAGGCCCACCCTGGGTTGGATGGGAATGTGCACGAGAACAAAAATACAAAAACTCTGAGTACTATTTACACTGTGTAGGGTGATAGGGTGTCTAAAAGTATATCATTATATTAAAATTATATTATCATTATATCATTATTATAAAAGTATATCATTATACCAGTATATTATTGCCATTTTTATTTTCTGTATTGTAAGTGTGTTTGTAAATATGCTTGTGTGTGGTTCTATCCATTTTAACTACATAAAGATAGTGACAATAATCACAGAAACATAAATAGATGACTTTGTTTGTGTCATGTGTATATTTTCCATTAAATATTAGTTAATTTTTTAATGTGTTTAGCTTCAGTTTTGGCCCTGTATAAAACTTTTAACTCTTCAGCTTTGAACATCTCTTGTTGAATGAGGGAACAACCAGAGCACTGCTTTCCCATGGTTTATTCCTATTGCCCTAATCACTCAGGGCAAAGTTCTGATGGACCAATGAATTTGAATTATAAAGTTGATAAGAAAAACATTTTTTCTATCAGAATGTCACTTTTATAATTAAGTTAAGAATTGATGTTTTACTTATTTTTATCTTAGTGGGCATGCATAATTTAAATCTAGGTTATTCATGTCTCCTAAATGGGTTATTTAAACCTGTGACATCTTGTAAAATCACTTCTGATGAAGTCCTGTTTTTTCAACAAAAGCATGTGACTTTAATAAAGTTTTTATTTATTTATTTATTTATTTATTTATTTCACTTCCTTGTGGGATTCTTGATACTTGGGGCATGCAGCTTGTGGCACTGGTACATTTCATTTTAGAAAATAACTTTTCCACATCAATTGTGACAAACTGGCAATCCTCACTCACTTCCATGCCTCTGATATTATCCATGAAAGTCCAAAAATCCTTTAATATGAGATGGGTGTAAACACAAAAATCTTTCAACTTCTGATCAACATATTTAACCAAAAGTTCAGTCTTGGAATCACCCATAGAAACGACAGGTTGTACTAGCAGTTCACATTCATGAATATGGATTTTCAGTATCCCAAAATGAAAGGGATAATCAGATGTTTCACTTTAAAATAATTGTACCAAACCAAGATAATAGACTAATTTAACAATAAATCATAAAATAATGCATCTGTTATATGCAATCACATTTGCATTCCTAGAAACAATACCATTAGGCTTGCCACCTTTTCAATTGCCTAAAGTGGGACATTTTCTGTAGAAACATGAGGTTTTGCAAGACAAAACAAATCCAAGGCCAGTGCAAAGGACAGAACTTCATTTTTTTTGCCAAAATAAAAGCTTATTCTTATAGTATTTCAGTTACTTATTCTGTTTCATATAACATTTATGTGTTTCAGATGCAAAATAATTGTTTTATGCAACTTTTAAAGAAAACTTAAGAAATATTTGTTGTCCTAAAATCTCAGGACAACTGCCATTTTTAGTTTTTTTGCAGGACACAACTGCCCATAGAGAGACTGTCCCTCACAAAGATGGATAGGTGGTAACCCTAAATACCATAGGTGGATTCATCAGCCAAAATATTTAACATTTTTGTATAATTAATTGTATCTATCATAACCAGGCTATTTGGCCATTTATTGTGTGATTTATTGTGTGATTTTGGACAACTATCATTTTACAACAATGTTGCTCACATGAGCATTTTTTCACCAATGTCTTTTACAACTTTACCCTGGTTTTGAGGATTGCACTGATTCTTAAATGAGTTTGTGAGTACGCTAGTGACCCAACAGGCTGTGAATATTAAGATGCATGATGTCTGTGGTCAGAGTTTTTTTAAGCAGGAAAAACTGCTGGTGGGCATCACCAAGTGATGAGTCACAGAGACCCAGATGGTTAGACATCACAGTGGGTCGGTTGTTAATATCTTTGTCTTATATCACCAAGGTTGTGGTTCATTCCTGAGCTTTGTTTAATGTCTGTGTAGAGTTTGCATATTCTACCCATATCTGTAGCTATACACATTTTAAAATATGAGATTTGTGGAGGTGTGGTCAGATAAAATAGAACACAAAACTGTTATTTAGGGTACAGAATATGGCTCAGCTAAGAATATAAAGAAAAAAAATCAATAGGGAGAATAAGAACCAAGGAAGGAATAAGATAAAGTTAGCTGCCAGCAATATGGCGGAAGCTGTTTGCTGACTGTACTATCATTGGACATGTCACCACAGAATAGCAAGTTTCTGAGCTAATGATAATTCTCACATCACTCAATGTACAGCATTAAATTCTCTTCACTGGATGTCTTTTACAATTAATTGAAATTCATGCAAGCTGCTTCTTTGTGCAAATTATTTGGCCTAAACCTTGATAATATCCACCCATGCTACACTCAAACCACAAACATAATACCCTTGTATTAATACCCACTGTCCATAACTAAGACAGAAAACAGATTTGTTGTCAGTACACTTGGCCACTATCTGTCATGATCCTGGACTTAATGTGTTGTCATCTACCCATAATATTTTCTTATGTGCAAACAGTTTAGTCAGATCAACTTGCAAAAGGAGAAATAAAGTTTAAATAATGTTTATCCTAATTCTTCACTGGTCAGCTGTATTCTGTTCCCTAAATCAGTAACAATGTCTTACTATAAAGTAATTTCCCCTAAACAACATAGAAATTTCAGCTTATCAGACATCTACACATATTATTTGATTAAGTCAAGTAAATTGCTTAAACCCATTTTAGGGCATAAAGAAGATTCCTCGGGGAAAGCTACATGGATGCATATTTGATCTAAATTTATAAACAAATACAAATGCAATCATTTGGCCATTCTCCTTTCTAAAAATATAACTCTCAAAACACTAAAAAGAAACTATTCTTAAACATGATCCTAACTTACCAAAAATTAATGAAACAAACAAACTTAGACATCTGTTTTCAACCTATTGATTATATTGCAAATAGTCAGTTAGCTAGAAAAATGATTAGTCTGTCACAATAATAGCTAGAAAAATGATTAGTCTGTCACAATTTGCATTATTGCAAAACAATATGGTTTAGGAGATCTTATCTTTAAACTGAAAAAAACCCCTGCAAAAATATTAAGGTTAAAGATAGACCTACAAAAAGGATATCCGCCAATGATAAATATTATATGGTACATTATAAAATTAGAATTCTGGTATAACAAAGCAAATGAGCATGAAATAAGATTTTTCCATCAATTACAAATGGCACTACCATCTAAAAACCCATTTTAAATTCTTGCAGCCTAACAAATTATAAATATATAAACACCTAGTATTACTTTTCAGTTTGGTTAACATATGACTTTAGCATAAATATAGTTTGCCATGATTTTTTTTTCAGTTAAATGACAAATGTGTTCCTTTCAAAAACTGTATTATATGCAACTTACAATGATGCACAATGCTTTATACTGACTAAAATAGCTACATGTTTTCCAAAGTTAATAACAAACTCCAATGTTTGTAATTCAGATAAAGCTGACAGAATACATATTTGAATAAAACGTCATCAGAGATCAGGGAAATGCACATTCACGATGAAAACATTAACTTGAAATTTGCACCCAAGACATTTTAAATAATTAGTCTAAGAATGTCAGTAACAATGTTTGAATTAAGAAACTCTATATCACTAAAATTGGATGGATTTAAAAGCATTGCCTGGAAAGGATATAGCAATATACCAAGATGAATAAATAAGATCTTGTACGTTACTACAAGACTGAAATTATTTTTTCCAATTGTAAGAAATGTTAGAGGAATATATTTCAGATTATAACATAAAAATATATGAAGATGACAATGCTGATTTCTTACTGAGGGTATTATTTGATAAATGTGTGGTAGTCTATATTTACCTTAATCCTAAAATGGGTTTATTGTGACATCATGAAATTGTTATGAAAAAGTAATGACATTTATACCAACAAATACTATTAGTAGAATAAAATAAAGTTATTCTACTAGAGTAATAAAAAAAAGTTTAAGTTACTGTAATTGCTTATTAAATTTAGGATATTTTGTTTTTTGTTTTGAAAAATATATTGTTGCAATAAAGTCTATTTATAATATTTATTTTTAATATTAACATACATACTTTTTAAGCCTGAATATTTGTTTTTCAAAGAGGAAAGGACAAATTAACATAAGACATCATAAAGACTAGATTGTTATTGTTGATTTCATCTATGAATTGTTAGCCCCTTATAATCCTGCCCTTGGCAGTGTGTTACAATTAAAGTTTTATCAAAATGTTTTGCAACATGCTAGAGAGTAATACAATTTTGGATAGGCACTTTGATGAGACTGGGAACTAACACCTGAAGATTTATTGTTCTTTGACTGTAGTATTATGTTAGGTTGATCAATGATCATATACTCATTTAGTTTTCTTTTGTGCTAGTGCCACAATATAGAGAAGTATTATTTTCTTTGGCATTTTTTGTTTTGCAAATTAACTGTTGATGTTTGTGAATTATTTCTTTAGATATAATGTAGAATTTTAGCCATTTTAAAATATATCAAATCAGAAACATTTACTTATTGTGAATAAAATAGCTCCCGTGCTCCTATGCATAAAATCAAAAGATAAACCAACTCATGGTTTGAGCTTTCCAGTTAACAAAACTGAAAACGTTGCTGCACTCTGTCAAAACAAAAACTCTCTCACTCTCTCTCTCTCTCTATATATATATATATATATATATATATATATGTGTATCAACAAAAGTGCACTTTCAACAAATTCCAGTTCACTGAACAGGGAAAAAAAAAAAAAAACACTGCAGCACCAAAGCATGTTACAGTGGGGATAAGGGAATATACCTCTTTCCCCACTGTAGTGTGATCTCGGAGTTAGTATATATAAAGTAGCAGGGGTATGGGGGTGCAGGGAGCGCTTTCTCCAGTGCAAAACTGCCTTTCCAGTGTTTTATTATTTTTTTTATTTTACCTGTTTGGTGAACTGGTGTTTGTGAAAGTGGACTTTCGTTGAAGTGCATAATTGGGATTCTACTTTTCTTTTTCAAAATAACCAGTTTTGATAAACAAAAATAGACCCATATATATATATATATATATATATATATATATATATATATAGTTTCACTTCATAGTGCCAAAATGCTGAAATATCGAATTTCAGCATTTCAACAGTATAAAGTCGAAACCATTATAACACCGACCGACACCTTGCAACCACGAAATCACAACATCGAACACACAGCACACAGCACACAACACACAAACCATAACACCCACACCACAAAACACTGAAATACAGCACAACACCACTCAGACACACACCTACACTACACATATGCAGGGGGCCAAGCCCCCCTGCACCTCCCACACCCCCCTACTTATATATACTAACTCTGATATAGCACAAACAGTAAAAAAAAAAAAATTCACCCCCACCTCCCTACCCTGACCCACTCGTACAAGTTACAAAAACACTCATGTACACTCACTCACCTTAAATTGCAGACACCATCCCAGCCGAACACTTCCGTACGATAATGAAAATGCATAAGCGCAAATTTGACATAGTCCTATTCGCGATTATGCACTTTTGTTATTTGGAGGTTTCGGCTTCATGGACACGAATTGCTGAAATTCGATATTTCAGCAATTCGCGTTTATGAAGTGAAACTATATATATATATATATATATATATATATATATATATATATATATATATATATAGGAGCACTTTACATACTCGAATTACTGAAAGTTCAAATTGCATATGGTCGAGACCATATGCTCGAGCTTTCAGTAACTCGAATGTGTAAAGTGTTAAAAAATAACACTTTACTTACCTTAAAACATTAATCTCTAAAATGAAATACCGGGAAGGAAGAATAATCCAGATACTAAGCAAAAAATAGGTAAATCCGCAGAACAACAATATCTGGAACACACAGCTGAAAACACCAGTAAATAAACTGCATACAACAGCATAAAACACTTAGATGTTTTAATAAACGGAATAAGCACTTTCACAGTAAAATTCCAAAACTGCTTCATCAGATAAAAAGATCTGTACATGCTCACTTTATAATTTAAAACATTACTTACACACAGAGGCAAGGACCTCTGTACGCTCTGTGTGTAAGTAATGTTTTCTTTTTTTTGCGATGTTGGCAGGAAATGGGAAATCTCCCGTTTTGCGCTTCAGCATACATATATAGTTGGAAAACATAGAACATTTAAAAATCATGTTTGGGTCCACAAGGTGTATCTATGTCTACTGCTTTAAAGATGAAATTATTTATTTGTTTTTCACCCAGGTTGCCTGATTCAAAGATCATCTTCTGCCATGACAAAGGTTTAAAAAGCAATGCTAATTACATCAATACCACCATGACACACACTATTGTAAATTTCTTAATTAGAATGCAGTAAGAAAAAAGTAAGAATTAGAGTTTGCTTTACAGTGCTGCAGGTTGAAGACAGGCATTAACAAAAGAAGTTGATATATGTAGCCATTATTTTAGATATTTAGAATCAGTTAGAGATGGCTATAAATTTGAACAGGACTTCAAGACCATTAAGTTTTCTTTGTTTACTGTTTAAGTCATTCTTATGGCAATTAAAGGCAATACAGCCAGTTTGCTGCAGATTTTGATTAAATCAGTTTGAATCCTACCACTACTTTGGATTTTTGATTTATCCAATAACTAAGTCAAATAATACATTATTTCTGGATGGCAAAGTCATTGGCATTAGTAAGAAAAATGTAACTACTTATATTTAAGAAGAGAGCCTTAAAAAATCTAAATAAATTATCACCCAATAGCACTGCTATCACCACTTCTTCATTTTTTAGATTCATTATTAAGTGAATAGTTACTAAACTATTTGCAGGCACATTAGTTTGCACATATCTAGCATTGCTTTTATAAAAGGTCAGAGTCCTGAAATTGTTGCATTATGTTTGCTAAATAAGGCTTTCCAACAAAGTTGTGTGGTAGCACTGGTACACAAAAGACTGCAGCTGTCGTAACTGTGGCACAGTGATGAACAGAAACATGCAAAGGAGTGCACTGTGGGAAAATTTATGCAGGTAGAGTACTGAAGGTAATAACCTTCAGGAAGGAATGGGGTCTGAAGGTAATTATGCAAGATGATGTAAAAAAAAAGTGAGCAATATAAGACAGCAGCAGGAGTTACAGCTAGGAAAACAATGGGGTACATGGGAAGATCCCCCACCTGCAGAAAAAAAAATGGAACCATTTATATCTACAGTGAAAAGTGATAGAACTTTACTTGAAGTACTCAAAGCAGCTCTTCTCTGAAGACCTCATCTTTGTAAAAAATAGACAAAACAGAAGGAGAAGAGCAACATCTGTTGTCCGGTGCCTGTAACAGAAATTGGTAAAGACACATGACATTACCTTAACAGATGCATTATTGCAGAAGTAAAAAACATTAAAAATGGTGTGATATAAATATTTAAGTATGTTCATAACCAACCATTAATAAAAGTAATCCTGGTGATATGAAAACAAGGGGATACAATTTGAAAATATAAGGTTCATAACCTGGAAAAATACAAGGAGTTATTATTTCACAGAAAGGGTGCTTTCTAATTGGAGCAGCCCTTGCTCTGAAGTAGCACATTCAAAATCAGTAAAAGGAATCATAACTCATGGTGCAAACGTATGGTGTTTCTTATAAGGGAACAGAGAAAAGAAACAATGACCTGACTGATAAGATTCTGTTGCGTATTCGGCAGGTAGCACAAATCTGCAGGCAAAGCAAGCCAAATAGCCCTTATAGGCTGTCAAAATCTATGTTCATTTGTTGCAGCTGTTTGTAGCTAGTCCCTTTACAAGAACATGCAGGTTTATACCTACCTATCACCTAAAATACTATAGTTTTCCTAGGGGGTTCATTAAGGAATGATCTGAAAACTGACTAGTCAGTATGTAAAATTTCCAGATATAAAACTGAATCCATTCAGATTCATGGCATTGGCACATAAGCCAGCCTTATTTATTTATTTATACTTAGTGAAAGACAGAATTACAGAAGTGGTGGAAATGCATAATTTCCTGATTTAAAGTTGATATTTGTGCAGTTTCATGCACATAAGACAAACTTTTTTGTTTATTTATAGGGTCTATATTGCAAGCGCGAATGCTTAGGTTGTCGAATACGGCATGATTGACACCAATTAAGCGAACCGCGAGTATACCAAACACCGGAAACCGCGAAATTCGAAATCCTGATTTGGCATAGTTGGCCCTTCTGCGGTATAGCTCTGTAAGGTAAGTGCGCGATAGTTACGGACCTTAGGGTTAGGGTGCGGGTTAATGTAAGTGCATAGATAGTAATGTATGTAAGGGTTAGAAGTAGGGTTTTGTTAAGTGTATGTGTGTGGATTATTTATTTTGTTTGGGTATAGCTTATTATGGAAAGTGTGCAATAGTTACAGACCTTAGGGTTAGAGTGCAGGTTAAGGAAGTGCATAGATAGTAATGTATGTAAGGGTTAGTGTAGGGTTAGAAGTAGGGTTTAGGTCAGTGTATGTATGTGGTTTATTTATTTTGTTTGGGTGGGTAGTATGTAGTGAGCAGTGTAGTGGGAAGTATGTTTTATTTTCATCACTGGGTGGAACGCTGTTGGCCAAACAAAACAATTCGGTAATGTATATTTCCGAGTTTTGAGGTTTCAATGAATTGTACGTTCACTTAATAGGTGTTGATCATGTTGTATTTGACAACCTAAGTATTTGCGCTTATAATATAGGCCCTATTTATAAATTATCATTTGAAATGTGTAGTTTATTTATTTAACTTTTGTTAACCAGGTTAGTATTTATTTGTACTTTGTTGATCAGGTTAGTCCCATTAAACTAGTAGCCTCTTTTCATGGGAGATCTGAAGTGGCGTTTTATATTTACTAAGGGAAACTTGACCAGGGGAATTTGGGAAATCCCCCTACTCATCAGTGTTGTGTGTGGGACCCATTTTGGAAGAGCACTTCTTGTTTCAATTCCAGACACAGAGGTTGCCTGGAGAAACTGGGAGGCAGATGAAGAGAAGACGATGATGAGGTGGTGAAAGAAATGAAGGAGAAGGCAAATATTGAGACCAGAAAATGTGTGCAGGATTCTGTGGAAATGTTTCATAGAAACCTCTTTGATGGAGATGAGTCAGCAAATGGTGGATGTATAATTCCAACCCTCCAGTTGGGAGGGTTCCAGAATGATTTACTTAAATAAATGGTGGTGCAAAGTGAGCCAGAAAATGAAAGAGATGTTTCCTGGGGTGGCGATATGGACAAAATACAAAAGGAAGATGCAGAGACAATCCTGAAGAATAGTGATGAGATGAACTAGAAAACGTATGCTGAGAAAGTAAAAGAAGACAAAAGTGGAGTAGCAGAAAATAAGGCAGAAGAAAATTAAAAAAACAGAAGTACGTGATAACAACTCAAAGAAGACAAAGAAATGGATTGGTATGAAGTATGGGACAATTTATTCACTCCTTTGGATGCAAAAGCACATGAGGTAAGAGCATTTATTCTTATCAACAAAGAGACATTTTGTGACATAATATCTGAGACTGTTTTTTCAATGGAAATTTTTCTTGGAGAATATGAAAAAAAGAAAGACTGTAACCCATGGAATCTTTAGGCGATAAAAGGATTTAACATGGAAACAAAAAAGATTAATTTACAATTTTCAACAGAGGTAAAAATAGACACTTTGGACCTCATATAAAGAAATACAGGACATTGCAAAAGTTTATTACAAAAGGGGTTCACGGACTGGTGGCTGGGATTGTAATATTGTGTTAAAAATAGAAAGAGAAAAAATTATACATATATCAAACATTATGTAAATGTAGAGGGCAATAGGGATATTGTAAAATAAGGACATTTGACAAGTAACTGTGACACAAGACAATGCTATATTTGTGAGAAAATGACACGATGCAAAAAATGTGAATTGAAATGTTATAAATGTAGCAAAATTGGACATTATGGATGGATTTCAAAAATGAAAATAAAAGTAAGGAAAATAAAAAGAAAGAGAAGAAAATGAGCAAAGAGAAGAGATTTTAGAAGTGATGGAAACAGAAAAAAATTAGATGAGGAAAAATAATGAAGAGGACATAGAAGACGATTTTGAAGTAACTGATGAAGCAGACTGGAAGGTAGTAAAAGGGAAAAAAAGAATCCTATTGTTAAAAGGGTAAAATACAGAAAAAGAACATTTAAAGGGATAAGCACAAAAGAAAAAGAGAGGAACTGGGTGAAAAATAATATATACAGAGAAAGCTTGGGGGTTGCTGTAATGGTTAAGGTGTTTGACTCAAAGACACAAAGTATAGTGTTTGATTCTCACCTTTGGATTGGAAATAGCTTAGGCTTAGAATTGACTATTAAGAAAGCTAACTTAGTAATTATTAGTCTAATAATTAGTTATGAAATCATGAATCTAAGGACAAGTTAAAATGAAAACATTTAGAGTGATTTCTGTAAATGTGAATAGTATTAAGAATATGATAAGAAGAAAGGGAATTTTGTAGTGGTGTAGTACATGTGATGTAGATGTAATTATATAAGAAGACACAATATTTTTATCAAATGAAGAAAGATTACAAACAGAGAAACCATAAGGAGGAAAGATAATCTGGAATTTGAGAAGTGTGAGATGTCCTGGAATAGCAATAGTCTGTAGAAATACAGTAAAGCTATTAGAGGTACCGTTAGGAAAAATTGGGAAGATTAACCACTGTAGATGTAAAATGGAAGAAACAAGTGTATATAATTATAACATTATATACTTATAGTATAGAAAAGGAAAACTTATTTCATCAGATTTTGACTATTTAGTGATAATTATGAATATTACAATAACAGGAGACTTTAACTGTGATTTAAAAGGCAATCATAAAAAGAAAGGAAATGATATGAGAAAAATGTTAGAAGTTAAAAGATGCGATAAGTTAAAACCTAGGGACAAAAAATCATGGACTTGCAAAAGGGATATGTATAAAAGTGAAATCAATTATTTTATAGTATCAGAAGGTTTAATTATAGGAGAAGTGGGTGGTTGAAAAAAGATTTTCTGATCATCTTGCAATATGACTAGCGATAAAGGAAAACAAAGAATATATAAAAATATTTGAAGGAATAAAAAGATAAATGAAAAGGCATGGAATGAAGAAGGAAAGATATTAGTAATATAGTTATGGAAAGATCATATTACTATGAGATCATTGTATAAAATTGGTCTGAATGGTTAGTGATATTTAAGGAAAAATATAAAAAACAGTTTTATAGTGACAATATGATGTGAAAAAACTAGAAAATGAAAAATATGATAGAACATATAACCATGTACTGGAAGATTTAGAACATAATAATAGAAAGTACACAAAAAAGACAAAAAAGAATTATATGAAAGAAATCAAGAAAAATACAAGAATTGTTATATAAACAAACATATTTTTACAAGGATAAAAGAGTTATTGAGGTACTTAAGCAGATTAATAAAGGAAGATGGTAGTGGAATGACAGAAATAAAAAATATAAAAGGAGAAATACAAACAAATGTTTAATGAAAAAAGAAGGTAGTGAAAAAACATGGAAAGTAAAAAAAGTTAACAGAAAAAGTGAGTTCTTTAAGTGAGCTAGATAAAGTAAATATAGGACAAGTAAATATAGACTCCGCTGCAGGCCTAGGTGGAATGGGGTATAAAATGTACAACAATTTAAGGGAGTGGCAAAAATATATATATAGATAGATTTTGAATGAATGGTTAAATTAAGGTTTTATGTATAAATAATTATGTAGTGGAATACTTAAATTCGTATGGAAGAAGAAAGATAAAAAAATTTAAAAAATTTAAAAAAACTGAAGACCGATAGCATTGACTAGATTTGAAACTAAAATGGAAAATATTATGGAAGATAGCATATATATAGTACAAAAGGGGAAGGGCTATCAAGAATTATTGATAGTTGGAGAAATTGTGGATGATATTATGAACAGACAATAAGAAGCAAAGATCATGACAGGAGATCATAATAAGGCATTTGACACAATTGGACATGAAATAGTATGGGTAATAATGAAAGAATATAAGTGAAAAAAGGAAATTATGTATGTTAGGGTATAGTAATAATAAGGTAAAAATACTTGTAAATGGATAATTAAGCCAAGTTCATATGAAAAGAGGTGTAAGACAGGGGTGTCCAATGATTTCTATACTCTTTGCTTTAGTTATGAATGTGATAGTATGTGAAATAAATAACAAAATGAAGGAGATGGAGTGTATAACACCTGAAGGGTTAAAAATTCCAGTTTTTTTACCCTATGCAGGTGACATTATAATATTTTCAAAAAACAAAATGTTGATTAATGAAGTAATAATTTGCACAAATGAGTGTCTAGAGGTGATGGAGATGGCTTTAAATATTGAGAAAAGTAAAAGTTTAGGTGATATAGTAAAGATTGGGGGTATATATTTTACAATGAATGGCATTTCTGTGTTAGGTATAAAATTTGGGAATACGGATGTAAGTAGAATTCAATAAGAAAAAAACATAGAAGAAATATAACAAACCTGCCTTTTCTGAAGAACATATAAATTATCATTCAGAAAAAAGGCTTATTTGATAAATTCAGTACTGACGGGAAAAACAGCATACTAACAACTGTATTTATGTTGCCAACAATATTTGAAAAGAAAATATTGCAGATGTTTTTCCTTTATATAGGTCTAATTTTAAAAACTAGCAAAAAGAGGTGTTTTTTAATGTAACTAAGGAAGAAGGAAGTTTAAGGTTTCTTAACTCAGTGGTATATACTGCTTCATTAAATTTGTACAAAGTGTTAAAGTGGATACATGAAAAAGATGAGAGATTAGATGTAACATTGTAAACATATAAGTATGATCAATTTTGGAGTATAGTAAAAAGAGTAAAAGAGGGAAAAGAGTTTATAAATGAGGAAGTAAAATATTACCAAGAAAAATATTTTTGTGGAAAACAAAAATTGATGATATAGTAAAAGATAAAAAAATATGGTACAAGAATACAATGATAACACATGACTATGAAAAATCATAGGAAAATCTAACAGATGAAAAAAAAATAAAGCTATAAAAATAAGAAGCAAATGGTTTAATCAGAAAGTAGAGTGTCAAGACTCTGTAGAGACTGGTAATAGATAAATTGCCAGTAAAAAGAAATATGCTATATAAGAAGCAAAGTGATAGCATATGTTTACATTGTCAAAAAGAAGTAACTGTGGCACATGTGTTTTTGAAATGTAAAAGAGTAAAAAAGTTATGAGCAAAACTCTGTAAAGAAGATTTTTTGAAGCAATAAAAGAAGTCGATAAAATAAATGTGTATGATTAAATATGGAAACTATAAGACCAGAAGTAAAGAAAATGTTAAAAGAATAGATAAAAAATTATTTTATGTTATATGGGTTATATGGAATGAAAGAATAAATTAAGTTATGTTTAATAGTAAATGGATTTTAGCAGCAACACTAAGTAAAATCAGATGGTGGTTATGGAAAAAGGAGTGGGGTCTAACTAGGATGACAATTTAGTATGATTATGTAAACAGATTTGTATATATGTATATATATATATATATATATATATATATATATATATATATATATATATCTGTGTGTGTGTGTGTGTGTGTGTGTGTGTGTGTGTGTGTGTGTGTGTGTGTGTGTGTATAAAGAGAGAGATAGAGAGAGATTTGTGCACTTGTAAATATGTAAATATTTTGCAAAATAAGAGTTATTTATGTATATAAATAAAGGACCCTTACTCTTTTTGATGGGTGCTATGGGATCCTTCATATCCACATGAGCTACCACCAACTCAAGCAGATAGGGCCTTGGTTTAACATCACATCTGAAGGACAACACACTCAGAAGTACAGCTCTACCTTTATGCTGTGTTGCGGTATCAGCAATGATCTACCTGGTGTGGGAATAGAACCCTGAGGCTTTTGCATTAAAGATGAGTGTGCTATCTGTTGCACCACTGACACTGGCAATAACAAAAATGATGTATAATGTACATAAAGTAATGTAAGTTACGCAGATAAGATATCCAACTGTAATATCGGTCATAACACATACAGATACATTTGTTAATAAGAATAATTGTTAAGAGAAGATTTGCATATACTGTATGTCTGCTCAAAACATCCATGTGAAAAAGCTCAAAAAACCTACTTTCCTCAATCACCGGTGTTAGGATGTCTTCCATTCTATGATGTGGCGTACTTGTGACTTAAAAAACAAATCAATGTTTCTTGGGGAAGAGGCTGATGTTTTATTGTGTAATTGTGCTCTTCCTATAGTCTACAGCTAGATATTGTCCACTCACATTGGGAGTAACAGCTGCCTTTTGGTGGGCATATTTAGTCAGCTGCTGGAGTCTTACAGGTGCTGAGCAGATCTGTGATGGTGACATGGGAGCTAAATTATCAAAGAATTCTGTCTTGATGTCAGTCTTTGTCTCCAGCCTTAATATGGCCATGAGTGGTGGGTAGTGGGCCAATGAACAGGATACTGAATAGTAGTTGTGAAAATTAACTTTCTTAGCATGGTTCTACCCATTAAGGGGAGAGAAAATTAGTATGTAGATGACTTAGAGACACAGGTCATTACATCTCCCAGAGTGAACTCAGGATACATCAAAGGTAGCTTCTGCTAAAGGCTGTCTCAGTATAATCTAAATTAAAAGGAGGTCCATGTGTCAACACAAGGCATGATGGATGGACTACATCACTTGGCTAGCCTGAAAAAACTTGAGGATTCCACTGGAGGAGCTAGAATCTGTGGAGTTTAGTCTTCTTTGCTTAGTCAGCTGCCAACATGACCCTCACCAGGAAAAAGTAAAAGACAATTAAATTATATTCCATTACTACCTGAATATAATATTGTGTCCATAAAATGACGTGTATAGTAAAGACTACGGAGCAAAAACACATATTATGGTAGTATTCTTTTTATTAATTATTAGAAAACTGGATAAGAGTACACCATGTAACAGTTCAATAAAACACCTTCAAGTTTTGGTCATAAACCAGTCATGTAGCATTTAAAATGCACAAACTTGTATGCTTTTAAACAGTGAAGTAGTGAAATAAGTTTGGCATAAAGCCAAGGCTGACTGTTTGGAATATTACACATACCTTTTAAGTGGAAAATAACATTGTAAATAATATTGGTGATATGGCACATACCCTTTTCAAAGGTAATAATATTTGTATTTTTCACTTTCAGGTCTATCATGTCACGTGAGTCGGTGGCTTCAATGACTATTAGTTTAACAGAAAGTCACTCCACCTCACACAGTGTAAAGCAAGAATGGCCCCATGGTTACAGAATTCTTCCATCACTTCCACTAAATCAAGGTTCTCAAAATGGAAGTGACCAGGGTGATGTTTTGAGCATACCTCCAGGAACTGCAATGTCTAATAACAGTAATGGCACTTCATTACCTTCTTACCTTTTTGGGACAGACAGTAGTCACTCTCCAATACCCAGTCAACATCCATCTTCAAGGTCCCATTCCGCTCGTTCAAAGAAACGAGCATTGTCATTGTCACCTTTATCAGATGGCATAGGCATTGACTTTAATACAATTATTCGTACCTCACCAACATCTTTAGTTGCCTACATCAATGGGTCCAGAGGCTCACCCGCAAACACATCCCCACAACCTGAAGTATATGGCCATTTTCTTGGAATAAGAGGCAGCTGCATACCACAATCCTGCAATACAACAAACACCCAAAGAAATCTTCTGATGGCAAATGGCGGAATTACCCTTCCACTGTACAGTGAAAACAACAATGAAGAATATCAGCGGATGCAACAGCTAGAGCAAAGCAGCTTACAAGAGACAGTTACAAACAACATGGTAGTTCAGCAAAGTATGCCATCTGTGGAGAGCCAGCAGATGGGAATGTATAAAAATGAACAAGTGGATGCATTTGCAGCAAGTGCACTGAGCATGCCAGCTCTTCCTCCCCCTCCTCCTCCTCCTTCTCATCGGCCCCCACATGGACCACCTCCTCCTTACCATGCGCACCAGCATCTTGTGCCTCATGAACACATGACAGCAACACATCAGCATATTGCATCTCCCACCCATGGTGCTTTACTAGAGGAAGAGGAAGATGCAGATGACTTTAATGGCAAACACTGCTGTCGGTGGATTGACTGCAGTGCGATGTATGACCAGCAGGAAGAACTTGTGAGGCACATTGAAAAGCTGCATATAGACCAGAGAAAGGGGGAGGAATTTACTTGTTTCTGGTCAGGTTGTCCAAGAAGATACAAACCATTTAATGCACGTTACAAACTTTTAATACACATGAGGGTACATTCAGGAGAGAAACCAAATAAGTGTACGGTAGGTCCAAAATACTGGTATTTTATGAATGCATGGATGAAGTTTTTCCTTGTGATTTTGCTTTTGTCATGTCACTACCATAAGCAGGTAGCATTTGGAAACATTTTATTGTTTCATCATAATTATGCAACATTACTTACTTCCCAAAGTCCAAAACAAAGTTCAAGTATTAAGTGTGTGGAAATATGTGGAAAATATGTAAGTGTTTCAGTCCCTTAAGTGTCAGTCCTTGTTTATCTTAATAATAATAATAACAATAATATCCATGAATTATCCATGTATGGTCATAGGATATACAGTCCTTTTTTAGGGACTACCCACAACCAATGTCTGCTTAAGTGACTTGATCACAAATGCTCTCAGTGAACACGGGTTAAATAAAAGTGAATAATGTGAATTCATTCTGAGCTACTATGCATTTATAAAATAGAATGAAATGCATCATATCAGGTCCTCACACCTACCAGATAATCATTTTGTTTCTGCAGATATCCCAGCATTCCATACTCATTTTGTTGATTAAAGAAATTCTAAGGTGCTTACCATTAGTTAAGAGAGCACTGCTATACTTTTATAGCGCAGTAGTATCCAAGTGGTATCCCACCAAGAGGCATCCTTCAGGAACCCCAGGCAAGGAGGTAATCACTGGCAACTAACACAATAAGCCCCCTGTCTCCATAACCAAGTGAGAACTGAATTTTCATAAACATGTGCATAAGTTTAAGTTACAGAAACACGCTAACCCTCCAGCTATATTAGAAGTTAACAAGAACATATGCCATCCAATTGGCTGTTATAGTCTGGCATGTTTCCAGGAGCAGATTCATTACAAAGTTTGAGTGTCATAAATTTCTGCGATTGTACATGTGCCTTTGTTTTTACCATTATGTGTAAGCATTACAGGGAAATGAGATGTATTGCATACACTTAATTTGCATTCTCAGAGTATGTTACATTCAACTGCTTTTAGAAAATTCAGAATTTGTTGGGTTTGGTGCTTACATTAATATCTCCGATACGTTACTCACCTGGGAATATGTAACTCAAAAGGCTGGTTATCTCAACATGCATATTATTTAGGTAACATAAGGATGAGGACATTGCATAGTCTCCCATTGGCAAATCATTCAATGAATGTTGGATATATCACTGCATTTAAGGCAATGCTGTTGTAACCTAATACATGACACACTCAACTATAACCTAAAGGCTTTTTTAACTACTATTAAGCAAGTTTTCATCCAGAGTGCATTCTTTGAAGTATATAACTTCACTGTCAAAAGTGCATACCCTCATACAGTCTTTCCAACAGTTTTACCATGTGTGACCTAATTGCTTTTGTTTTGCTTGCTTTATAATGCCTGGGACAAAAAAAAAAAGGTTTGTATTACTTGAAATGCTATCTTGTACTCCTTTACTTTACAATATGAAACTGCCAATCATTCCAGCACTACAGCGATATAGATAAAATATGACTGGAGAGTTTGTATATTCAGTCAATAAAATGGCAAACATAATTTAATAAGCAGGCCAATATGTATGCAGTGTGCACCTACACACACATAAATGCACGCACTCAAGCATGTGCACACATGCAGACAGACACATACACACACACACACACACACACACACACACACACACACACACACACACATACACAAATATTATATAGTAACAATTCAAAATATAGAATGCTCAAAGTATAGAAAGATGTTTGCAAGTATTCAAAATACAGAATGCCCAACTGTCTGAAAGCACATTTGTAAAAATGTAATAAGCTGAATTAAAAAAGGAGTGTGGAGGAAAATGAATGTGCAAGTATCCATGGGTTAAGGGTTAAGTAAAGGGGTATATTTAGTGTTGTTTAAGTTTGCTGTTGGGTGTGTTCTGTGTTTTTCTGTCTTGTATATTAGAACGGTTAAGGAAAAGGGTTTTTAATATTGTAATGCGTAGGGTTAGGGTAAAGATTAGGGACAGGAGGATATTTAGGCTAAGCAAACTTGAGTAAATTCTGTTTATATTGGGTAAATCTGGATATGTTGACACAAAATAACTCATCTCATTTGTGTTCTAATAATTTCAATAAACTGTCATCTATTAAATAGGTGCACCCAAACTTTAAAAAAATGCATCATTCCATAATCTTTCCTACATCAAAGATTCTTGGGATTTGTTATATGTACAAGTTTATATGTCAGAAAAAAATACTAGAAAAATGTTACAATGTGTTTATAAACACACCCATATGCTATAAAAAAGATTAAACAAATGTCCTTTATATGCATTCACTTGGATCTATTAATTTAAAAAAAAATCTATTTTGGGTGGCTGCTCATGTTATAAAGGACCTGAGGGGTGGAGATTTGGATAATGCATAGAAAAGGAAAGACTTACTTTGGCAAATATTGCTAAAAACAGATATAACTCCAGGACTAAATGAGCTTTCAAAATTAAACATTAAATGTGTCCTGGAAGCCCACACCGAGGTGAGGCTTTTCAGAGTATAGTTTGTGTTTTAGTCTGTCAGTACATGGTTTTTAAAATTATTAAATAATTTTGTTATGCAGTAACATGATTTTAATAGTCACATAACTTTAATAGTCTTATAATTTGGACATTTAAACATCATGGTTGATTTGGAGTGTGTTAGCTCTGAGGAAGTGTAATATGTTTGTTGATGAAAGTGACCAACTTTTTATAAAGTACCTTGTAGCTTACACATCTGTGTTTTCCTATTGTGCATTTTGAAGCTATCACTGACTGGCTGTAGTTTGGAGTGTTTTTTTTTTTTTTTTGTCTTGTGACAAACAGTAGTAAATTACATTTAATGCCTTTTACCTAAGGTAATATTTGTTTGGTTTGTTTAGACTTGCCTGCTGTCTGCTTTGCTTACTTGTGTATAATTCTCAACTGTACAGAATTTCTCTGTATGTCTAGATAGATTTTTTGCCTCATATTTTTCCTCTGTTCCTCATATAGTTTGTAGTATTCTGGCAAATCGTGGAAGATTAAAGTCAGTAAATAATGAGACATTTGCATTTCAAACTTCATATCTTTCAGAAAAATGCGTTAGTGCAAAACCTGTTATTCTATTAACTTTCTAAGTTTATAAGAGCAATATTTAAAATCTGTGCTGATGTCGAGCCTTTGCCCCCCCATATTTTTGTCGAGAATTTTTGTGTCAAGAGGTTGAGAGGTAAGGCATCACCTGTACTAATGTGTTTACACAGTGTGTGTATGTGTGTGTGTGTAAGTTTTTATAGTCATTATTTTCTGTGATATCACACAATAATCTGCATTACTGAAAATTAGTCATCATTTCCAACCCACCGATGATCTGAGTTCCTCCACAGAAAATCACTGTCAGAAAGTTGTTCTGGGAGTGATGCCCTTTTTAGGGCAATTTCCCCCTTTTTGAGTTGGTGTGTCCATGGAGTTGATATATGTGTGTTCAGGAGTGTGAGAGCTTGCTCCTCACTCACAATGGGGATATAGGGGAAAGGGGCTTAGTCCACTCCCGTGCAAAAAATACCCCTTTAAAACATGTTTTTTGGCTTTTTTTGCAGGAATTCCTTCTGGGAATTCCAATCCTCGGTAAGTTAAACTTCATCCACTCGTAGCTGAAGCTGCCTTAGTCAGTTTCTTTCAAGATAACAAATTGATTATAGCCTATCAATATGCAAACATCATTTTTGTTGTCAAATATCCTTAGCATAACCCACTGGCCTAAGGCTACAGGGCTGCACAGTACAAAATAGAGTGAAAGAATATGATAGATCAGCTGTGATCACCAGATTCACTACACCAGATATGTGGACTGATTTAAAAAAAGGCATAGACAGATTCTTCACAATATTCATCTTCAGAAGATTTTCCATTTTTTTCTTTGGTACCTTAATGTTACTAAACTCAAATAAAAACTACCTTAATTAACCCAAATATTTAAGAATTAAGGGCAGGAGTAGTGTGAGTTTTCTGCATATCTATTTAAAGTACTATTGCTTCCTCCCCCAAAACTTTCAACCCACAAGCATTAAACACCAACAATAAAAGATTGGGAGACTGGCCACTCTTTTATTTAATACAAAACAAAATTTGCAAAACTAGACCCACTATAATATTAGCAAAGAGTTTCTGCTTGATTTCTTAATATTGCATTTGTTGTACTTATATTTACTTCTGGCTTTATTAGCAAATCTAGGCAGGGCAATTGTTAATCTATGAGCAAAAATTATAGCATTGTGTCAAGACTGTAGCATATTAGATTAATGTGATGTGTTCCCGCCCCCATCATCTCTCATAGATGACAGAAAAGAAAGTTTAAATAATAAATCTTGAGATGGCTTGCTTGAATGATTTTCATGCCCCAGGTAAGTATTGCAACATTTAAAAATGTAATTTTTTTCTGCTATGCAGTAAAAAAAAGTTAGAATGAAATGTGTCTGCATTTACTTTAGATAGTAAGCATAATCCAGTCAGTGAACTGAAGGTCATCAAAGATTTATGAGAAATAATGGTTTAGAAACATACCCATGCTAAGTGGAACGTCTCTCAGTTGTGTTTTATGTTTTTCATGTGCAGTATCTTTGGCATATCTGCCTTTTTTCTTCTATCTGTCTCTTTCTGTCTGTGTGTGTATGTGTGTGTGTGAGTGTGAGTCTCTCGCTTTCTATTCTGATGGAGTCTCTCGCTTTCTATTCTGATGTATCTGGGCATCAGTTTGTCTTTTAAAATACATTTTCTTCATTATTCTACTGCACACAATTTGGAGATTTCTAAAGTTTCAGCCTCATTTCTATATTATAAATTAATGATAATATATTAATCAGAACATTTTAGAAAGAAAAATAAGCACATTGATTGCCATTTTTTTTTAAACTTCAGCAAACAGTAGCACAAGGATTAGTATTCTGGAAGACATCAGCTAACATCTGACAGAAAATACCTTTGAAAATTATTTAATACTCTTTAATGCTGTAGGGGACAGGAATTAAGTTGTGACTTAACAGTAAACTCTGTATTTGTGAGTTATATTTAGCAATGTATGTCAAACAACCTGACATGTAAACAGGTGAAGAACACATACGTTTAGAGTGTGCATTGCCAAGCAACATTGTGTAAGAAATGCTAGCAGTCCTACAATGAGCTAGAAAAAAAAAAAACAGTGCCTTAATATTAAACAGGCAGTGGAATTTAATGCTAATATGACCCTTACTGCATGTCTATATCAGGTTTAAATCTTACAAGACCTAAATGTCCTCTAACTGGAAAGATCAGTTAGGTTTACAGAATTACAGACTAGAGGCTGTAAAACTATGTTATATTTTCATGGCACTATACGTAATATATGGAGTCTGTAAATATACTTTTTTTGCCCAGTGTTATTCTGCTAAATGGTTGATTTTCCTTATGTTCTCCTACAATGTTCAGATATTAGTATAAACATATGACTACCTGTCACAATGGTTAGGGTAAATCTGTTAAACTTTTTTGGAATCTCCATCATAAAAAAAAAAAAAAAAAAAAAAATGTGCATACACAAATGCATATGTGTATACATATACATATATTTAGATTTATATATGTATATATATATATATATATATATATATATATATATATAGAGAGAGAGAGAGAGAGAGAGACTTTATAGATAACTATATATATATATATATATATATATATATATATGTATATATATATATATATATATATATATATATATATATATATATATATATGTCTGTGTGTGTGTGTGTGTGTGTGTGTGTGTGTGTGTGTGTGTGTGTGTGTGTGTACATGATGAGGTGTTACATAGTAGTATACTGAAAGTCATAATACTGAATGCAAAATCATGAAATGTCAAAATGTTGAAACTTTACAATGCTGAATTCTAAATAACCGTAAATAGAAAAGTGTAACATATGTATACTGGACCAGAATGTACTCAAGTCAACAAACACTATCATTCACCTGATAGTGAAATACAGAAATTACCACTATGTGTAAGGGAGCAGGTGTTTTGATTTCAACATTTTAACATTTTAGCATTTCGACATTTCAGCATTGTGCTTTCTGTATTATGTGTTTCAATATACTGTTTTTCTTAGGTAGTCATGTACCCTATATATTACCTATAATGTGCAAGATGGTGACTTAAATGTTAATAGCTAATTTCCTGGTCTGAGTGTACACTTTTTATGTGTACAGTATGGGATATTTTTTCCTGTGTTAGTGCCAATAAGTCAGAGTTATAGTTATTGGTTAAGTAGGTATAGTGCTGCTTAAAGCTTGATGACAATAAGAGAGTGATGACAGAATAAAAACATATATATCCTCTGTCAGAAAATGTTTCTTAGGTACATTTATAAATGTTCATATTGTGTGTGTGTGTGTGTGTGTGTGTGTGTGTGTGTGTGTGTGTGTGTGTGTGTGTGTGTGTGTGTGTGTGTGGTCATGTGCATGCATGAGTGCATGTTTCTATATATGGGTCAACTTGGTTAAAATCCCACATAAATAAAACAAAATATATTTCATTTACAAACATTTTCCACATAGGTAAGTGCTTATGCACACATGTAAATAGAAAAATAGTAAGCAACAATGCAGTTAAAAAAAAATACTCATAACTATTTCAAAGGCTTGGCATAGCTACACATACATCCTCATGCTACCATACATGTACACACTCACAAACACACACACACACACACACACACACACACACACACACACATACACGCACAAATCATTTCTCACGCTTACATGTGCACAGCCTGTAGACAGACACACAAGTGCAGCTGTGCATACACACATAAATAAATATATTTTGAATGAAACTGCAAACAATTTGTAATCAACAAAAAATAATGTATGATCATAAAACATTGTCAGCAATCGAACACAAACAGCAGTTTTAGTTAATAAAATCATTGAAAAAAAGTGTTGTTGGTAGAAAGGATTTGTTTTCTCAGTTGTTTTTATTGAAGTTTTTAATAAACATTAATATATGATAATATAAATATTATAAAACAAATATATCTAAAAGAACAAAAATAAACAACTAAAATAACTATTTACAATGGTGTCTACAGCAAAATAAAACTTTTTAAACAGAAAAAGAAATGCGATGAGTGGTTGTTAGTAATTTATTAAAGTCTGTATATTCAGCAGTTCTTTGAATTTCAACCATATATTATATGAAGAGGTGATTCTAGACGTTCTTGTCTTGATCGTGATAAGTTCAGGATGACAAACTTGAGTTGCTAAGTGTACAAATTCCTTCATAGTAGGAGGATCTGATTCTTCCAGTTCATGGTGATGACTTTTCTTGCTAATGTTATACTCATAAAAGAGGGTATTTTATTTTTGTGACACAAGTGGGAATAGGTGTATTAAATCAAATAAGAGATTTGGTCAGCATAAATGTATCATTCAAAATAGACTGTAGGAGAGAATTCATATTATCCCAATATGTTTTAAGTTTTATACAATCGTAAAACATATGCTGCCAGTCAGCTTTAACATTTAGTTTACATCTCCAGCATCCTATGTCTTTATTAAACATCAGTTCAACTTTATGTGGCGTGATAAGGGTTCTATGTAAGAACTTCCAAGAGAATATCCTCCACCTTAGTGATGAAGTAATTTGTTCTGATGATTGGAGTATTAGTTTTTTATCACTTGATGAGTTATTATTAACAAGTATAAAATAATACCAATAGCTTTCTCTGTGACATACTGTTGATTTCTTAAGTAACTCATATATTTTCGATAGAAGTCACTTTTCAATTATATTCTGATTCATTATAATAATGATAATCAATCATGGTGGGAAAATAATTTTTTGAGGGCATAAAATAGAATGCACAAATGAGTGAATGCTCATTTGTGTGAATCACATGTTGCTTGAGTTTAGTTTTATATAGTGTAGGCAAGCAGGAATGTGCAGGAAATTTAATGTTTGAATGTAAAGGTGGTGGTTGTGAAGATCTGCAAGAATGCATATAGCAGTTGTGAATATGTAACTGTTCATGGGTTAGGGTAGAATATGTTTGTTAAGGGGATAAAGTCAGTGTTGAGCACATTTTCTTCACTGTGTGTGTTTTGTGTTGAATAGAGCTACTGTTAGGGAATAGGACTTTAGTAACATAATGTGTAGAGTTAGGGTTAGGGGTACAGATAGGGTTCAGAAAAAACAAACACATTTGGCATGTAACACAAATCTTTTATTTCACCACTTAAAACAAGTACCTCAGCTGAAAGACTTTCAAAGTTCTAAAAAATATGAAATAATTACTTTATTTATACAAACAAAAAATAGCCAATTAAATGTTCAATCCATTAATTAAACAATCAATAAAGTAATTAGTTTCAATAAATCTTTAAAACCCCACATTCTTTTATACTGACTTTAAAAGCTACTTAAATAAATACTTTTCCAATTATTATAATAAGTATTTCATAAATAATTCATCATTAATTCCTTTTGGTTGTAACGTATAAAATACAAAAAATAACCAGGCTTCTTTCTTAAATAAAACTTCTGTGTCATTCAAAAGTAATGCATGACACTGAGAAGTATACATAAAAACTTTAAAGTATAAGGGTTTTGATCTGGGCTGAAAGATATCCCATTACAAATGTCCCTAATATCTTCTTTTTTTTAACACCTTTGTTGAATTATCACTTCTGACATAGGAAAATTTACATTTACACAAAAGTAATCAAACTGCATTAACAAATTAATATAAACAAAGATTATACTTTACATATATTGCCGTATGTTGTATAACCTAATCAACATTGCATAAATTTTTCAATTCCTACCCCTTTTATGTAAAGAAGAAACATCTTTATTAAACCATCACTTGCGATATATGCAATCATACATTTATATAAATGAAACATTTTTATTACACCATCACTTACGATATATGCAATCATACATTTATATAAATGAAAACAAACCACACCAACACAATAATATCTTCTTGAATTCTTTTTCTCAATTGTCAAGAAGTTTAAACTAGGTAAAATGTTTCACATGAGCATTAAATTCCAAACAACACTTCTAGATAACAATTCCTAGTTGCCTGCCCTCTAAATGCATGACCATTAACACATACAGTATTATTTTATAAAAAGAAAGGCCAAAACTGAATATCTCCTATATCTCAAACTTGTGCCTGTTCCCCTTTCTTCTAAAGAATGAATAATGTAATCATTTATACTTGTGGTGTTTCAATATGACAGACTAGATAAATGAAGCAAAGACAAACCATTCATTCTCTCCCACTTGATGCCACATCCAAAAGAGATTGATCACTAAAACAACAGTACACCAACTAACTGATCTAAAATAAAATGTTAAAAACTTAGCACTTTCATCCAACAAAATGTCTGGACTTCATCAGAGTATAGAATCGGTTAAACAAATAACTATTTAAAGCCTTCCTGTGCAACTAATAATTGTTCCAATTGGTCGACAAATAAATCAATTAACAAAGTAAATGGGATGATAAAAATGTTCATAAAAAGAGGTGCACATATCATCTTTATAAAGAGAACACAAATGAAAATTCCTTAACCCCTTGTCAACTTCGAAAGAATTTTAACATTTTCTACTTGCATAAAACCTATAATACATAAATATATGCATGCATAAATGTATAAATAGTTGTAATTACAATAATATTTAAACATAAGAATTAATAACTAAGTGCCTTAATTTTAAGAAGACTAGAAAGGGAAATGGATTCATTAAGCCCCCAGGGTCCTGTGGCATTAGTTCTAATCTGACACTCAATTTGTTTAACTTCTAATCTAATCTTAATGAGTCCTCTGTTTTTATCCTGATCTACAACTGTTGTGACAAAAAAAAAATTAAAACTATGCCCTTGGCTCTTCTGAATATGTCTGTATAGGGCACTGGATGGGTTCTTGTTTTTAATGTCCATCCCATGCTCATATACCCACTCCTTTAGTCTTCTTTCTGTTTTTTATATATGAAAGCAGGGGCAATCTTGACAGGTTGCCACATATCAGCCATTTTTGTGTTGCAGGTACATATGATCAGGCAAAAAAATTCTCCTATATCTATAGATGTATACAAATTCCCACTCAAGAATAAATTTACACTGGGGACATCTCCCACATTTGGTCATTTGGTCATATGGCCATATCTGCTGTTTTGGTTACCATCAAAGTTTGTAGATTCTAAAAAGTTCTTAAAATTCCTGTCCTCCTGTAAATGACAATAGGTTCTTTTCCCAATTTACCCTTGTCCATTCCCTCTATATCAAATATTTTCCAGTTATTGGCTACAATGTTTCTAACATTTTTGGCCTCAATATTATAAGTAATGATAACACCATTTTTTAAATTTTTAGGGTTATTTGAAATCATGTTCTTGCCTAAACAAGTAGGAAAACCAGTACCTAGTAGGGGTTAAAAAGTTTTGTTAGTTCTTTTGTAGTAAATCTTCTTATATATCCTATCCAAGAAGCTTATAGGGTAACCCCTATTAAGTAACATCACCTTAGGCTTCTCTCCTTCTAGGTAAAAGCCATTTAGCTCAGACACCATTCTGGCTAACCTTATTAACTGCCCTTTAACTAGGGCTCTTTTCCAGTGTAATGCATGCCAGCTGCCATAATGGAGCAGGGTGTTAAGAGTAAGTGGGCTTCCGAGATAACTTAGGTATGAAACCCTTATTGTGATGGTAAACAAAACTTTTTGTATCCAAGCAGCAAATATTGACTTTGGACTTTTTAATCATGAATTTTAAGAAGTCTGTAATGTTGTTAATAAAGTTAAAAAAGTCAGTTAACCTATCATCAGTATCTGACCAAAAAATAAGCAGGTCATCCAAACGTCCATAGCATACCCATGAGTTGGCAAACTCTGAATTGAAAACAAAAATCTCTTCCCAATCAGCTAAAACAATATTAGCAAAGATGGGGACACAAACCACCCCAATTGCTACCCCCATCAAATGTTTGGTGTACTGTTATTTTAGTGATCGCTTTTGGATATGACATCAAGTGGGAGACAAGTGGTTGTTTGCGTTTCAATATGAGACGTATAGTCACAAGGACCTCATATCTCCCTTGTTTAATTAAAATTCATCATACTCCTTCAACAAAAGGGGAATGATGTGTTACAAAATAAACCTCATCATCTTCTCAATGTTTCAAGAAACTTCTTATTTTCATTTATACTCTCGCTGCAATTTTTTTTAGAGATGAAGATAACTGCATACTATCATATTCCTCAGCACATAATCTCCTTACTGTGTCCTGAGCAGCTTCATGAAAATCCTGATCACTTGAGCATAAAGATCTAGCTTGAAATAAGTTGAATCTATGGAAGGGAGCCAATTAATTGGGGGCAGGGGGAACACTTCAAACATGCAAAAAAGTATTAGCAGAGGTAGACTTCCTATAAAAAGATGAACAAATGCCATTGCCTTTACATATAAACTCACATCTAAATAGTGAATGCAATCTGACTAAAACTCATATGTGATACCCAAACCATTTCAATTTTCCTGAAGATAGCCTGTGTACCTTTAATTATAAAAGACAAATCATCTATATACAGTAGTTCTTATACAAAATAACCTTATTTTGAAAATATTCATCTTAATAAATATAATCCATCTCAAATACTACCATAAATAGCAGGAGGGGGAGCAAATTTCATCCCCATTGCTGTACCTTGTAATTGTCCCAAAAAATCACCATTAAAATAAAAAAATATATTATGCATTATAATGGAAACAAAAATTCACTGATCCCAATATGTCTTTGGCAAATCCGTTATTACCTAACATATGTCCTAAGGCAAGAATCCCCAAATCATGACTTTTTGAGGAATAAAAACTAATAACAGCCACTGTAACAAAATTAAAACCTTCTTCTTAATGAATTTCACTGCATTGACTTTTTAATTAATGTACTAACAATTGAATTGGCTGACTTTTTTGTATAAATAAAGTGATTAAGTTTGCATTTTTTTAAAACCCTGGAAGGCTTTAACCCGAGAGGCACTAGTTCTAAGCAGTGAAATAAAAGATTTGTAGATAACTGCCAAAGGTGTTAATTTTTTCTGACATTTTTGAACTTGGCACTTTATGGGCAATACAAAAGTATGTATTATGTATTTATTTATTTATTTGTTTATTTATTTAGTTAGTTAGTTAGTTTACATTTGTTAACTGGGAAAGTCTGACTAGGGCGGATGTTTTGTTTCATTGGTATTGGAATTCTTCTCTTGATCTCAGTTTTGTAGTTGGTGTTTACTGAAATAGTTTATTTAGTGGGAGACTAAATTCACTACTAGACTAAATAAAATTCAATATTTTGTGATTTACTTTTATGAGTAAATCAGTGTTTTGTGATTCTCTCTGTTTTGTTCTACCATTTGTAATTTTATCTTTTGAACTTTCTACCTTTCATGACATAATCATCTCTCTCTCGCTCTCTCTAAAAAAAAATATATATATACACACACACACACACACACACACACACACACACACACACACACAAACACAAAAAAAACACCTAGAAACACCTAGACAACATTGCACTTTATGCACTTTATGCATGTATTTTTGTTTCTGTACATATACTAAAACAACCAGTAATACAGCTTTAAAAAAATATCCATTTTAATTTAAGGTCTTATTTACATGGTGCAATAGCACACCTGCATGTCGTGTGTGTGTGTGTGTGTGTGTGTGTGTGTGTGTGTGTGTGTGTGTGTGTGTGTGTGTGTGTGTGTGTGTGTGTGTACATGTATTACTTTTTCCCATTTAAAATGCAAAATAAATAAAATTCAATTAATGTTATTCAAAATAATTTTCTCTTAATTAGTATTTATGCAGACATATAAAACAAAGGCATCAGTTTTAAATGATAACAGGGACTCATGTAATGGGCAAATATTAAGACAAGCAACAGCAAAACTTAATACACTTCACAGTTTAAGAATATATTTCTGTATGAATACATGAACACTCAAAGACACAGGCATATGTATAGAAATAGATTTGTTTGTGTGTGTGTGTGTGTGTGTGTGTGTGTGTGTGTGTGTGTGTGTGTGTGTGCATGTGCATGCGCATTTGTGTGTGATTGTACCTACATATTTTATATAATACATTTGACACACACACACACACACACACACATATAATCCGCAGATGTAAATATCACTCAGTCATTATTCATGCAGAGACAAATGACCTGAGAATAATTCCTCTGTGTATATATTCCTATGGCCTAGGGCACATAAGTACAAATCAGCTGAGAATATTAACACCTACTTAAATAAGGGAGGTACCATTATTCTGAGTGAAAATTTTCTATCCCATCAGCTGTCTGTCAGTATGCAAAGACCAGGTATTTTAATAACTTATTCTGTATGTATTGCCTGAGCAGTTGTTTACAATCATAACCAAGTAAGAAGAAACAGCTGCTCATAGTATCTGTTTCACTAAGATAATAAATTATTCTCAGAAAAGCTGTATTTATTGACAGATGCTTTTTTCAGAAAAATAAAATTATGTAATAAAATTATGGGATCTGGTCAGCCTGTGAAGGTTTACTTCATTGATGCTAGAAGTCTAAATAAAAAAGATTAGTTATAGGTCCAGGTATATGTAAACCACTACAAAATTATAGACTTAATTGAATCTTATATGTTACATATTATGCAGTCTGGTTACAAAAACATTTTATTATTAACCAGTCTGTAAAACATGTATGGCAGATTGGCTTTATTTTTGCACAAGTAAATTGCTGGTTTGTTAGTTTCTTCTAATCTGGATACTGTAACCATAGTCATTAAAATGGCAGGGTTAGTTACTTTCCCATTGTGAGATTTGTTATCTATTATCAAAATCATAGGGAGGTATTTGGGTCATAATCTTTTCTTTTTAGAGTAAATAAGTGATTTTAATTACTGATAAATAGATTGAATTAACTCTTCTACAGAGACTCATTGTGAAAGTGAATTTATTCAGTTTATGAAACCAAACTGTTGTCAGCTAGTCACCTTCCTTCTTGCTTATTCAAATGCCTTGAATATGCTCCAGCATTCCTAACACTACTAAAATAAACCAAAAAGAAACTCTACAACTGCGGTTTACAATTAGAGAAATATAAATTCATAAGAATTGAGAGCATCCATTGTTAACTGGTAGGATTAAGGCACTAGCTTTGGTATGGAGCAATGGCCTAAGTTACTAGAAATATGCATGATGCATTAAACAAAGTAAGCCATACCTCTCAAGTGTACCTCATTATGAGGAACGCACCTCATTTGGGGTCTTAAAAAGTTCATGTTCCTTGAAGATCCTCAAAGTTCAACATTGAAAAAGTCTGTCACACATTCAGTGTTAGGAATTTTTTTAAGTGAAATCCATGGTAAATAGAAATTAATCATATTAATTCATTAAAGGATCTTTTTTTTAAGTAAAACCAACATATTTTAATCATCCTATGACCTTCCTAGCTGAAGTTGTTAGTAAGCCATTAGTATGTGTTCCACATTTTGCCCATTTGTTCCACATTATGAAGGATAGTGTTCCTCATTTTGGCTATGGAAGGTTGAGAACTATGAAGTAAGCAGGAAGAAAAAAGTCAGTAGTTGGAAGATTTCTTCACCTCTGTAGTTGAGCACTTATGTCAGAATATTAGTTATAGTGAAAAAAGCACAGATATTATACATGCAGAAATGTAAAATGAATATAACCAAAAGGAGATTAAATGTTGCATCTAAAACTGACAACAGTAATTTCTTCAGGTAAGAGAAATTTGACAACAAGCTGGGGGCAATAAAGGGCAACAAAAAGAGTTAAGTTAGTATAAAAATGTTAAATTCTCAAAAATAAATATACTATCATGTTGGGTGACTGTTATAGAATTCTGTGATGGTATCCTCCCTATCTTTTCCTGTAAGAATTGTTAGATGTATTTTTCCTGAAGTGGACTCAACTGTGAAGTGTAGGACATGTAAGATTTATTGTTCCGTCACACTTGCAGGACAAACAATGGTATTATCTACATTTTAGTTCCAGCTAGATTGCTGGTTTGGGGATGAAGTGTATGACATATGTCATAAAAGTGGAAACTCTAGATAGTCTGAGTCTCACCCAGAACCATAGCTAGAATATCGAGGTACCCTGTACAGTTCCACAAACTGCTGACCCCCAACTCAAATTTGAGAAGGTAAAAAAAAATATTTCAAAATATGAGAAGCACAATAAAGAAGAAAAAAGAGAAAAAATTATCTTCTCCTCTGAAACTGTAACAAAAAAAAAAAACATATTGAGCACAACAGATATACCAGTAAAATGGCAAGGATTGTTTTAACAGATGTTTAACGGTTGACTTTTGAGAGGTTGTGGATGGGGAGTTCTACAAGCACTTGATCCCAAGGTCTCAGATGCTACTGTCTTGAAGCTAGGGACTCGAGCATGTTGTAGCTCAGGTAGGCTGTCTCTCACTTCATAAACTCAGGTAAGAGTTCAGGCTAGCAGCTGCCACAGCTTACCTAAAGGCATTATTCAAGTTCAGATGAGACAAGTGGATCAGCCATGGCGGGAGTATAGACTAGCGCAATGGTCAGAAAGGGGTCATAGGTTTGGAGAGCAGGAGGGGGTATTTTAGGGTTAGAGAACAGGAAGGGAGTTTAGGAATAGAGAGTAAGAATGGAATTTTAGGGTTAGAGAACAGGAAGACAATCTTAGGGAGTAAGAAGGGAGTCTTAGGGTTAGGGAAGCAGAAAGGCATTTTTAGGCCGATGGAGAGGGATGCTTTAGGGATAGGCTCAGGATGGAGGGGAAGGGTGTTTTAGGGATAGACCTGGCTTCCTGGAGGGCTATTGAATTTGTAGGATACCAAACACAAAACCAAATACTACACCCCCACTGCTAATATGCTCAGACTGATCTACCTCCACAAAAACACTCTCTTAGCTGGAGACATTCATCCCAACCCTGGTCCAACACACTCCACTGCTAGCCCTCCTAACCACAAAGTTAATAATCTCCCAAACAAACATCTTTCCTTCTATTCAATAAACACTAGGAGTATTCTGAACAAAGTAAGTGAACTACATGCTTGGATCTCCCACCATACTCCTGATATCCTTGTTCTGACTGAAACCTGGTTGAAATCCCAACACCAAGAAATAGAGATCTTGCCCTCTGGCTATAGCATACACCATCTAGATCGACCAAAAAGGAAAGGTGGAGGCTTTGCTATCCTACATTCTAACCACCTTACCATTTCTAACTCTACCGTCATTCATCTATCACCATTGTAGCAATTTACATTCCACCAGGTGATAATATCCCCCTACTGGAAAATATGCTTGCTCATATCTCCCAACACATCCCAAATGAAACTATCATTCTTGGGGATGTCAACATTAACTGGCGCTCTCTCTCCTCTCAAAACTCCTTGCAACACCTTAATCTCTATGGCTTTACTCAACTAATCTCTGATCCCACTTATTTCAATAACTCCCATGCAGCCTCATCTCTTCTTGACTGGATTCTTGTCTCTCACCCTTCCAAATACCATAACCCTGAAATGCTACCAAATTCCCTAAGTGATCATTGTCCAGTAAAAATACTAAGATACACATCCCATCAAGCTAAACCTCAAAGGTTTATCAAGCACCGACAACTAATAAACTTTAATCCTGAAACTTTCAAATCTTAACTATCAAAAGTGAACTGGAATCCCTTAAAACTACTCCCTTTAGATGAAACTGTCCACTTTTTTAACTCCACTTTCCTTAGTATTTTAAATTCTGTGGCACCCCTTAGAACAGTCAGCATAAAGTCTAACATAGCCCCATGGCTGACCGTAAACACACATGTACTACTAAAAAATAAAGACAGAGCATGGAAAATTTGGACAAAAACTAAACATCAACCAGACCTCCAGAAATATAAAGAAATTTGAAATCTTGTCAAAAGTCACATAAATAAAGATAAGAAAAACTTCTATAATAATCAATCTTCTACTTTAAATCCAACCCTAAAATGTTCTGGCACTCTTTAAATCAAATACTGCACCCAGATACGCAAGCCTCCCCTAACCCTCCTCCTGACAAAATACATGAGGAAACTACCTCCATATTTAACAACTACTTTATAGACTCAATATCCAAATTACTAAATCAAGACACAAGCCATCCCACCAACAATAATAGACCTAATAGCTCAAACTCTTCTATCAGTAGTAACCCTACCACTACCTTCTCCCTCAAACCTGTCTCCACATACTATATTAAAACCCTACTATCTAAATTAAAACCTTGCTCCACATCCATAGACAACATTCCCTCTGCATTCCTTCAGATTGCTGCTGATGTTCTTGCTTTCCCAGTTTCTATTCTAATAAATCACTCTATTACAGAATCTACAGTCCCTTCCATCTGGAAGCAATTTTACACCCTTCCAATACACAAAGGAGGAAACTCTACAGATATAACTAATTTTAGACCCATAGCCATACTCTCACCACTCTCCAAAATTCTGGAAAAATGTATACACAATCAAGTCTTACACTACCTTCAGCAAGAAAATCTACTCACACCTATCCAACATGGCTTTCATCCCATACACAGTACTACAACAGCTCTCCTGTCTTTCCTAAACTCTGTATCACTAGCTAGAGACAGTAACACACTTATTTCCTGTCTCTTCATTGACCTCTCTAAAGGCTTTGATACAGTCTCTCATAAACTTCTTCTCCTTAAACTAGCAAACTTACCCTTCTCTCCATTCACCATATCTTGGTTTAACTATCTCTCTGATAGACTCCAATCAGTCAAATGGCTCTCAGCTTTCTCCCCTCTTCTTCCTGTTAAAAGGTTCCATCCTTGGGCCCCTTCTTTTTAACATCTTTACCAACCTTCTCTACTCTTCCTGTCCTGGATCCTCACTGATGCAATACGCAGATGATTCTACACTTATCACTATTGCTGAATAACCAACCCAACTAAAATCAGACACACAGTCCTCTTTTAACTCTGTAGAAATCTGGCTGTCTGAAAGCCAACTTATCCTTAATCCAAAGAAAACCAAATTACTACTCTTTCTCCCTAAAAACCTTAACCACTTAAAGTCTTCCTTCTCCATACTGTCACAAAATAATACTCAAATACAGGTGGACACCAGTACAAAACTCGTAGGTGTTACTATTGATGATAGACTCATCATCATCATCATCTTCTTTCGGCTGTTCCCGTTAGGGGTCGCCACAGCAGATCATCTGTTTCCATTTCTTCCTGTCCTCTGCATCATGCTCTTTCACACCAACCGCCTGCATGTCCTCTCTCACCACATCCATAAACCTTATCTTAGGCCTTCTTCATTTCCCCTTACCTGGCAGCTCCATCCTTAGCATCCTTTTCCCAATATACCCAGCATCCCTCCTCAGCACATGCCCAAACCAATGCAATCTTGCCTCTCTTGTTTTGTCTCCAAACTGTCCAACCTGAGCTGACCCTCTAATATACTGATTCTTAATCCTGTCCATCCTAGTCTCACGCAGTGGAAATCTTAACATCTTTAACTCTGCCACATCCAGCTCAAACTCCTGCCTTTTTGTCAATGCCACTGTCTCCAACCCATATAACATAGCTGGTCTCATTACCCTCTTGTAGACCTTCCCTTTCACTCTTACTGGTACCCGTCTGTCACAAATCACTCCTGACACTCTTCTCCACCCATTCCACCCTGCCTGTACTCTCTTCTTCACCTCTCTTCCACACTCACCATTACTCTGAACTGTTGATCCCAAGTACTTAAACTCATCCACCTTTACCAACACTACTCCCTGCATCCTCACCATTCCTCTACTCTCCCTCTCATTTACACACATATATTCCATTTTAGCCCTGCTGACCTTCATTCCTCTCCTCTCTAAAGCATATCTCCACCTCTCCAGGGTCTCCTCAACCTGGTCCCTACTCTCACTACATATAAAATGTCATCTGCAAACATCATAGTTCACGGGGCCTCCTGTCTGATCTCATCTGTCAACCTGTCCATCACCACTGCAAATAAGAAAAGGCTCAGAGCTGATCCTTGATGTAATTCCACCTCCACCTTAAACATATCTGTCACTCCCACCGCAGTCCTGACCAATGTCACACTACCCTCATACATATCCTGTACCACTCTTACATACTTCTCTGCCACTCCCGACTTCCTCATACAATACCACAACTCCACTGTAGGCACCCTGTCATATGCTTTCTCTAAGTCCACAAAGACACAATGCAACTCCTTCTGACCTTCTCTGTATTTGTCCAGCAACACTCTCAGAGCAAACATTGCATCTGTAGTGCTCTTTCCTGGCATAAAACCATACTGCTGATCACTAATCATCACCTCCCTTCTTAACCTAGCTTCCACTGCTCTTTCCCATAACTTCAAGCTGTGACTGATCAATTTTATCCCTCTGTAGTTACTGCAGCTCTACACATCACCCTTATTCTTAAAGATAGGTACCAAAACACTTTTTCTCCACTCCTCGGGCATCCCCTGACTTTCCAAAATTTCATTAAGCAATCTGGTTAAAAATTCCACTGCCATTTCTCCTAAGCACCTCCATGCTTCCACTGATATGTCATCTGGACCAACAGCTTTTCCATTCTTCATCCTCTTCATAGCTGTCCTTACTTCCTCCTTGCTAATCTGTTTCACTTCCTGATTCACTATCCCCACATCATCCAACCTTCTCTCTCTCTCATTCTCTTCATTCATCAGCCCTTCAAAGTACTCTTTCCATCTACTCAACACACTCTTCTCAATTGTGAGTACGTTTCCCTCACTGTCCTTTATCACCCTTACCTGCTGCACATCTTTCCCAGCTCTGTCCCTCTATCTGGCCAATCGGTACAGGTCCTTTTCTCCATCTTTAGTGTCCAGTCTCTCATACAACTCTCTATATGCCTTATCCTTAGCCTTTACCAACTCTCTCTTTGCCATGCGCCTCATCTCCTTATACTCTTGTCTTCTTTCTTCATCTCTTTGACAATCCCACTTCTTTGCCAGCCTCTTCCTCTGTATACTCTCCTGTACTTCCTCATTCCACCACCAGGTCTCCTTGTCCTCCTTCTTCTGTCCAGATGTCACACCAAGCACCTTTCTAGCTGTCTCCCTTACTAGCTCTGCTGTAGTTACCCAGCTATTCGGTAACTTTTCACTGCCTCCCAGTGCCTGTCTTAACTCTTCCTTGAGCTCCACCTCACATTCACCCTTTTTTAACTTCCACTATTGATGATAGACTAACCTTTGATTTACACGTCAATAATTGTATCCGAAAAACACATCTCAAGCTAGGTCCCCTCTACAGAAACATAAAATATTTTACCAGAACAGCAAAACTAACCCTTGCAAATGCCTACCTCTTGCCCACTTTACACTATAGCTCCCAAATTCTCACCAGCCTCAACACTGGACTACTAAACAAGTTAGAAACAACTTATAACAGGATTGCTAGATTTGCTGCCCAACATTCATACAAATCCCATCACTGTCTCTCACTAAAAGAACTAAATTGGTTAGAATTACCTAACCTGCTTCGGTATAATCAGTTTCAGATTATTCATTCCATTCTCAACAAACCCTCTTTCTGTCCAACTATCTCATCTCTAATCTCTCATTACCTACCCACTAGATTACTCTGCAGTTCTGAACAAGGCCTACTAAAAATCTACAAACCAAGGACCAAAATGGGTCACCTAGTCTATAGCTTTAACCCTTCCAAGGCCTGGAATAGCCTACCACTAGATATAAAATCCCTTGAACATCCCAATCAATTCAAAACCACTACAATGTAATTATCCCCTGTAAACACTCCCCTATAACCTTCTACTTCTCTTCTCTCTTCCTTCCTTTCAATAAACAAACTTACTACTTTATCTTCTCCTCTTGGTACATCACTGTACAAACATAACTAGTAAAATATTTCAGCTATGTAACTATTGCACTATTATGTATATAATATGAAATTATGAATGTATCCTGATGAATGTATTTCTATGTATTTCACTTGCCACAGTTTAATGTATGACACTGTAATGCAATAATGTGTGGTACTGATGAATGTAATGTGTGGCACTGTAATGCAGTAATCTGTGGTACTGATGAATGTATTTCTACTGCGGTGGTGCAGTGGTAGCGTTGTTGCCTCACAGCAAGAGGTTCTCCCATTCGATTCTTGGCTAGAGTGTGGGGAGTGCCTTCTGTGTGGAGTCTGCATGTCCTCCCCGAGGTCGAGTGGCCTCTGAAAGACATGCGTGAATGGGCGTGCCTTCGCTGAAGGTTGAATGTCGAGCTGGCACCTCGGCGTTCATGAAAATCTACTGCAAATCACTAGCAGACCAGAGTTCCGCTGTGGCGACCCCTAACTGGGAAAAGCCAAAAGACAACAACAACATTTAATATGTAAAATTTCTATTTTCTGTTGGAGCTTTTCTCCTCGGGCCTCCTCTGAAAATGGGCATTTGTAGCCCAGTCGGACAAACCCTGTCAACAAATATAAAATAAATAAAGAAAGAAAGAAAGAAAGAAATAGGTTACTACAACATACATCAGTTACCTTTTGAAGCAAGTGACAGCAAGTAAGTGTGTCAAGAGTAAATAGCATGTGAATACTTGTAGGTGAGCTGTTGTGGGCATACATTAGTTACTGCAATAATTGATGGGCTTTATTTCCTTTGCATGTGTTGTAAATTGATTTGTCACTTAGTTTTTCCCATTGGTATGTGTGTTCACAGGTTTTGTGATCTATGAAGTTATACAAACTAAAACCCGTGCATTAGTATATATAATGTACATGCACTCTCTCACGTGAACACATGCACATACACAGACACGCATAGATTGCAATCATATTTATAGTTGTATCTGCCTGAAATAAATTTAGAAAAACAAGCGATCTGATTTTACCTTATCATACATACACACGCACACAGGCAAGCGTGCCTGCGCATGCACATACACACACACACACACACACACACACACACACACACACACACAAAAATTCTTTTGAGGCTCTTGCACACGCTTACTCACTCAGCAGTCATACAGGTGATTCCTTTCCATGTTTTTATTATTGCATATCATTGCACATATTCATACTGCCTATCCTAACAGAAGTATGTTAGTATAATAATACATTATGAAAAGAAAACAATCAAATGAGCTGACTGGTTTTCTACTCTCCAGATTTCATTTATGTTGTCTTATGTAAATTAAATTTAGGTTATTCTAAATATGTTCATAGTTTTAATAGATTATTTTTAGGGTTATAATAAGTTCTACAATGCAATACATATAAAAAGAAACAGTTATTTAAAAATGCATATTTTTTCCGAACTGTTCCAGCACTACTGAATTTGAAATATTAATTTACTTGATACACAAACCCCCAAGACAGTTGTAGCATTTTCAGGAAAATGCATTTTCAAGGAATTAACAAAATCCATTTACAATTTAGATTTATACAACCACGGTAACTATAATTGAAAATCATTTTGTAATTTTAGGAACGGCCGGCTAAGTTATTTAGTTTGTTAAATGAAATGTAATTTCTTCCACATTAAGAAAGTATGCTTCTGAAATCTTACACAATATAACATCTCATTACACTAAACCTATGTACTGTTATGATACACTACAAGAACTAATACAGTTTTTGAAATGCATTTTCAAGCTTATTTTACCAAATACTATTTGCTAACATTCATGAAAGCCCCAATTTCCTGAAAAAAAAGAAGAGCTTTTCCACACTGAGACTAATGCACCAAGAAAACCATTTTCCAGATATCATTATTAACTTAATGCATAAGACCTTGGCTCTGTTAGAAACTTAGTTTGGTTTTATTGTTAACATCAAACAGCATCCAGCTGTTGGTGAACTATGCTAGATATAACAATTTCAAGCTAAGTATACATTTTATTCAGTAGGCATCCTAAATGTATGCAGAAATCCTATATACAGTCAATGAATTAGGATACATTGCAGAATCTTTACTTGATTAATGCACATTGCTTTCATATCTTCATGTTTAAGGGTTGTCTTCCTATGTACATTTTAGCTATTTTTTCTAGTATTTTGTCTACACTCTTTTGACCAGAGAAATAACTCCCAAAGAAATGTCAAATCCAGAACTTTGACATTTTCAAAGGAAAACTCTAAAAAGATATATCACACTTTTTCTATATTGTACAGAGGCATGCATACTGGATATGCAGTGAAGTCATAGAAATAAAATCTATTTTCAGTAACACAATTATTTAGGATAAGAGTTGTCTTAAATGATTAAAAAAAGAAAGAAATCAGAAAACCCATAAGGCCATTGTTCATTAGACTAAATACAAATTCTGCTATAGCAAACTGTGTTTAGTAATTATGACTTGCCTGTCACCTGATTCACTAAAGTGCTACATGTTTTTTTTTTTTTAATTGTAATATGCAGGAAATAAATTTGCAGCTTATTATCAAGACATTGTTAATAAAATTGTCCAGGGACCCCCTTGTAATCAAATTTGTAAACTATTGTTAGTAAAGTTGTCAGGGAATTCCTTGAGGTAAAAAGTGTCATATTTTCAGACTAAGCCTACTGAAAATGACTTAATGTAGTATTATTGTAATGTCTTTTCCTGTTTTAGTCTCTGTATCAGATATTTCCCTTTCATTATGAAAGATACCTTCCCCAACTATTTGGTTCAATACGTACTATTAACTTTTATGAGTATTTTGTTGTATATTTGCTGTACTTCCATTGTATGTGTCACTTAGATTCTTATAATTTAAATGCCATTATCTTTGATGTACATTCACTGTATGTTTCTCCTAGGTCATGGCTATAAAGGGTCACCAACCCATCGACCAGGTTAACAAATAATAAATAAAAATAACTTACTAACTCTAGGTGTAATAGTATTTAATCTTCATACACATTTCAGTGAGGTAAACAAACTTATAACTTGTCTATAGTTTTTAAATAAACAAAATCAAGCTTCATCTAAAAGCTTTCAGTGTTAATTTATAAAAATGATAGACACTAAGAATTTGAAATAAATGTGTTTGTGTGTGTGTGTGTGTGTGTGTGTGTGTGTGTGTGTGTGTGTGTGTGTGTGTGTGTGTGAATGCATATGGAATATATAATTTAAATATATTTCTTTGACTTTCTTAAAGTGTAATGCAAGGTTTAAATTAATTTAACTGACTTTATTAAATGGTTGGTGTAAGGTTCCTTTCCACTTATTATCTAAGCCCTAGACAACAAAAACCTTTACGAAGAATGTTCAGAAAGAACTTGTACTGGTTGAAACAGGCAATGCTTTTATACAATACTGAAGGACTGGGGAAAAAGGAAACAGTATTTACTAACAGAAAAGAAAATGCATTAGTGAAACAAGAAAAACAAAAAAATATTTGCACTATGAAAACAGAACTGAAAATAGTGAGATAATTAGGTATTTACAATATGTTCACAATAATAATAATAATAATAATAATAATATACATATAAAGATACAGATATATATATATTATATGTGACAATAAAATTGTATTTTTAAGTTATTTTTCTTTTTAGAACTTTAAGAATTACAACAAAAATAATATAAAATATTTTGCAAAAGGTAGTTGTATATACATTTCACAGCTGTTAGTTTTGCATTGCTGTTTCTCTGAACTTCAGTTAGGTGTGAAGCTTTACAGTGTCTCCTTAGATAAATAATCTGTATGAAAAAAGTACGGGGTCCATCTTGGTGTATTGTTAGTGATAATCTTGAGAAAATAGAAAGCCTTTAATGTAAACATATTTAGTAAAATAAATTATAAATGCATTTTTTGTAACAGTCGGGTAGGATTTTGGAGTAAACTGTATTTGCTTTAAACCTGCAGCACAAAAATTCCTTTCTTAAGAACAATCAATTAACTATTTCAACACAGCTGTTTAGAAAAGCTGATATGACTCTAGGTATTATTTAGTGGTATAATGTCTTTGTTTGGTTTCAAGTTTTTCATTCACCAAATTCTACTTCTGACCACTCATTACATATGGTACATTTTATTTAAAAATGATCTTCTTTGGTAGCAGAAGTGTGTTCTGTTGTGCTCTGCACAAACACAGATTTTACTGGTTATGGAAATGACTACAGAGTGACAAAAATGTGATGCATTCAGAGTAAATACTGAAATGTTTGGCATGTTTTTAATGTGCATAAGAAAGACACACCAAGTATTAAATGAAACAAGTAGCTTTATATCTAGTCCTACAGTTTTCACATCTCTGTTGATAAGTGCCTTTCATAGCACTCCTGTTATAATTTACAATGGAAATGTAGGCAGAAGGTATGCTGTCATTATTTGCAGTATGTACCTCTTCCACTTTTCTGAAGTGCAATCTGCCAGTGATCTGTGCTGACTTTTGGTTAAAGACCACTTGTTTTAGTGTAAGGAATCTGTTCCAGAGCTATCTCAGAAAAAAGAAACTGGGAAGACAATTTGCAGCAGCATACTGACCCACTGCAATGGCTGTTTACGTACTATACATAAAAGGTCTACACGTGCTCACTTGCCTGTTGAGACTGACACACTTTTTTACTGCCACTTGCTTAAAAATACAAGTGCTGTAAGCCCCACTAACTCAATCAGCCTTCCCAATTCTCTATCCTATAAAACTGTATAGTCCTACCAGAACCTTAACTCTAACCCTAAAACACCCTTCTTGCTCATAGTGGCATAAAAATTGTGCACTGCAGATACGAACACCCACACAGTAGTGGATATTTCATTAAACATGTATTTCATTAAACATGCTGACAGATGTACTTTGAAATAATAGTGATTTATATCTCCGTAATCATAGTATCAAACCTTCTATGCCATGGCTAACAGTAACAGCTCTCCCACAGTGATTATGGAGTTCTTGTTAAGACTCGTTCAAGGAATTTATTGTGAGATGATTTGCTATAGACATTGTGGCAGGTGATAATAACCAAATCCAAATTGTTTGTTTAAGTTGAAAAAATGTTTCACTAACACAGATGAGAAAAGAACATTTCATATCAGTGAAATGTCAAACTGCCATTCCACTTAAAGTGATTTCAGCTGTAAACAGGTGTAAGAAAAGGAGGCTTTCCCTTCAAGGTACATTTTCAAGACCTTCAGATTTTACAGGATGGAGAACATATTTTGTTTTTTGATCATAGCCAAGAACCTCCTCCTGTTTAAACTATTTATCAACTGCACAAAATTAAATCAGTACACATACTAAACAAATAGATCAGAGATCCATGACAATTTTGTTTAAAGAGTACTAAGTGTCTTTCTTGTCACAGTTCCGCTAGTGCCAGGCAGTCAACACATTTTCTCCCTAAGTTTTTATTTAGTGTAGTCTGAATTTTGCAAGTAGCGCATTAGCCAACTTGTGAATATTTTGGCTAACACCAGTTGTACAGGTCAGCACTGAAATAATTAAAGCAAGTCTTTATTTGTGATATTTTACTCTCTAAATGTGATAGCAGTATAGAAATCTGTCCCATCATATCAAACAAACAAAAAAAACTTAAATCATGCTGAGGTATTAATCACACATTTAAGCAAAAGAATCAGAGTGGTATTTGTACATTCAGACATTTAATCAAGGCAAAAATGAAAATTATAAAATATATTATTAATAACAGCTCTTTTTACTGTACTGGATCAGTGCCGATATATTTTATATACATAATGATTTATTGTGAAAAAAAGAAGAGAGTGCTTTGGCATAGAGAATACTGTTCCTCATACACACATAACTGTTTTAATTTAGAAAAGTAATTATACTGTAAATTTAATTTACTGTGACTACTGTTAGTTGCAGCAATAGTCGTAATAGTGATGTTTTATGATGAAGAAGTCTCTGCTGAAACACAAGAGTTTAAGTTCATAGAATACAGTTAGATAATGCTGATATGCCTCAAGCCAAGCAGCTGTGTAAAGTTGTATGTGATATTTTGTACTGGAACTGGTCATTTAGAAACATCAAAATAATATCAGCCACGTTCAAAAAGATTTGAACCAGATTTGCCACGTTAAAAGAGAACAGTCATAAAAAAATTGACTTTCAATTAAACTAATTTTGACAAAATGAATAAAAAAAAATACAAATCATACATTTATGTATGTAGAGGAACCAAAAATAGCACAAACATCAAAATCAAAACCACCAAAGACCAAAACAAAAACCTACTTAAACCTAAATTACAAAGAATTTTTTTTTTTTTTTTTTTTTTTTTTTTTTTTTTTTATGGCAGCTGCACTCCCTCACCCCAGACACACACACACATGCATGAGCACACACTTCTGCTAATTTTTATATCCATACTCTGAGATTACATAACAGGAAAAGAATATATACCCAATCCTTGTTGTTGTGCAGTCTTACACAACTCAAATCCAATACTCTTCAGTCACTCATACATTCCCTATGTACTCCTCTCTACCTGCATCACATAAAAAAATTGACATTTTTACATCCCAGAGATCATTTAAATTATTCTTTTTTTAACATCCCAAAATTTTGTTTGCTGAAGTGATTATTCAACCTTTTAGATTGCCCCCATAATAATGAACACACACACACACACACACACACACACACACACACACACACACACACACACACACACACACACACACACACACACACACACACACACAGATACACATACATAGATATGTATGTATACACATACCTACATGCACATCTCTTTGGATATCTGTAGGTACTTATGTAGGGTGAGATGATGGTCTTCTACAGTAGCTTGACCCCCAGCTGCTTGAATTCCACTTGCAGCCAGCGACTTGAATGGCCAAAGATGGATAGGACTACTTCCCAAGCAAGACTTAACAAACTTTAGTATGCTGGAAATATTTGGTTTCAAAATAGAGGGGTGGTTACATCCATATGCATCTATGGGGAAGGGTTGCAGTAAGAAAATCATAGTTCAGATTTCTTTGAAAAAAAAGTGTTCTGAGCTACTCATGTGTACAGAAATACTCATGCATAACATTACCACTCATGCATGTGGTTTTCCCTGGCACCTTCGGACTCCTGGGCTTCCTGAGATCATCTCTAGCTATATGCTGGAAATGGTAGGGAGGCTTTTGGGCAACCATTCATATAGTACCATGTAGCCTGTAGTGCTGGTTTTGACCTGCAGGTGAAGTAGTGGCTGTAGTGTGCAGCCTTATTTACTTTAATGTATAATACCATTAACTCACAAGTTTTACATTGGCATTCAAAGGCAACATAAAATTTCTATGTGATGCATCATAGCTAACCTTATTCATCTTTTGGAATCAGGAGTAGGTCTCCATAATTCATTATTGCCTATGTGATACGAAGAAACGTGGAAGACTATTTTTAAAATGAGAGACCCTGTAATAGCTATTCCAAGAGTAAATAGTTTTGAAATCCAGCCTGGCACTTGCTTAAACAAAATTTCCAGTCTTTAACTACTGCAGTTTTTAATATAAATTTGCATAAAAGTGATTATACTTAGCTAAGAATCTAAGGGCTGAGGTTTTATTTCATAAACTATTAGTCCTATACCTGTCCAAAAATAATTCTTTTAAGGTGTTTACTTTTTCTATTTTAGAATTCTTTGTGTTGCATAGTATCCACTGTATTGATAAGGCATGCCAAAACACTTTTAAATTCTCTAATCAAAACACACTTTTTAATATATTGTTAAACCTTGTATTTTTAAATTATTTTTGGTTACATATATGCCTTACACATCCTAAACACATAGGTTAAATAAGAAGGATGAAATAAAATCATGGGTTTCATTTGTTTTTTGCATTATTTTTGATTTACCTTGGGAATTTTTAAAAGCTTTCATAAGATTGTTTGTTACACTACTAGTTGTTGTTGTCTTTCGGCATTTCCCGGTTAGGGGTCGCCACAGCAGAACTCCATTCCACTAATGATTGGCAGTAGATTTTCACGAATGCTGAAGTGCCAGCTCGATGTTCCACCTTCAACGAAGGCACGCCCATTTACACATGTCCTTCGAATGCCCATCCAACCCTGGGGAGGACATGCAGACTCCACACAGAAGGCACTCCCCACACTCCAGCCGAGAATCGAACGAGAGAAACTCTTGCTGTGAGGCAACAACGCTACCGCTGCACCAACGTATGCAAATAATTGAACTTTTCAGGGGAACATTAAATCATTCCTGGACTACCTTGTGAAAAATATAAATTCAGGATTTTTTTAATAATATATGTTAAATGTGGATGCTTTTTGTTAGTTTAAGTGCATCAACAGATAACACACTCATCTTTGATGTTGTCAGATGAGAAAGCTATGAGTTCTATTCCCCACCAGTGCTTATTATGCAGTGCATAATAACGGCTGTGTAACTCTTGCATATTCTGTCCTTCACATTAAATATTAAAGTAGGGTCCCATCTGTCTCAATAGATGGTACATCAAGAAAGGGTAAAAGGTCCCACAGCACTTCCTGAAAATATTAAGGGTGCTTCATGTTTACATATTACAACACATTAAAAAACATCATTACCATATTTACAATTTGTGCAATTACTAAAACCTCAGTATCTTTCTTTTTCATTTTGCATTCCTATGTTTTATCCACAACAAAGCTTTATAATGACCTCTGAATTATCCCACTTTTATGTTCTCTCCATATGTCTACTTTCCAGTGTCAAATACCATATAATATGATGTCCATATTCATATACTCAGTCCATTTTAAATCAAATGAATTCCCCAACCCTTCATAGAATCCTGTATTTTTTTTAGTTTCCAAAAATGCAACTTTTTTCACCAATTCCAAATACATTACCTAATTTATCCAGTAGAATTGTCTTTACAAAATTGGATCACTCCTATTCCTCCATAAATTTCATCCATCTATTCAGCATTGCTTTTTTCCTTTCACTAAAAATGTCCTCCCATGGAGTTAGTAAGCGGTATTATTCTACACTATTTATACCCTATATTTCTATCTTATACCACTTGTTCTATTTCTGTCTTCCATAACTTTATTTTTTTATCATGGATATCATAAATACATCTCCATCTAGCCTACTTTTAATTTATAATCCTTACATCCTTGTCACAAATTGTTATGCTTATTCTTTATTAACTTACTTAACATCGTATCTTCACATTTTTTCACTTTTAATACCCAAAACATATGTGCTGAACATGGGTCCACTACACATGCTCACATGTTACTTGCTTGTGACACACTTGTCTTAAATCCCACTAGACCCATTTTAGTTAATTACCTAGCTCTCCCATCACTCAGTCCTACTGAACTGCAAAGCCCAATCAGAACTCTAACTCTTTCACTAAAAGTTCCACCCTTCTCCTAACTCTAACTATAGTACTCCCCTCAAAGTCTTTTAATAAAATAAAAACAAAGTGAAATGAAGCACTTTTCCTCCAGTCAAGTGACCAAACTTCATCAAACAAATGTTTTGTCTGATAAAGTCTGACTTTGAGTGGAGTTTTTCATTCTTCCTGTGGCAGTTTTTTAATTATTTGTTTGTTCTTTTCCTGGTTTGTAATATAGTACTCCCCTCCCAAACCCTAAAGTTCCTGATAATTCTCTTTACTGAAATTCCCACTTCCGTGTTCCTAAACCTAAAGTCTCCAAACACTCCCTAACCCTGAAACTACTCTCCTGCTCTCTAACCCGAAACTCTCCTCTAACCTAAAACTTCCTCCCTTCTCTTTAACTCTAAAGTCCCCAATTGCTGCCTAACCCTAAACTCCCCTCTTTCCCCATAAACCTAAACCCCTTCCCTTTCTAACACTTAACTTACTCCTTTCTGCTACTGCAATCACATGAAATGCAACAACTTCACTGTCTCCACAAGGCCATTGCATCACCTCCCTCATGTTGTCAAGTTTGAGCACAAACAGCCAGAAGTGTGACCTACAAGATGCCCAGTCCGCTGGATCCTCAAATTATGATAAATGTGGTACCTGCTAATGCCACTTCTTTTGTCATTTGAAGCATACACACACACACACACACAAACACACACACACACACACACACACACACACACACACACACACACACACACACACACACATACACACACACAAACACACACTAAATAATTCAATTTGGCAATTATTACTGAATTTATTAAGTCCACCTTTTCTCCATAAACATACTTTGTCTCTGAGTTCTTCTAATGAACCTTTCCATTGTACAATGACATACTGCCCTTATCCAAATATAACTTTTAAACATGTGTTTTGTCCTGTATAAAATTTATTCCTCCTATACACTCAGTTTCTCCATAACCTTAACTTTTTTTATTATCCGATTTCGTTACTGCCTCCCTTAAACACATTCTGCCTCTTTAATTATTTCTTTGTCCACATTTCATTCTTCCAATTATTATTAAATCATATGCATATGCCATAGTTATTTGTATCTTAACATCTGTCTCTGTTTTCTCTCATGCTTCCCCTAATCTAGTTTGACTCTTCTTGTATTACTCCTTTCATCACCAATACAAATACTGTTCCACTAACTTGGACCGTCTTGTTTCACCCCCTTGTTTACTATAAGTTTCTTCCTATCCATCTATGTAACATAACTTTTGATTTTTCTCTCATATGCAGTCCTTATTTCGTCCACAAACCCTTTTTCCCATTTTTGCACATGGGATAAGGATGTAACTTCAACAGTGACAATCATCTAGAGTCAAGGTTCATACCATCAGGTGGCTAGGCCTGCCTTGGATATGCAGTTCTTAATAACCTCATTATATTTTTCTCTAAATCCATTCTCTGTTAATATTTCTGACAAACATTAATGATGTATATTGTCAAATGCTTTCTTGACATCACTTACTATTATTCTCCCACCTTTTCTTTTTGCAGTACGGTTTACTATCTCTTTTATCAATATTAGCATTTATTTCACCTGCTTACCATATATCCCACATACTCCTATATAACCATCTATTTAATATTCCTTGAAACCTTACCTGCATAAAAATCATTATTTGTTTAATTGCAATTATATCAAGTGGTAATTTTTATAAACTTCACTTTTTTATTAAACCTGTACAGACATCCCCTTTCAAATCACATTTTGCAAACATTGATTTAGGACTTTTACAATACTTCATCATCATTATTTTATACAGTTCATCTTCACATTTTTTTTGTGATACTCTTTAAACATTCTGGCATATAGTTTCTTCTTCTTCTTCCGCCACTGTATTTTTACACATCTGTTCTCTATAATCCTTTACTTCTTCTTTCGGCTTTTCCCGGTTAGGGGTCGCCACAGCGGATCACCTGTCCGCTCATGGTTGGCAGTGGAGTCTTTTTTACAGTGTCGAGTTGCCAGCCCGGCACCCAACCTTACACAGAAGGCACACACACACACACACTCACACCTAGGGCCAATTTAGAGTGTCCAATCCTCCTGCAGCATGTCTTTGGGATGTGGGAGGAAACCGGAGCACCCAGAGGAAACCCACGTGACCACAGGAGGACATGCAGACTCTGCACAGAAGGCACCCCAGCCGAGGATTGAACTGGAGAACCTCTTGCTGTGAGGCAGCAATGCTAACCACTGCACCACTGTGGCCACCTTTATAATCCTTTACTGCTTCTATTAAATCATCTTGATTCCTTCACAAATCTCCTCTGATGTTTCTGACAGATTCAATATTAAGTTCCATATTATGAATAAAACCTGAAACTGTGCAACTTTTTTTTCTTTCCTCAAACTATAAACTGTCTTCAAAATGATTCTTTTGATTTCCTTTTTTCATAGGTTCATAGGTTCATAGGTAGGTACTAGGCTATCGGCCCAAGGGCCTACGTAAGCCTAGCCAGCAAGGTTCCATAGCTTACGCCACCCAAGAAAGTTATTTTCCTATGCCACTGTCCAGCAGAGACACAGAAGTGATCCCCTGGGTGTATTTCCTATTTCCCATCCACTCATCAAGATTTTTCTTGAAGAGTGCTAATGAAGAACTTTGCTTGACATAGATGGGTAGCTTGTTCCAGAGTATAGGAAGTCTCTGGGACAGGAATCTATCCCTCCAGCATGTCCTGTTTATTGTGGTGACACAGTTTAAGTCCCTAGAGCATGTAGCTTGGAGGGATTGGGATTTCTTTAGGTGTAGCATGTCCAACAGCTCTGGGTTTAACATAGCTTTATATGTTAGGCAGAGATCACCTCGGAGTAGGCAATATGCTACAGAGTAAAGCTAGAGTTTTTTGAGGTGGTCAGTGTCGGGCATTTGTTTCAGGCCGGTAAACCTATTTGTGAGGTACTTCTGTGGCCTTTCCAGCTGCTGCAGATGTCTTGTGAGGTACATTCCAAAAGGGGCATTGTACTCTATAATGGGTCTAATGAGTGACGAGTAGAGGGGAACAATGACCTCTTTTTTCCTGGATGAGAACCTTTTTATGATGAGGTCTGCCATGTAGAAGGACTTCCTGACTACTGTGGTGATGTGACTATCAAAGGAGAGACTACTGTCCACCTGGGTCCCAAGGTCTCTTATCATGCATTCGGTGTTAAGTAGATTGCTGCCTATGTGGTAGTTCATGGGTACAGAGTTTTTACCAAAGGGGATGACACTGCACGTTTGGGCATTGAGCTTGAGGCCATGGCTCTGGCACCAGGCATCTGTCTCAGTGAGGCCCTTCTGTAGGATGTCCACATCATTTGGGGACTTGACTATGGCTCCTAGTTTGCAGTCATAAATGCATTTCATTTGACATTGTCCTAATACTTATACAGATTTCCTTACCATTAAATAATAGTGTTTTTCTTTCTTTGGTTATCTTCTTTCTACAATTATAATTATCATCAAGTGTTGTTAGAGATTGTCTGGAGTGTTGTAGTGTTTTTGGGTAATTCATATTACAGCAGAGAGAGATGATGTCATTTACCAGTGACTGTTCTGGCTGGCCGAGATACAAAATGAGAGATTTTTTTCTTAAAAAAGGAAGGAGTTTGTGTTCGCTCTTAACTCTATGTCAAAATGGGAGTTTAGTGACTGATCAAGCCATAATTCTAGGCATTTGAAAGTGAAGGTTGTTTTTATGGTATGGTTGTCTAAGTCAAGGATAGTTAAAGAATCAGGTGCTTGGTGAATTTTATGTGGATTAAAAAAAAGGCATAGTGTTGATCTTGGTGGGGTCGAGAAGTCATTTTTATGAGCCATTTGGTGGAGCTCATGTAAGTCTGACTGGAGTTAGGATTGAATGTTGCTGTGAGAGAGTAACTTGATTGGTAAATGGCCATGTCACCTGGTTAGAGGATACGTTAGAGATAGGGGAGGTCACTAGGATGTTTCCTAATGAATATGTAGCAAAGGAAGAGGGTGACAATGGATCTTTGTGATATACTTTGATAAAAGATATAGATTTTGGTTGAGATGATTCGATTTTAACTCTGAGGTATCTGTCAGTGAGGAAGGTTTTAAACCAGAGACTGCTGCCTGGGCTAATCCTAGTTTCAATTTGTTTGTTTTAGAGGCAGTTGTGGTCAATGAGGTCAATTGCCTTTGGCAGGTATATAAATATGCCACTTGTTAGGAGGCCTCTATCAGTGTTTTGCAAGATGTCATCAGTTAAGCACAAAGTGCTATCATAGTACTTCATCCAGGCCAGGATCTATGCTGTTTGGAGGTGAGCAGTTGGTACTGCTGGATATAATCTTCCTTGTTCTTTAAAAATCTTTTCTTACATTACTTCCTCCACCATGTTACATTCACTTTCATTTTTCTTTCCTTAGACATCTGTACATCGATTTTTTTTTCTTTTTCTTGAACATTGTATGGACTCTAATTCTGAATAATAATTTGTTAATCATAAACCACTTTCTTGCTTTCTATTTCACAGCCCATCTGAAAATGACGCTAAGTATTCCATCAAGAAAAAAATATCTTGCATTCCTACTATATAGTCCACCTACCTGTGCCATAGATAATGCATTTTCATAAATTCATTAATCAAATGGTCAAAGGAAACACAATAATAATATGACATGGGTTGACCCCATCAATATAAAATCTCTCTGTCTTCTTTGGTAATAACAAACTTGGCATAAGAAAGGTTCCCCATGTATAGGTTTCAGTGATATTTCTACCTCCCAAGCCCAATTTCATAACTGCCTTTCATCCAAAACCTGTTTAACCTCATTTACATCACATTCTCTTTAAGGTATTTACTGAAGTCCTCATGTTGTAACTCAACAGACTTAACTTGTGCAAACACTTCTTTTTGATTTTAAAAACATTTGGGACTATTACATAATTATTCCAAGGGAAAACATCCCCCTTTTAAATAACCAAAGTCATCCAAATTTCAGCAAAAACAAATTTTTTCTAGACATAAATATGTTAATTTTGTAATGTCCTATATAAATCCAACAAGACAATAGTGTCTGACATGTTATACCTGTTTGTTAAAGTATATTTTCTTTGATAGAATCCTTACCACTGTTTTCTGTATTTGTACGGTCTTCATTTGTTGTTTCCCACTCAAGGGCCTACTTTCATTTCTGAATTGTACAGCAGTTACATAAGATCCAGGTTTAGCCCTCCTATTTTTTTTTTCATTTTCTATAATCCTTTTACTAGTTTCAGGCTATGTCTTCTAAATAATTTTTTTGAGCTGCAAAGGTAAATCCTTTACAGAATCTCTATCGTGAAGATACACAACAATTTTGCCTGCAGCAAATCTTGTACTGTCATCTGTACCACTGCTGGAATTGATCACACACATATATGTTTGTTTTTGACAGTAGAAGCTAGGGTTTGTGCCTAGTGTTTGGCTGAGTTCATTGTTTTCCACTAGTGTGTCCCAGTTTTTCCTCAATTATATGCCTAAGACTGCTTGTGTCTAAAGACATGGGTAGTGGGAATCTGGGGTGTGGTCTTTGATGGTTTTGCCTTTGGTAGTAAAAGTGAACTTGAGAATGGTTGGTGTTTCATCTGTCTGTTTATCCATACTTCCTCTGTTGTGGTTTCCAACAAATCAGGCAGGTAGTTTTTTTGTAAGAAAAGTTTGCTTAGTGCTCCACTCTCTATGAGGTAGGTGTCTTTGCTGACGCTAACTACTCAACCTAATGAATTAGCCTCTGATAATGTTCTTTTTATAAGGGGGGGGGGTCTGCTGGCTGCTTTCCTGTGGATGTCAGATATGAACTTTCCAGGGTTAGATACATGGTAATGGATATATCCAGGAACTGGGCTTTCAGTCCCTGTCTGGACATACTGAAGTCTAGGAAGATTATGCTTTTTTTAAAGTTAGCTAAGAATTTACTAACCATGAAACACACAGTCACTTGAAACTTAGAAATAAAATAACAAAGTAATCCAAAACCAGTGACACTGTTTATTCCAAATATTGTAAAATCACACTAAGCGCTTTCACCCAACTATTCTGTGGGTTTCTTCAGAGTAAATAATACACCATCAACATTTCCTTTAAATACACATAAAATCAACTTGTGTCCAATCACATAGCCACATCAATTACTATGCAATTTAACAATCAATCAATACTTAAAATCATTTGATTAAACAATACAACGCCTCAAATAAATTTCTTCCAAAATTCATTTAAACCTATATAAATTCTTACTTTACATCATATGTATATTTTAATAAATTATTTACATCATAAAACCTAATGTGCCTTTTGATGTAACCTTGTTTAAACCATAAATAAACCTTTCATATGTTTAAAAAGTTCATATACAATAAAAATTACAAAAGTTACATAAAAAATAAAAATAAATATAAATATAGTATAAATAATTAATAATAATAACTATAAAATGTTCCCTTCATGTAATTTAATATAACTGTAACCTACCCCTTTAAATACAACATGATTTATATTTCAATATACTAGAAATGGAAATGTGTTCGTTGATACCTAGCATATTACTTGCATCTAGTCTAAGTTGCCACAAACATTCCTTCATTTCTAATATTATTTACATCCCCTTGGCAGGAAATCAAGGCCAAGAGGTTCCGCTTCCGAACTCCGCAACGAACGCTAGAGACGGCGTGAAAATGGGTGTTAGTAGCTTTCAGAGGATTTCTGACATCAAGGATTTGCTTTTGGCTCCCAGTTTCCACATCCCGACCAATAACAGTAATCGAGATATGGGGAACTTAAACAAACAACTACAGGATTTTGAAAAAGCCCTAAAGAACTTCAAATCTATAAAAATGGACAATGTATACTTAGAGAGGTCCCTGGAGTTAAAACAGGTGCCTAAAAGACTACGCGTGTTTAAACTACCATTTGGTTTTGATCACAACAGTGAGTTATTTAGTGAATTACTTAAAATTTTTGACAATACAGGTATGGAGTTGATGAAGTTGATTATTAAAAACAATAATTTAAGGTTAACTAAATTGAATGAGACTTTAGTTACCTTAGATAACAGTATACGTAATGATTTGTTATTTGAACACAACAAACACCGTCTAGATAACATCATTTTAGATATGGACAGATTTGTCAATAAAGGCTTAGATATAAAAAACAGCAAATTACATAGGGACAGTAAGGATTATGAAAGTAAGAAGGCATACACGCATTTTAGGGAATACAAAAGGAACAGAGCATTAACAAACAAAAAAGATAGTACAGGTATATTTACTTTAAATGTTGATGGTGATTGTATGGAAAAACAGAATAACCAACAAAATCACACTAGAGGTTATTCTGATAGAGAAAATAATTTCCATAGCAATCAAAACAATGAAAAAGTTTTTTTAGAGGAACCAGTAGTGAGGAGATCGGAACATATATGAGACCGTTACCAGTGTCATTACGAGAAATATTATCAGATGAGGGACAGAAGGTACAGGACAAATTCACATTATTGAACAAACATGTTATTAATAGTACAGAAATTAGTGTTGAAACACTGGAGAATGTAACCAATACACTATTGTATCCTAATGTAGATTTTAACCTCAAAGGAAATGGGATGAGGTCAAGAGAAATGGATGTAGTTGAGAAAAATGACAAATATAGTGAACAGTGTTTTTATGGAAATGACCAGAGTTTAAATGATGTGAGTAACAGTGAAATACATCAAGAGTTTAACTGTGTTGTAGTAAAGGAAGGTAGATTCACAGTGTATAATTATACGGACAAAGATTTATGTAAAAATTATATGTCACTTTTTAAAAAAGGATTTACTTTTGTCCCTAATTTTAGGCATGACATTGTTAGGGTGATGATGAACTTGAAACTATATACGAGATTGTTAAATTTGAAAATGTTTTTTTCACATAGTGTTAGTAAAAACATGGAAACTGACACTAGACATGTTACTTTAAAGAGATCAAGTACCCTTATTCCCCCACAGAACTCTATTATATATTTGTTTGAAATGCTATGTGATATACAAATTAGGAGGGTATTGAAAGAAGGAGGTGATTTCAAAGACAATTTAACAACTGCCGAGAGGTTTTGTTTAAGAGAATTAACAGCATCTGATGGTTACAGAATCATGAAACCAGATAAGGGGGGTGGGGTGGTTGTGATGACCAAAGTGGATTATTTGAATATACTGGCTGACATGTTAACTGATAGTGATACATATGAGAAGGTCTCTAGATACGAGATGGTTAGAGCGTATACAAAAGTGGATTGGCATGTGTATGAATACCTTATGGAAGGTGTGATAAGTAAGGAGGAATACAATTACTTATTGGTTGAACATCCTAATACACCTTCCATATTTGGTATGCCTAAAATCCACAAAAGTATCAGCAACCCCCCATTTAGACCCATAGTGTCAGCTAAACGATCCAAATTAGAAGCCATGGCTCACTATGTGGATGTGAATTGTAAGGATACTTTAAAGAAACTGCCCCACATCCTAAAGGACTCTTGGCACTGCTTGGAGTTAGTAAAAGAAAATTTACCTTACATAAATAAAGATACAATTATGGTAACAATAGACATAATTAATTTGTTTTCGGTGATACCTCATGAACAGGGTTTAAAAATGTTTGAAGCAAGTTTGGAGACATTTAGTGACCTACATACAGTTAAGCGAAGATTGTTAGTAGAAATGATGGAAACTGTATTAACAAGTAACTATTTCTTGTTAGAAGGTGAATTTTTTTAGACAAATTTCAGGTGTAGCCACGGGGGCAAGATGTGCGCCAATATATGCAAATCTAGTTTTGGCTCATTGGTAAACCCAAAGGATATTTACTAGTAGGTTTTGGCCTAAAATAACATTATATTTAAGGTTTCTAGATGATATAATAATTTTTTGGAAAGGAAAAGAGGAAGAGATTGTAGATTGTGTAACCTATTTGGAGACCACTACTTCTTTTTTAAGATTTACACACAAAATACACAAGGAAAGCTGTGAATATTTGGACATTCAATTTCAGAAAAAAGAAGAAGCAATAATGGAATCAAATATATATATAGAAAAAAGACTTACTCAAATTCTTTTTTGCATTTCAACAGTTGTCACTCGTATTTTCAGAAAAATAATTTAGTAAAGGGTCAAATGGTTAGGCTATCCAGAATTATAAGTAATGATATAGAATTTAACAAGGAGGTAGATATATTAATGGATATGTTCCTGAATAGAGGTTATCTGCAGTGTTTATTAACTGAAATGAAGAAAGAAGTGATGACTAAAAGGAATCAGAATTTTAAACCAATTTTGAGGTTTGGAATTAAAATGGATGAGGATAGGAAAAAGAACAGGACAGAAGCATTAATATTACCATTTAATGAAAACACAGGGGCAATTTTTAGTGCAATAAAGGAAATATGGAAAAATATTTAACAACAAGTTAGATATTATGAACATTTTGGGTAAATGTCCTAATATAACATACAGTAGGGGAAGAAATTTAAAGGAATATTTTGAAAGTAACAGCATTAATCAACCCTATAGGAATTCAAAAATAAAAAAATGTGGGTTATGCAGAACTTGTAGGTTTATTAATGATGGTCCCTATGTTATGATACAAAATTTTAATAGATCTCTTAGATGTCCTGGACATGTTAATTGTAATACAAAGATGGTGGTATATTTAGCGACCTGTTTATCATGTCCAGCATTTTATATAGGCAAAACCATCAGGAAGTTAAGAGAGCGTATTATGGAGCATACTAGGGACATTAAAAATAAGAAGGTAACTAGTTCCTTATATATACACAGTACAAAATGCCAGGATTTTAAAACATTTATATATTTTTTGTAGTTGATAGAATCCCAGATAACATCAATAATGAAGGGGATGTAAATAATTTATTAGAAATAAAGGAATGTTTGTGGCAACTTAGACTAGATGCAAGTAATATGCAGGTATCAACGAACACAGTTCAATTTCTAGTATATTGAAATATAAATCATATTGTATTTAAAGGGGTAGGTTATATTTATATTAAATTACATGAAGGGAACATTTTAAAGTTATTATTATTAATTATTTATACTATATTTATATTTATTTTTATTTTTTATGTAACTTTTGTAATTTTTATTGTATATGAACTTTTTAAACATACAAAAGGTTTATTTATGGTTTAAACAAGGTTACATCAAAAGGCACATTAGGTTTTACGATGTAAATAATTTATTAAAATATACACATGATGTAAAGTAAGAATTTATATAGGTTTAAATGAATTTTGGAAGAAATTTATTTGAGGCGTTGTATTGTTTAATCAAATGATTTTAAGGATTGATTGATTGTTAAATTGCATAGTAATTGATGTGGCTATGTGATTGGACACAAGTTGATTTTATGTGTATTTAAAGGAAATGTTGATGGTGTATTATTTACTCTGAAGAAACCCACGGAATAGTTGGGTGAAAGCGCTTAGTGTGATTTTACAATATTTGGAATACACAGTGTCACTGGCTTTGGATTACTTTGTTATTTTATTTCTAAGAATTTACTAAGTTCTGCTTCTGTGACACCCATGCACTAGCCCAGCAATCAAGGAGCCTCAATGCTCACCACTAACACCAGTGAGGGGCGTCCACATAGGGGAGAATAACAAATACACACACAGTAAAGTACAACTTCCCTTAAGAGCACACAGACATCACAGTCAGTCTGGGACTGGTTTCTCCCTTTCTCTCTAAATCCCCAATAAGACTGGCACAGCTATAGGGTCCAGATCTCAGCCTAGTGGGCAAGCTAAAACCTCCAGAACCCTCTCTGACCATGTCCTTACCCAAGTAGCTCACACACACACACACACACACACACACACACACACACACACACACACACACACACACACACACACACACACACACACACACTTTGAGATATGAGTTATATAGAAATACACAGACACTCCTGGACAAGGCTGGCACAGATTATCCAGCTGTGCCCCCTTTCTGTCCAGTCTAAAAGGTAGTACCAGCTGCCACCACCCACTAATATTTATCAGCTACTAAAAAGGCCCTTACTAAAGGGTGTACAATTATTACTGTGCATTATTATCCAAATGTTAAGGGTGACTGAACAGCAAGGCTTATTTGGTATGGCTTGGACAGTATCACTATATACATGCAATGTACTCTAGTGCTTAAATTATCTCTACACAACACAGCCACAGTTGAAAGGTTTAAAAATATTTATTAATAAATAATAAAAACACAAGACAATAATTCTTACTACACAGTGCTAGCCAAGAGTTCAGAGATCACAGGAAAATGCTTAAAATAATACGGTAGAATACTTCTGACATCAACACAGAAAAACAGTTAGTCTAATCTTCCTGTTTCCTAGCTATTTCTAAGAGAAACGCTCAAGTCTAACATCCTACTTACATACAGACACAGCCAGAGTGCTGGTGAGTTCGATGTTCTCAAGACAAATGCCAAATGCTCTCCGATTCTCTCTCTTTAAATTGATAACACAGTGCTGCTTCACATCACATCATTCTTAACAATTTCCCAGGGTAACAGAAACTCAGAGGTTAATAGCCTTTTTGATCTTGCAGCTGGTCTGGAAGCCAGAGCAATAAAAGAAATTATACATGTAAATTCTAGCCATTAACTCTGGACTCATAACAATAGGAAGAATGCTTTCATTTAGACATCTCTGCTCCAAGTTTCAACATCAATTACACAATGCTTGACTTATCCGCTTTCCTACAGCAAAGTGCACTGTTGTTACATTTTTTCAGTTCCACATCTAACACTATTTTTTCCCATTTAAGAGAACAAGCCTGTGGCTTATATTAATATTTGCTAATGACAGAATTATCTACAAAATTCTACCTGGCTAGGCTGGCAGCCTTCACATACCTTTATATATCTTCCCCCCTGGAGAACTCAAGATAGAATTTCAAGTGACCCTTGAGAAACGTTGCTTGAGAGGGTTAGGTCTATCTGAATATACCTTACACCATTCCCTGTCTTGAGACCCCATCTGCATTGGCATTGCTAATCCCACTGCAGTGCTGCACAGACATATCATATACTTGCAACCCTAGGCTCCATTTTAGCAACTTATCATTTTGCTGGCTGGCTCTGTGTAACCATGTTAGGGGATTATGCTCTGACAGTGAATTTTCTTCCATACAGATAAAGCTGAAGTTTCTGCAGTGCCCACACTATGGCTAGAGATTCCTTTTCTACAGCTGCATAGCATTCCTCCCTGTGTTGGAGCCTATGACTGAGCTAAACCACTGGGTGCTCTTCTCCCTCTGAAGAAATCTGGCTAAGTGCAGCCCCCAACCCATGGTTTGAAGCATCCACCTGCACAACATAATTGTGCTGTAATCTGGACTGGAAAACACAGGGGGTCTCCCAAAGCTTCTTTAAGCTTTGGAATGCCTGCTCACATGCTGTGGTCCACAATACCATATCTGGCTTGTTCTTCCTTGTCAGGTCTGTGAGGAGAGCAGCTATGGTACTATAACTGGGTACAAACTTTCTGTAGTACCCTGCTGTTCCTAAGAATGCCCTCACCTGCTTTTTGGTAACAGGTGCAGGCCATGCCTGAATGGCTTCTACTTTGGCAGGTTATGGCCTGATCGTACCACTCCCCACTCTATGTCCCAGGTAGGAGACCTCTGCCATACCCACCTGACATTTGCTGGGCTTAATGGTCAGCCCTGCCCTCTGTAGTCTGCCCAGCACCTTCCTGACATGTTGAAGGTCCTCTTGCCAGGAATGGTTGTAGATGGCAATATCATCTAGGTAAGCAATGGCAAACCCTTCTGCTTCTGCTAGGATGTGATCTACCAGTCTCTGGAAAATCGCTGGGGCATTTTTCATCCCAAAGGGCATCTTTGTGAACTCATACAAGCCAAAAGGAGTCACAAAGGCTGACTTCTCTCTAGCACTGGGAGTCAAGGGCACCTGCCAGTAACCCTTGGCATGATCAGTGGTGGTAAGATATGTAGCCTCACCCAGCTGCTCTAGGGCCTCATCTGTCCTAGGCATGGGGTAAGCATCTGACTCTGTGTGACTATTTAATTTCCTGTAGTCCACAGAGAACCTAGTGCTGCCATCCTTGTTTGGCACCAGCACCACTGGGGAGGCCCAGGGACTGCTGGACTCTTGAATTACCCCTAGTTCCACCATCTCCTGTATCTCCTCCATCAGAGTTTGTTTGACTCTCTCAGGCATCCCATAAGTGGCCTGTCTAATAAGCCTTTGGGTCCTGTATCCACCTGGTGCTGCACCAGGTGAGTGCACCCTGGTTTCCCAGTGAACGTGTCCCCAAATTCCTGTAACACTGCTCGGATTTTTCGAACCTGGGTAGGAGATCACTGCTGGGACATTGCTACCACTTCCACTGAGGTGTCTGTTCAAGCCTCACTGAGGAGATCAGTCACCAGATCTCCCTCAGACTCCTCGTGCAAGCTACTGCAAATACTCAGCATAAGGGCCTCCCTATCATAGTAAAGTTTCATCATGTTAATATGGTACAACTTATGCCCCTGCCACCTGCCTAGCAGGTCCACCATGTAGTTAACATCACTTGCCTTTCTTACCACCTTGAAGGGTCCCTCCCAAGCTGCTTGCAGCTTGTTGTGTCTGACAGGAATGAGGACCATTACCTGCTGCCCTACAGCATACTCTCTAGCGTGAGCATTCCTGTCATACCATACCTTTTTCTGTTGTTGGGCTTCTGCCAGGTTCTCCTGGTCCAAGCCCATAGGTTCCCTGAGCCTTGTCCTGAGGTTTAGGACATATGCCATAACAGACTCCTTGTGAGATTCACACTCACCTTCCCACTCATCTCAAATTAAATCTAGAGGTCACCTCACCCTATGTGCATACAACAACTCAAAGGGTGAAAAACCTGTGGATTCCTGGGGAACCTCTCTATAAGCAAACAACAGATGGGGCAAGTATTTGTCCCACACCCTCTTAAACTGGTCTGAAAATGCCCGTAGCATTGACTTGAGTGTAGAGTTTAACCTCTTAACAAGACCATTAGTCTGGGGATGGTAGGGGGTGGTCTTTATGTGCTTCACCCCACAGTACTTCCACAGACAAGCCAGCAGGCCTGACATGAAATTGGCACCTCTCTCAGTCAGTATTTCCTTTCAGAAACCTACCCTGCTGAAAATCTCTAGCAAAGCATTTGCCACCTTTTCTGCCTCAATATAAAACAGAGCCACTGCCTCAGGGAATCTTGTAGCATAATCTACTACCACTAATATATACTTTTCCTTGTGGAATGTGGGTTACTCAGAGGCCCCACAATATCCACAGCTACTCTCTGAAATGGCTCCTCAATCGTAGGCAAAGGCATCAAAGGAGCTCTCACCTTGTCTCCTGCCTCACCTACCTTTTGCTCAGAGGTTCTGTAGTACCCTGTTGCATCTCTAGAAATTCCAGGCCAATAGAAGTTCTGCATAATACATCTCTTTGTACGTTTTATGCCCATATGACCTGTAAAGGGAATATCATGGGCTATGACTAGAAACAAACTTGAACAACCAGGCCAGCACAGTTGAAAAAGGAATAAAGACTTTATTAAAAAGTCAAAAAACACAGCTGTGTTTTTTGACTTTTTATTAAATTCTTTATTCCTTCTTCAACTGTGCTTTTCTGGTTGTTCGAGTTTGTTGTTTGGCTGGTTGGACTTCTGCACTTGCCATCCTTGCAGAATCTTGGTGTCCGCCACTATGGCTAGAAGCACCAGATGGTAGGCTCAGGCACTACCAACTGCTGTATTCTCTCTCTTTCTAGCACTCCCTCAGGGGTCCACTCTCTATACCATAACCGCTTGTCCCAGTATACAGATTCCCCCTTCCCTTATGAATCAGGTCTCTCACAAGCTACCTGGCTCAGGCCTTGCAATGTAGGGTCTGAGAGCTGAGCCTGTCCCAACTGTCTATTTGTAACCCTCCCCAGCTCCCCTTCCACAGGAAGTCTGGTATCCTCTGACAGCAGTGCCTCACTGTCAGCCTGGGTACTACTACTCACCTCTGTCCTTGCAGTCACTTTGTCCAAGGGAACATCAGTACCAACAAGCAGCTGTGGCTCACCTTCAGTCTCAATGCTACAGGGTAGCTCCTTCCCTGAAGTAACCACCTCACCAGTCCTGGCTGCAAGTGTGTGGTCTGTCTAGGTCTCCCCCCAGGCTACCAGACCCACATGCTTGTCTCTAAGCCTGACTGCGTGTAACTGCATGAACACACGGTACTGCATTATCAAAATCATTTGCTATCAGGACATCTGCAGGGATATCCTCAAACACACCTACTTGCTGGCTTCCTTTTCCACCTTCCCAGTCAAGGTGAACCTAGCCAAAGGTATTTGAAAGGGGATCCCTCCTAAAGCTCTGACTGGAGTAGATCGCCCAGGCAAGTAGTGCTCCTCTGTAACCGTTGCAGGCTTTACAATAGTTATGTCAGAAGCTCTGTCTCACTTTGCAATAGCCTCTTTGCCATTCACTAGAATAGGATATAGCCTCTTGTGGTAGTTTGGTATCTTTGTTGTCCCAAGACAACCTACTATTGGCATTTTGTCTTTCCCACTTTCTGGCTCTCTCACCTTTTGTTCCCCATCTTGCCTCCATGGACATCTGTATGCCACATGGCCCCACTGGTTGCATTCAAAACATTTAACCCTAGGTTCTGGACACATACCTGGACTAGTGGCTTCCCCTGCTACTGGCAGATTCTGTTGGGGCAGTCTTGGCTGCCCACCATGGGTTCCTTTAGACCCATGAGCAGTATTGGGGGTCCCTTTCCTGTGCAGGGATGCCCTGCTAGGTATAGGTTTCCCTTCTTCTCCAACTCCTCTGAAGTAGCACATTGTCTATCAGCTAACCAGATCCTCATGTCCTCAGGCAAATTACTAAGAGCTTGTTCCCTCACCAGAAGGTCTGCCAGCCCTTCAAAAGTGGTGATCTGACATCCACTCACCCAACTTTAAAAATAAGTGCTCAGTTCAACAACATATTTACACGCACTTTCATCTGCCTTGCGTCTATGCTCATGAAACTTTTTCCTATAAGTTTCAGGTGTTAGCTTAAAAAAATCTAAAAAACAGTTCTTAACAGCAGTATAATCAAAGCATTCAACATCAGACATTTTGGACAGCACAGTTACAGTTTTACCATGGTGTAAGGGGGTCAGGAACTGTTCCCAGTGCCTTTGGTCACCATCATACTATTTACATACCCTCTCAAACATATGAATGAAACTATCAAAATTATCCCCCTCTGTAAACTGTGGAAGAAATTTACTGACTTTTTGTGCTTCTGGGGACCAGTTACTCCCTTCCCCATTATCTCAATGACTCTGGGAAAGAGTCAGCATCTCCTTTTCATGCTGCCTCTACTGCTCCTTTTCCACAGCTTACATTTCCAAACACCTGGCCTCCAACTCAAGTCTCTTTAGCTCCAAATGGATTTTTAAGTCCTCTGCACAAAGGTTGAGTTGTCCATTCCCTGAGTGTTGTACATCTCCACAGCCAGTCTGATTGTCCTCTTGGTTGCTGTTTTCTGATGCTACTGTGACCTAAGCCACAATCATGTCTGCCTTAGTCAGGTTTCCATGCACCAGTCCCCTAACTTGGCACATCTCAGCCAGCTGGCTCCTTGTCAGCTACTGACATGCTTGCCTGATCTCCCTGACTAACTAAGCTAACAAAAGAAATAAAACAATTGTGATCTGAACTCTGAATATTCACTGCATGGCTGATTTAGAGTACAAAAACACCTTCAGTGATCACTGTACACAAGCTACAGGAATTCGCACTACCCACGCCACTACAAGCCAATTAGTATTTGCCAACCAATTAATATGTGTTGTGGATATCCCACCACTGCCAAACAATTAATATGTGATGCCCGTGCACTGGCCTAGCAATCAAGGAACTTCAATCCTCACCACTAACACCAGTGAGGGGCATCCACATAGGGGAGGATAACAAATACACACACAGTAATGTACAATTTCCCTTAAGAGCACACAGAGATCACACTCAGTCTGAGGCTGGTTTCTCCCTTTCTCTCCAGATCCCCAATCAGACTCCCCACTGGCACAGCTATAGGGTTCAGATCTCAGCCTAGTGGGCAATCTAAAACCTCCAGCACCCTCTCTGTCCAACCAGTGCTTTTTGTCCCTGTCCAAGTAGCTGGCACACACTTTAAGTAAAACAAGTGTATTAGTGCATTCATCCACAAATTTAATGCGTGAACTTCTTCAGAAACACTTACATAACAACCCAGTTCCTTAAATACTGATAAAACAGGAAATGACCTCATAACAATTAGTTGTGTAACCAAAGCATACATAAACTAAATGTCAACGAAAAATAATGATGATAAATACTATTGATACTGATCATAAATAAAACCATCAAATCAGACAAACTGTTGTCCGGTAAAGCACGTGTAAAAAAAATACATGTAAAAAAAAAAATATATATATATATATATATATATATATATATATATATATATATATATATATACACACACACACACACACACACACACACACACACACACACACACACACACACATATCAATGCATATGTATATGTATAATGTAAATGTATGTACACATAGTTCACGCATTAAATTTGTGGATGAAAGCGCTAATACACTTGTTTTACTTGTTTTTCTTTTGGTCTCCTGGTTCGCTCACCAGTTTCAGTTTTTATCAGTTTTCATCAGTGATCGGTTTATTCGTAGTCTCCTGCTAGTGCTATTCCTTCTTTGTGGGAAATATTGGTGCACAAGGACACAATGTTGAGTGTGACCATCATTTTGTCCTCATGCGACACTTGGTGATTGTGTAGTTGGTTAATGAAATCCCAGGAGTCCTTTAGATAAAACTTAGAGTTCTGCACTATTCAGTTGAGTATAAAATCAAGGAACTGGGATATGTTCTTGTTTTTTGTTCTCCAGGACGACACTATGTGTCTGAATGGGAGGTTGGTTTCGCTTTTCTGGATCTTTGGAATGCTGAAAAGGTTTTCCAGGCTGGGATTGTCTATTGTGAGGAACTTACATTCCCACTGGCTTAGACGGGCTTGTTGTGACATTTCCAACAACCTTAGATCAATACTTTCTAACTTTTCCCTTACTTCCTGCTTGGTGAGGGTTTTGTAACAATTGTCTCTTTTGAGCTTGTACTCTATCTGGCTAGTGTAGGCTGTTTGTTTCATAACTACTATTCCCGTCCCCTTATCCACTTTCATAATTCTAATCTCAGGGTTACTGCTTAGTTTTTTTCAGGGCTTCCAGGTTAAACCATTTGGTGTTGGGCCTTTTGGAAAAGGTGTCTCTGATTTCCCACTCACAGACTTTGGAAGCCACGTTCAGTGTGTTACTCAGTACAGGGTTGTAAACACTTTGTTTAAACAATGCACCATTAGACTGCTATGGCTTCAGTGTTGTTTCTTTGGTGGTTGCTGTAGTTTGTTGGAGGTGTTGGTGGTTCTTTGATTTCAGTTTGAGTGAACTGGGTTTGGTGTTGCCTTCCAGATGTCTGGTCCTGCTGGTGTGACTGCCATTTCCTCTGGAGATGGTGGTTGGAGTCCTGTCATTCCTTCCTTGGTTGTGGAGAGGGTAGGCAGTTCTGTTTTTGTACTACTCAAAATGTCTCAGAAGTTTTTTCTTTTTGCGTTGTATTAGGTTGGCCATGTGTTGGGTAATCCTGGGGTCTGTTCCATCCCAGAGGGACTGCATGGGCCTGAATTGTGGGTGCTTGAGTATGCTGTAGATCAGGGACCTGATTTGTTTGTTCAGGTCATCTAATTTCAGCCTGTTTTGTTCTACTAGCACCTTTAGTACTCGTATGCCTGCATTGTTATATATTTGGCATAGTGAGTTGTACAGGGGGCTCTCTTTTTCTGTCTTATTAGGGAATGTGTAGGTTCTCAGCCCTTTAGGAACTACATCACTGGAGATGCACTGGGACAAGTAGAAGTCAAATTCAATGTTTTTATATAAGGAGAATAGTTTCTCTAGTTTGTGGATGAGGAATTTGCATTGTCCTGGGGTCTTGGGCGCTGCATGGTTCACTGGGATAGGGGATCACTATGCAACAGGAGACTATAACTCAGCCTGTGGTTTTCTAGAGCAAGCACTGGCACCTATCTTTGAGAACCCTTACCAGTGATTTAACCTCTCCAACCCAGAAACGGTGGCCCAGCACAGACCATAAATATGTATTACCCATAATGAGAATAAATGGGATCATACCATAGATACTTTGAGGGGACCTGTGCATGGGATAAAGCATTTTAGAGCATTTTAGAGCTGCCACTGTCCATTAGTAGTACAGCAGACAGCCTTGAGGTAAAGTTTCTATTTACCATCCATAGATTTAAGTTGTGCTTGAATATGAACAGGAATGAACTTTGTTTTATGCAGATAGGGAGTATGTTCTAGAACAGTGGTGTCCTCTGCAAGATACATCTGTCCCTCCAAACTGTTCTGTTGATGCAGAAAAAGTGGTTTAGATAACTGGGCCATGTGTTTTTGACACCATTTCACTTGTTGATGTAAGTAGGTCCAGTAGTGTTGAATCAGAGGATGCCTTGTATGCCAGACACAGGTCACCTTTTAACAGTCTGTAGGATATCGAGTATAATGACGACTTTGCGTTGGTCCATGTAGGACATGTTGTTCAGACCTTGTACCCATTTAGTAAAGTATCTATGTTCATAATACATTTTGGAAATTCTGTATTTTGTTCTAATCTCACACCTCGCCATTATATCTATTGAGAAAACTGCTGATGGAGTATTAACAAATATTTGAGTCTAAGTGTGAAATCAGGTTTTAAGTTGTTTTCAATGAATTGTTATGGAATGAGTAACAAGTTTTAAAATCAAGTGAACATATTAGGGCTGTGAAATCTAACACGGGGCCAGTTACATCACCTCTTAGTGACATACTAATAAATTCTGCAGATTTCTGAGCAAGGAAACTATTGTAAACATTGGTATGAAGTTATATCATATGAATTTTGTATTGGAAGCTATGTTTTCTGAAGACTGCTTAATGAGAATTTAGTTTCTTATTTCAAGATATATATCCATAAATTCTGTTGGTTTTGGGGACAACATAAAATACATACCAATGTGAATCCTTCACTTATCATAATAGTAGTGAGTTATGTTCTAGGATGTATGAATTAGCAATTTATGTAACAAATACTTGAAGAATTGTATGAAAAATATACGATCATACATAGGTGATTCTGGAACTTCTTTTGAAGATAAAATCAAGTATCCCAAATCTCGAAATCAAAAGATGATTTTTGAGGCTATTGATATGGATGTTCTTGAAATGATTATCCAGAATGGTATGGAGATAAAAGTTATTAGTCACATTCTAAAGGTATGTATACAGTTGGCTGAGCTCAAAAACTCCAAGCAGTGAAAACTGAGAATGTCAAAATATTACACTTGCCCCCTGCAGGACCCATGGTAGTGCTAGTTCCTGGGTCTAGAATGGTAGGGGGTTTCAGGATTCAGCTTTTTGGGGCATTAGTTTTGCAGTGTTTGGAATTTCACTGTTTATAAATGTAATGGGCAGTTTTGAATTGATTATGTAAGCATCAATCTTCCCGTAGTAAACCTATATGTAAATATAACTCTCTCTCTGTATATATATATGCATATATATATATATATATATATATATATATATATATATATATATATAATATATATATGTACATATATATATATATATATATATATATATATATATATATATATATATATATATATATATATATATATATATATATGGGGCCCCTTCACATGATTGACTTTTGAAAAGCTGACCATGGGGAACCACTATCTCCGTACAGTGCGGAATTGAAAAATTTCCCTCTTCTGCAGTGTAGTGCGATCTTAGAGTTGATATGGTTAAGTTACGGGGGGTGCAGGGGGGCATAGCCCCCCCCGCTAACTGTTTTTAGGTAAGTGTTCGTTGTGTTTTTTGTGTTAACTTTACATGGTTGGCCTTCTGAAAGTTGATCATATGGCCTCGGCCATATGAAAGTCGACTTTGTGAAAAGTTAACCATGTAAAGTAGACCATATATATATATATATATATATATATATATATATATATATATATATATAAATAGGGGTCTACCTGAGGTTACCAAAATCTCAGTAGGCCGACTTTTAAAACAGAGAGCCAAAAAGCTGTACATGTCAAATGAGCGACATGTCAGAATGATGACTTCCGAATGCTCGACAGTCCAACTTTAGCTGAACAGGAAATCCGCTCTTATGGACATTGTAGTGCAATCTCGGAGTTGGTATCTATAAGTTGCAGGGGGGGTCGGGGTGCAGGGGGAATGCCCCCCCCCTTCAAAAACATAAAATGTGAAGGTATGTATGTTATGGTGTTTTATTTGTAGTGTATTTTTTGTCTTAGTGGTAAGGGTTTACTTTAGTTTAGATGGTGAGTGGGGTGTGGTTGAGGGGAACTATATAGTTTTATTTGTAATGTTGTTTTTTTCTTCTGTGTGTTGTTTGTGTGTGTTCTCGTCTGTATGTTTTAGGGAAGTTTATCAAGATTTTGTAGTGTCCTGATTGTGTGTGTTGGGTATGTGAGGTGTCGGTTTTGTGTAATTTCGAAAGTCGGTCTACTGATATTTCGGTAATCTCAAGTAGACCCATATATATATATATATATATATATATATATATATATATATGTATATATATATATATATATATATATATATATATATATATATATATATATGTATATATATATATATATATATATATATATATATATATATATATATATATTGTTGCAGTCTGCAAGAGCAAACACTCTTCATTTTTCAACTTGCCAGTTGCTTTGATTGTGAAATAACAGAGCAGTGGGGTCTGGAAATTGTCCTTTCCCCAGTGTGATTTTAAAGTTGGTGTATATAATGGGGGGTATTTATTTATTGTTTTAGATCCACTCTAGAAAGATTGCTGGTTTTGGACAATTTGATGTTTGATGCCATGAAGACAGATAGATAGATAGATAGATATGTGAGTGCACGAGTGTGTGTGTGTGTGTGTGTGTGTGTGTGTGTGTGTGTGTGTGTGTGTGTGTGTGTGTGTGTGTTTGTGTGTATATTTATATACATACACACACATTTTATATATATATATATATATATATATATATATATATATATATATATATATAGACAGAGAGGTATATGAGGAGATAGAGTCAGATGTACATATTTATTTATTTAACATTTGTTTACCATTAAAGAATGACTTGAAACAGAGCCACTTTTCAGTGGAGGCCTGGGAAGAAACTCTCCAGATGCATGTCTTTGGAATGTGGGAGGAAACCAGAACAGCCACAAGAAACCTACATGAATGCAGGGAGGAGATGCAGACTCCACAGAGAAGGCACCCCAGCTGAGAATAAAACCAGAGAACCTCTTGCTGGAGGTGACAATGCAAATTGCTGCACCACTGTGCCAACCAAAAATAGTGAACGAGGATGGGATTACATATACATACGTAAACACACATCTGTCAGATTATTTTAAAACTATAGAAAGTTATTATGTTATTTTCAATACACAAGTGATACTTTTATTTTGTGGAAGGGACATGTGGACTTGAGGAAATGTTAAGTGATTCTGAGTGGTGGAGACAAGACATTTTTATTTTGTTAAGAATACTGTTAGATTTTTTATTTTATATTTTATTTTTTAGTTATGCATTTGTATGCAAAATAAGCAAACACTAGGTTAGAAACATAAATATTTTTAATATTTTAATAAGTCAGACAGAAATACAGTTTAATTCCTATTAGCATGCATATGAAGGTTCTAAAAATACTGCAAGTCACAGCTAGCATGAACATTGGTATTAAATACAGATGATGCTGTTTTTAATTTGAGGGTTCAAAACCTATTTTGTGGTTTTATTTTAAGGTGACATTGAATTACTTATGAAACAGAAAAATGGAATATGCAACACACTAGGTGGAACTGTGCCTTCTAATACTATTTGGGACATTGATAGTTTGAAATTCAATACTGCCATGAGAGTATATGCAATCTATTATGAACACAAAAATAGTTATTGCAAGTTCCCCCCAAGAAAATTTGATACAAACAAATCTAGTTGGGAATGATACAAAGGTTTTATTATATAGTAGGAAGAAATATGAAAAAATATGCTGGAAAGCAGAAACCCTCTAAAACACATATGAATCTTTAAGAGAGGTACATTTGCATGTGTTCAACCAGTATTTTTATTTCTAATTATAACAAATGGGAACATTGAGTATGTAAAGTTGTGTGGCATTACAATAGATACATAAGGGAGTATTTAGTGAATCTGCATGTATCATGAAAAATAAAGTATGCTAGTAAAACCAATAAACAAATTATACAGTATGTTTTATAAACATTTACTTTATATAAAGAAGTGAAAAGAAGAAAATGCATTGTATTTTGTTGAGTAAGGTAGCGGACTGATCCATGAATGATGAATTTTAGCTATAGCCCAGAATTTATAACACAAGAAGGTAAGGAATACAGTGGCTACAAAAAAAACAAAAACAAAGAAAAAATAAAACAAAACAAAAAAATCAATAACATGACAGTTGTGCATGAGAGTTAATAAGCCTGCAATAATGAAGATGATGATATATTTGGTATATAAGCATATATGTCATTCAAAAATGCGACTATACTTACTGTGCGTAAATATTCTTAAAATATGTATGATCAGGATGAGATAAGCAGACTTCTGAAAATGCTGAGAAGGACTGGGAAGCAAGAAGATATTGAGAGTTGAGGAAAAAGTTAGTTAGGGGAAAGATTCCTACCCTCACTCCCTTTACTAAATACACTCCCAAAACATAATCTTAGTCTTACCGAATCAGAGTGATTACAGAATTAAATATTATTCATTTAGATGCTTCTTTTTCCCACAACACATGCTGCCATGCAATTAGCATTGATGCTGTACCTACACAAATGAGGCAGCTGGTAGTTGTATTACAGCTAATCATGGGTCTATATTACTTCATCAAATGCATGAATATCAAACTCTCACATGAGTGAATATTCGCATATTCGAAATTTATGATTTTTTTTTGCGGTACAGTGAAGATCAGGATTTTTGCCCTTTCCTCACTATAGTGCAATTTTGGAGTAGGAATATATATTTAGCGGGGGGGATGCAGCCCCCCACAATACTGTTTTCGAGTATGTGAATATTCGCTCATGTGAGCGTTTGATATTCATGTATTCGATAATGTGATATAGACGCCTAATCTTTCCCTGGTTAAAATACCTTTTGTCGCCTGTCTCAGTGCTCTTAATATATGAATACATTTGAAAGGAAGCTTATTCTGCTTATTTGTTAAAATTGTCATTTTTCAACTAGTAAACTGTCTTGTTAACATTGCAGATGATAAAACACTATACTCAACTTAAACCCCTAATAAACACTAGTTACAATAAAGCCATATATACACTCCCAGTATAAGTTCATAAGCCTCACCTTTTCATTTCAAGTGTACTTGACAATACTGCAGTAGCTGGGATATCTCCCATAGGGATAAAGTCCTAATTGTGATATGGGCAGTCAAGATTTCTTTATCAACTTGGGTGTGGAAACAGCAAACAAAAGTGGATGGGAGTGAATGACTCGACACTGTCTTGTCCATCACAGTGGAGTGAGGTGTTAACCCCTAATGAAGTATGGATATACAGCATACAGTAGCCTTCATCAGACATGTGGAAGTAGGCACAAACATATCTGGGCATAGGGGATCACATTATGGCAGAAGTGGCTTAAATTCTTAACAGATGTTAAACACCCACTACCTGACTTTTACCCTCACAGGATAAAACAGTATATTATTGAACAGTATTTCTGTTTCGATCAAGGAGGCATACCAGTGGGTTGATATGGGATGCCATTGAGGACAGGGAAATGGAATGGATCTGTAGGGTATGATGACAGGCTTTCAAGGCAGGGAAGAATTTAAAAAACATTGCATTGGTTGGTGTTATGGTAGACACCTTGAATGACCACCTGATTAAATTTGCAATCTGACATCACACAAAGATCCAAATGGCACATCAGTGCAACATCATTTCTTTTCCAGAAACCTTAGAAGACGTGATGATTCAGCTATATAATCACTAGTCCAGACTGACCTCACAGACTCACTCTTCTTCTAGAACATCTGACTGAATATTTTAGCTGTACCTTTCTGCAAGTCATCAGCATCTTAGCTATCGTAAGACAATCTCAAGTCAAATTCAGGTCTTTATCCTGGATTATATCAGAAATCAATGCACTGATGTCCCATATAGACAAACTGTGGAACAGAATTTCTACCACAGAATGCAAAATTGTTGTCTCTTTTGTTCCCAACAGAGAAACCAGAAATGACACCAAGGCCATGATGGCAGACATCAAGAGGGAATACTAGACACCCAATCAAAGCAGCAACAAAAACAATCTAAAACTATTCTGATCAGGGGTACAGCACTGTTTGCACCTTCCCAAGCCAACACAGAGGTTTGGAGTGGTTTCACTTGGAATGATTTGTTTTTGTGTTTCACTCTTTACACCTTGGCAGTCTAGGCCCCTTCCCTTCTAGCATCTGTCATACAGCTGAACAATTCAGTGCCTATTTTAACAATGTAACAGGTTAGCCTATTCAAAGTCTGGGAACATGATAGGGAATGTGTACAGGTACAGATGTAATTTCAGATATGGGATGTCTTACCTGTGTTTTAAGTACATTTTTTACACTCAGATCTGGGATGTCTGCATTTTTTTTTGCAAATCTTTTTTATATTTTTTATACCATTGGGATGAAACTCATTAGGAACTAAATGCCTTTGGTTATTGTATGGAGTGTTAGAGTTTTCGTAATGTGTGTGTGTGTGTGTGTGTGTGTGTGTGTGTGTGTGTGTGTGTGTGTGTGTGTGTGTGTGTGTGTGTGTGTGTGTGTGTGTGTGTGTGCGTGTGTGTGTGTGTATGTGTGCGCGTGTGTGTGTGTGTGTGTATGTGTGCGTGTGTGTGTGTGTGTGTGTGTGTGTGTGCGTGGGCATGTGCGTGTGTGTGCGTGTGCGTATGTGTGTGCGTGTGTGCGTGTGCGTGTGTGTGTGTGTGTGTGTGTGTGTGTGTGTGTGTGTGTGTGTGTGTGTGTGTGTGTGTGCGCACACGCGTGCATGCGTGATTATGTGTGTTTGTCTATGTGACAAAACCAATGGTGAAGATGGAGGAAATGGAAAAGCTGAAAAGCATCCAACAATCTGTTAATGTACTCACATAAACTGTTGCCAGTGACTCTTGCCAGCAGCAGCTATGAGAATAGCAGTGTGTAGGACAAACAGCAGCATACCATGCAGGAGCAGCCATCCACTCTGGTCACACATTCTGCAAAAAGTGATGATCTGCACTCTACGTAGAATGCTTGAGCTAAAAGTTGGTGACATAGAAAATGGGTCTCAGAGGCATAACCTCTGCTTAATAGATCACTCTAAGGGCAAAGAGGTATCTGAATCCATCCACTTCTCTGAAAAAGGATTATCATAACTATTATAGAGAACTCCATCATATATCCAACACAGTTTCACTTCATAATCTCAAATTACTGAAATTTCGAAATTCAGTAACCCGAGACAATGAAGCTAACCATTCATAACACCGAAACTCACAATACCGAATCACACAATCACGAACATACATACCCCATACACCACTTAACATACACACCATTCCACCTACAGCACACAAACCACACAACCCAACACAACATATAAGCAGGGGGGCAAGCCCCCTGCACCCCTCATGTGGGGGAGGCTGCGCCCCTCACACCCCCCTCCTTATATATACCAACTCCGAGGTCACACATAACATAAACAAAAAGAAACCACACATCATGCCATCATCCACTCACTCGCACACAAACACACATCACACATACACAAACACCAACAAATCCAACACTCACACCTCCCTACCCTTACCCACACACACAATGTACAAAAACACACACAAACACTCAATTACCTGTGATTTCAGTCACCATAACACTACATGCAATGTACTGGAAATGCATAAGTGCGGATTCGAGATATTCTAATTTGCTCTTATGGACTTTTGACATTCTGGTTTTCAGCTTCATAGTCTCGGGTTACTGAATTTTGAGATTTCAGTCATTTGAGATTATGAAGTGAAACCATCCAGCACAGAGTGGATACTCATGTCCACTACATAGACATTTCAGGAAGAGACTTTGCATTTATTCAAGGAACTGTAGAAGTGATAATGCACTTTATTCCTGATTACAGCACTTCTTGTTCAATAACAAGAAGCCCTTTCTTGCAATGCTTAGAAAATACAAGGTTAAGGACTTCTCCATATGTTTCTATTTCCTTGCAGAATTGTATGTTTGGAAAGGTTCCTGGATACTGCTCTTTGAGTATCTGGGGGAAGTAGAAGAAAATGTAGATGTTCTGATTGTTAGCCCCTTCAAAGGTATCCTTAGTGTTGATAGAGGCAGCTTATCAAAATTTTAAGCCTAAGCTGTGGGTATCTCCTAGCACTCCATGGAAGTCTACAGGTGTTAAAATATTAAAAAGTTCTCTGAGATTCTCACCTAACAAATTTTCCCAGTTAGTCACAGAGGACCTAGACTAGGTATTGCTGATGGTAGGGATTAACTTCTGTACTGTGAACCTACTGATTATAAAACAATAATTATTACAGCTGCATACAGTCCTATAACTCTACTTTGATTGCTCCCAACAACTTGGGCCTGTGTACCCCTAATTTAAGAAATATCATTAATGTGATAACATGGAATATCAGGAGTATTAATGCTCCCATTAAGAGAGTGGTAGTATTTGATATCCTGAGACCACTGAATGCACAGATTATGCTTCTACAAGAAAGAAAAACCTGAAGAAGCCTACTGACTTTAAATTGTGGAAGTCATTAAAGAACTATCTTGTTTATGAGTTTGTGGTGGTTAATAAATCTGTTTTTTGCTGTGGATTTTACTTGGTGCATTTCTTATCATCAACCTTTTAAGTTTCCACATTCATGGTTATAAGTGTATTTGGATTCCCTTTAGGTCATTTATCAGACTTACAGGTAGCCTTACACAGAAAAAGGTCTACATTCTTGCAATATCCCCAATAGATTATTTTTTTTTGCCACTCAAGCACTTTTCCAACATCCAGCACTGCACTGTGGGATGATATTGACCTGTCATTGCCTTTGACAGACACCTGAAACTCCTCTATCTCTGTGAAAGGTGGTTCACTTGCTGAGCCCCCACCTGTTGACTTAGCCTTCTGTTTCAGCTGTAGAACTGTTAATCAGTGGCATGGATTACATCAGTGGCCTGGGGGCACACCATCTCATAGCTGTGGTTGTACCCATCAACTATATTAACATCTATCACCTCATCTTGCTAAGCATGTTTCCAGTAGGCCTGGTCAGCAGCACATATACTAAAATGCTATAATTCATGGAGATATGGGGTCTGGAGTAGCACCTTATTCTCCATTTCTGAGAACTTTGGTTTACTTCTTGTCTTGTCACTGGAGGTTGCAGTGTGTTTCTGCTTCGCTGCTTTTGCAGCATTACTCTGTAGGTATGGTAAAGTCTAGAATTAAAATATTTTTGCTGTGAGGCCCTTCAAATTCTCTTGCATGTCCCTGCAAACCCCTTACACCATCAGCCTTTGCCTTACCCATACACCATACTGTTTGTCTGTCTGACAGTTGTATTTATATCCACACTGTTTAAGTAAGTCAAGAACAGAAGTTTACTGAGCAAATGAACAACACAAAGTAATTCCTACAGTACTGCAACTGGCCAAGGTTATAACTCCCTGATATGGTTGATAATGATGGCATTCAACTGATCAGTTTAACTTAACGTTTGCACCGGACAGTTTTAAAAGGACTACAATTTTCTATAACTGTTTTGTAAAAACAATTTCAGCCTCTTTGTTCATTTCAAGACTTCTTCTTAGATCAGGGAAATGAACATGCTTCTAACTCCAGTGACACTACACTCAGCAAAGAGTCTGAAATAATGAATTTTAATCAGTAACCTTGGTCATCTGCTGATGTGAATTGCCAGTAAAAGAACCTTTTTAAAGAAGCCTCCAAATATGTTTGGGAAAGATGTGCCAAATTATGTATTTGGTGTTAGAAATAATCACAAGTCTGATAGCATTAAGGATCTTATTTAACTGGAGTAGAAACTGGTAAAATATCAATCTTTAATCCATGATAAAGTTTAATTGCAACAAAAGGTTTGGAGAATTTCACATTTCCAAATGGCCTTTCTTACTGTGCAAATGTACAAATTTTTTGCATCATACTTTTAGTCTGTTCTTCATAAAATCTGTGGTTTTCTGGCAAATCGCTGAGGTTTAAAGTCACTAAATAATAAGATACATTTGAGTTACACATACATTTGAGTGTCGGACTTCATATTCTTCAGAAAATACATGCTAACACCAAGCCTGTTATTCTAGCGAGTTACTAAATTTATAGTAAATTTATAGAGCAGTATTCAAAATCTGTACCTATTTTGGGGCCTTTCCACCCATTATTTTTGCATTTGTCCAGATTTCTTGCATTAAGAGGTTTAAATATATGATCCTATGATCCATTCTATATGGAACTTGAAACATTTTTAACAATATGGATGTAGAACGTCTTAGGAAATTGGTTAAATAGAATGACGATATGATTACCAAAAACAAAAGTTGAAATTTGTGTGTTGGATAGCAAAATCATTCACTGAATTTTTATACCTTAAAATGTTATAATGAAGATGTATTCATTTCTGTAGCTAGATTACTGAAAGGTATTAGCACTCATAAAAATAAATAAATAAGAGAGAGAAAGCGGCTTATCAAAATGTTTGCAAGTGACATATATGTGTAATATATAGAACAAAGAAATATTTTTTGTGGAAGTGGTATCACAAGGCTAGACAAAAAGTGTTGAACTGTATTGTGTTGTGAGCATCTGCTGAACAGTCTTTTCGTTATGCTTAGCAGTTGTTCAGTCCAACCCTTCCAGTACGTATTTCAGTTTATGGCAACAAAAACAAGCACAGTTAAAGGCAGCAATATTTGACAAAATGTATTTGAGGTAACTTGCACTTACCCTGTACAACCAGTTTGACTTTGACTTAACAACTTTTCTGAGATTCAGAATTTGCTCCTGCATGCTTTCTTCCAGAGCAAGATGGATCCCTTGGCCTCCCTGTCACTTGTATTGTGCAGGTTCACCTGGCTGGGAGCAATGACTGCACCACTTAGGGCTCAACTCACTATTTTTTTGAATTGTTTAATTTCCATGACAAGAAAACCTGCAAAGCATTTAGCTCAGTTGTCCTCAATGTGGTTCACATGGCTGGGTTTTGGGGGCAGCACTGCATGTGTGGTCCATATCATGCCTTTAAAGGGAGCTTTGTAATTCCACATTTAAATTTATGGAAATGGAATCATTGTAGCAACTACTGTCTTAACAACAGATACAGGAATACAGGACAGCCATGTTTCACTCCTTAAAATGAAAATGTGAGCTGTTATGATATAGTACTTACATTGGCCCATCTCACAGTCTGAATGAGGTGTCTGTTGATGTCCATTGTTGTGTGGCAGAATGTACATATGAGATTCATTTTAGGCACCAAGTATCTGCCATTTTCCCTGTGACTCTACATCGTGAGACATCATGCCTGGAGAAGTGCTTCTTTCAGAGAGTAGAGGTGGTGTGTGGAGGAGATATAAATCTTTCAACTCTTTCTCCATAAGGACTACAGCCAGAGTATCCTGCAGGAGGGCTATCAAGGGCCTCAGTATAAGACTGAAGTCTGGATTAGTTTAGCTCAGGCATCACATATGCCTGCCACTGTTGGGGGACAGTGCCATCACTATTACAGTGACACTAAGCACTGCAATCCTGACCTCCTAGGCCATTTAGAGGAAGAAGGTAGACAGCAGGCACTACCAATGTCCTGTAAATAAAAATTATGTCATCATGCAACGTGCCAGTGTGTGCCATCCACAGGTCTTACACACTGCTGGTTTTCTAGCTAGAGCCCCTGAAGAGATTGCAGAAACTAGGCAGCTACACAGGAGCACCTAAAACAGCTAAGAAAGCACTGGAGTGAGCAAACAGTGAGTATACAGCTTTTAATATTAAATATCTATTCAAGTAGCCATACATACATACATACATA